>NC_053036.3:187382121-187692853 GCF_002575655.3 Aegilops tauschii subsp. strangulata
TGCATCACACACGCAACTAAATTCTGAACCGTGTTTGATGCATCTGTCATCGCAAATGTTTTGCACCTTTTTGACGGTTTTTTACACCACCGTTTGCGATTATGGCATCGCACATAGTTTCGTTGAAGGGTCTCTGATCGTAGTGTCGCGCTTGGACCATCCTGCGGTAGTGCATATTAGCTCCAATAGTGATTTGCTTGGACGAGTCGCCAGGGACGAAGTCAACCTGTTTGGTGCCATCTGCAGACTTAAACCTCAACAAAGGGTCATAATCTGTGGTTGGTTTCTTCAAAGGGTTCATATCCACCGGGTCAACATTATCTTTATAAAACTTTAGCTCCTCCGTTGCACAAGCAGACTCGGCATAGGTAGCATCGCCCTCTTCACACTGCAAAGCTATTTTTTTTCACCATGCACCGTGATGGTACCCTTGCGACCCGGCATCTTAAGTTGCAGATACACATAACAAGGTCGTGCCATTAATTTGGCGTAAGCCGGTCGTCCAAACAGAGCGTGATACAGACTTTTGATCTTGACAACTTCAAAATTCAATGTCTCAGCTCGGTAATCGTGGTTATTGCCAAAAGCCACTTCCAAAGCTATCTTACCCACTGGGTACGTGGCCCTACCAGGCACCAGCCGATGAAAGACTGTGGAGGACGGCTTAAGGTCTTTATCAGTCAAATTCATACGGCGAAAAGTATAATAATAAAGAATATTGATACTACTGCCTCCATCCATAAGCACCTTAGTGAACTTGTAACCTCCAACCTGAGGGGCCACCACCAAAGCCAGCTGACCGGATTTTTAACCCGGGGCGGGTGATCCTCATGGCTCCATACAATTGGCTGCTTTGACCATCGTAAGTATCGAGGTACAGCCGGCTCAACTGCACTTACGACTCGTTTATGAACCTTCTGATCTTGCTTGCACAGGCTGGTAGTAAAAACATGATATTGGCCACTATTAAGCTGCTTTAGATTACTCTGATACTGCAACTGTTGTTGCTGATTGCCTTGATTGGTCTGCTGGTTAAAACCGCCTTGATTGCCCTGACCTTGAGATCCAGAACTTGAGCCGCCGCCTCCAAAGCCAGGCCGGTGCGAGCCGGAACCTGACCTGCTGTGCAGACCATTGTTGTTATGATGATCCTCATGAGAACCGGAATTCTTATACTCCTTCATGATGAAACAATCTTTCCAAAAATGTGTCGACGCCCTGTCTCCATAACTATGCTTCGGGCAAGGCTGGTTCAGCATCACCTCCAGGTTGAACTTTGGCCCGCCGGCTCGAAATTGTGGTTTTCCTTTTCGGCGCTGACCATTATTCTATGCATTGGTGTTGGCCACAAAATCAGACCCGCCGTCGGGTTGCTTGCGCTTACCGTTACCACCCTGGTTATGTCCTGCCACATTTGGCTGCTGTCCCTTTCCATAGCCATTCTTCTTCCTCTTGTTGTACTTCTCTTCATCGGACCCTGGATCCTTAGTATTGTCAGAGTCGGCATATTTGATGAGAGCCGCCATGAGCTCCCCCATGTCATTGGAATGACGTTTAAGCCGCCCAAGCTTCTGTTTGAGGTGAACGAACCGACAATTTTTCTCCAAAATTAGGACAGCTGATCCAGCGTTGATGCTTTCCGACGAGTGGATAATGGCCGAGACTCGGCGAACCCAATGGGCGGTTGACACATCCTCACGCTGGATACAAGTGTCTAGGTCGATAATCGATAGAGGCTTCTTACATGTGTCTTTGAAATTCTTAACGAAACACGTCTTCAATTCAGTCCATGAGTTGATGGAATTAGGGGGCAATCCCTTTAGCCAGGTGTGAGCCGGCCCATCCAACATCATGGTGATATATTTGGCGCACACAACATCTTTAACATCCAACATCTCCATAGCCAGCTCGTAGCTCTCAATCCAAGCCTCCGGAGGCTGATCAGCAGTGTAATTGGGGACCTTTCACGGACCCTTGAAATCTTTAGGCAGCCGCTCATTGCTAAGAGTCGGCGCTAGGAAAGGCACCCCTACCGTCCTAGAAGTCATCCCGGCTTCTACAGATGCTGAGGGATTACGCTGGAGCTATTGATGAGCCGCCAACTGAGCTGAGCGTTGTTATCAACACATGGCGGGTCATGCCCATGGGGCGGGTTACGGCGCCGCTCACTGCTGGAAACTGCCGGTGATTCAATACGCCGGCTGTAACTTTGACTGGGGCATGTAGTCGAATGAATCCGCTCGCGGCTATATGAATAAGACGCCTGCTGAGCTACCGCCATCTGAAGAATCTCTACAGCCTTCCTAGCTTCAACTGCCGGGGGAGACTCGCCTTGTACTGGAAGAGCCGCCAGCCGCGACGCTGCGGCAATCATGTTATCAAGAGGGTTAGAATAATGACCCGGTGGTGTTGGCACCTTCTGAGGCAGGGTTAAGTTCAAACGAGGCGGGTCTTCAACACGCGGTTGAGCTATCGCCCCGGCCACGGGTGCCTCGACAATCCGGGTCACCTCGGGCAGGTTACTTGGTCCTGCCCCAGGTGTATTTAAAAGATTCCTTGCATCAAACTCCAAAGGTAGACGACTCTGGTGCCTCCTGCGAAGAATAGCATTCGATGCATTCTGGTCCAAGCTTAACCGGAAAGTTTCTGCTTGAATCCGTTGTGATTCGGTGTCCAAGGCGGCTCGCTCTGTTGCCATCCTAACATTCTCAGCATTAAGCTCCTCCTTGGCCTGAGCTATCTCATCTCGCAGTTTTGCAATGACCACTTTATGTTGTGCTTGAGTCGCCAAGGTTACCTCTGCAGCTAATAGCATTGCTAGAGCATGCAAGAGCTCGAATAAAACATGAGCCGGCGGGCGCATAGAGCCGCTTGCTCCGGCTGTCGCAGTAGTCGTTGAACCGGAAGTCATAGCCGCAACAGTTGATGAATTCAACACCGGTTGCGTGCCGCCATGAAGATCATGACTCTGCTTGGCTACTCATAGGGGTCCGGAATACTATCGCCATCGGAATAGCCCCCAAGACCGCCGTCTTGCAATTGATACATTGACCCGGTCTTGCCGGTTGAGGACTCATCATCGAAGTAGATGGCCGTCTCTCCACCAGACACAGATCCTTCCTCAAGATCCGCCGCATGAATAAAACAAACAAAAGTGTGCTTCACGGTGGTTTGAACCTTGGCGGGCTGCGCACGCCGAGCCGTCTCGATGATGTCGGTGCAGATATCCGGCTCAGGTTCCGACTCACCGATCTTGCCGATGAAGACGTGGATTCCACCGAAGGGGACCCGATACCCATAATCGATTGAATCGTCTTTGGGACCCCAGCTTGAATCGTTGATGTAGATCTTGCCGCGGTGGCTCTTGGTCATCTGGCCTACCGCGTATCCCTTGATCCCTGAGAAGTTGCCCTTCAAGAACTCGAAACCACCGTGCTCTGGCCGTACGGTGGGCGCCAACTGTCATGGATTTGTCACGGCAGATGCCCTAGTGAAAGGACTTAGGTGTGGAGCCACCGCGCTAGGTTAGCTTAAAGGGGTTGAACGGTACAAAGGACACAAGGAGTTTACCTAGGTTCGGCCCCTCTTAATGAGGTAAAAGCCTATGTCCTGCTTCTAGTTGTATTGCTTGAGTTTTGATTACAAGAGAGCGAATACGCTTGACCTAGTTCTCGATTGCTTGTTTCTTGAGTTAACCCGCCACCGGGTCACCCCCTTATATACAGGTCGATGCCTGGCGGCTTACAGAGTCCTGGCCGGCTCACACAAACGTGACTGACTCAGTTTCTAACTAAACCTTCCTTACAAATCAAGTCAACATATGACGGCTCACACCTTTTGGCCTTGAGTCACCTCCGGGTCTTGGGCCTTCAACAAGCCTGCTTTATGAACCGCCTCCTCTATGTCTTCTTCAGACTTCCTGGGCCTTCTCACCTTAAGTCGCCAATGGTGTGACACGGCCCCTCCTGGGTGGGTCATACCTCAGAGTTATATCCTCAACACAAAGTCTATGATTGCGGAGGCTTGTTTCGTTTTTCCATTTCAGCTTTTTGCATTAAGTAACCAAATTTGTTCTAGTGTAAATGATGATGCAAGTGTTTGTCACTCTTGTTTATGTCATATTAATTTTGGTTTAATGTCTCCGCTATCCAGTATGAGTTTAATTCTGAACTCCACTGTTGCCAAAGGTTCTAAGGGCCATAGTTTTGTGCAATCAAAGCAACCTCAAAAGCCTCATACGACTGCCGAGAGAGAAACCTGGCACCTAGAGAACTCATTTTGATCTTTGTGAGATGAATGATGTGTTGACAAAAGGTGGAAAGAGATATTTCATGACGTTGATTGATGATGTGACTAGATTTTGCTATGTTTATTTTTGCAAACGAAAGATGAAGCTTTAGACTACTTTAAAATATATAAAGCTGAACTTGAAAATCAACTAGAGAGAAAGATCAAGCGTCTTATAGGTCTGATCATGGTGGAGAGTATTTTCCCAATGTATTTGATGAATTTTGTGAGGAACATGGTATTATTTCTGAGAGGGCGCCTCCCTATTCACCCCAATCAAATGGGGTTGCCGAGAGGAAAAACCGCACGTTGACTGACTTGGTGAATGCCATGTTAGACACTGCTGGTTTATCTAAGGCATGGTGGGGGGAGGCTCTATTAACTTCATGTCATGTCCTGAATAGATTTCCTTACAAGAATAAGGAGAAAACCACTTATGAGGAGTTGGTTGGGAGAAAACCATCACTTTCTTATTTGCATACTTGGGAATGCTTGGCAAAGGTCAATATTCCTATTCCTAAGAAATGTAAACTCAGACCAAGGACAGTGGATTGTATCTTTCTAGGATATGCTCAACGGAGCATTGCTTATAGATTTTTAGTGGTTAAATCTGAAGTACCTGATATGCATGTTGCTACTATAATGGAATCTTCTGATGCAACATTTTGTATGAGAATATATTTCCTATGAAAGATACGCATAGCATTGCTAGATTTTCTTATCAGATAATTCCCGAATCTAGTACAACTGATGAATATTTCAAACAATCACGTGAGGAAGTCCTTGAGAAGGATAACGATGAAGTTCCTGTAAGGAGCAAGCGACAAAGGGCTGCGAAATCCTTTGGTGATGATTTCATTGTATATCTTGTGGACGATACAACCAAGTCTATTGCAGAGGCATATGCATCTCCTGATGTTGATGACTGGAAACAAGCTGTTCATAATGAGATGGACTCAATTCTTTCTAATGGAACTTGGGAGCTAACTGATAGACCATATGGTTGTAAAGTTGTGGGCTGTACGTGGGTGTTCAAAAAGAAGCTAAGGCCTGATGGTACTATTGATAAGTACAAGGTGTGGCTTGTGCCCAAGGGGTACACTCAGAAAGAAGGCGAATATTATTTTGACACCTAGTCACGCCTTGCTAGAGTGACCACCATTCAGGTGCTATTTTCCATGGCTGCCTCTTATGGTCTTATCATTCATCAAATGGATGTAAAGACAACTTTCCTCAATGGAGAGTTGGAAGAGGAAATCTATATGGATCAGCCTGACGGGTTTGTGGTAAAGGGAGAAGAGAGAAAGGTGTGCAAGTTGTTAAAATCTTTGTATGGTCTGAAACAGGTACCTAAGCAATGGCATGAGAAGTTTGAAAGAACTCTCACTTCTGCGGGATTTGATATTAATGAGGCTGATAGATGTGTTTACTATCGTCATGGTGGGGGCAATAGTTTCATATTATGTTTGTATGTGGATGACATACTGATCTTTGATACAAACATTAATGCGATCAATGGGGTCAAGTCTTTTCTATCAAAAAGTTTTGACATGAAAGATCTGGGAGAAGACAATGCAATTCTAAACATCAAACTTATTAAGGATGAGAGTGGGATTACTCTAAAGCAATCTCACTATGTTGAGAAGGTCTTGAGCCGGTTCGACTTTATGGATGGCAAGGCTTCTCCAACCGCTTATGATCCCAGTGTGATGCTCAAAAAGAACAAGAAAGAAGCGAGAGATCAATTAAGATACTCTCAAATTCTTGGTTTACTCATGTACTTAGCTAGCGCTACAAGGCCAGATATCTTCTACTGTGAGCAAGCTGAGTAGGTTCATATCCAACCTGGGTGATGATCATTGGCATGCACTAGAAAGGGTCTTGCGCTATCTGAGAGGTACTATGAGTTACGAAATTCACTATTCAGGGCATCCTAATGTGTTGGAAGGATATAGTGATTCGAATTGGATCTCCAATGTCGATGTACTCTACGCCACAAATGGGTATGTATTTACTCATGGAGGTGGCGCGGTGTCATGGAGGTCTTGCAAGTAGACCATATTGACGAGGTCAACTATGGAAGCAGAGCTAACTGCTTTAGACACAACCACCGTTTAGGCAGAATGACTGCGTAAACTCTTGATGGACTTGCCTGTGGTTGAAAAACCTGTACCGGCTATTCTTTTGAATTGTGACAATGAAACGGTCGCTAAAGTGAACAATTCTAAGGATAATGCAAAGCCATCAAGACACGTGAAGAGACGTTTGAAGTCTATCAGGAAGTTGAGAAAGTCTGGAGTAATAACTATTACGTATATTCAAATAGACAAAAACCTGGCAAACCCCTTTAGAAAGGGACTATCAAGAAATGCGATAGATATTGCATCAAGGGAGATGGCTATGAGACCCATAGATGTTACACCATAGTAGTAACCCAACCTTTGTGATCGGAGATCCCGTGAATTAGGATCTGGAAAGAACAAGCTATTGGTTAACTGAGGAGAGTAATAAGTGACCGTCTCTAGGTGAAGATGCAAAACTCTGAGAGTTGTAAGGCAGGTTGGCAACATGCCTTAATGTGGTTCTATTGGCTATTATATCAAAAATGCTGTCCTACAGAGCAGTCTTGAAAGAACGCACCTATCTGAGCTTCGATTGTAAACGTTGCAATCTGTGAGACTTGGGTGATCTCTAGTAAGCTGACGAAGAGACTAGGGAGTACAATGTATATGCTCCAAACCGCTGAAGGAAATATGCCCTAGAGGCAATAATAAAGTTGTTATTTATATTTCCTTATATCATGATAAATGTTTATTATTCATGCTAGAATTATATTAACCGAAAACTTGATACATGTGTGGATACATAGACAAAACACAGTGTCCCTAGTATGCCTCTACTAGACTAGCTCGTTAATCAAAGATGGTTAAGTTTCCTAACCATAGACATGTGTTGTCATTTGATGAACGGAATCACATCATTAAGAGAATGATGTGATGGACAAGACCCATCCGTTAGCTTACCATAATGATCGTTAAGTTTTCTTGCTATTGCTTTCTTCATGACTTATACATATTCCTTTGACTATGAGATTATGCAACTCCCGGATACTGGAGGAATACCTTGTGTGCTATCAAACGTCACAACGTAACTGGGTGATTATAAAGATGCTGTATAGGTATCTCCGAAGGTATTTGTTGGGTTGGCATAGATCGAGATTAGGATTTGTCACTCCGAGTATCGGAGAGGTATCTCTGGGCCCTCTTTGTAATGCACATCATAATAAGCCTTGCAAGTAATGTGACTAATGAGTTAGTTGTGGGATGATGCATTACGTAACGAGTAAAGAGACTTGCCTGTAACGAGATTGAACTAGGTATGAAGATACCGACGATCGAATCTCG
Organism: Aegilops tauschii subsp. strangulata; assembly: GCF_002575655.3. Taxonomy (NCBI): domain Eukaryota; kingdom Viridiplantae; phylum Streptophyta; class Magnoliopsida; order Poales; family Poaceae; genus Aegilops; species Aegilops tauschii. Next base: position 187,389,813 of record NC_053036.3, read on the forward strand.
GGCAAGTAAAATACCGATGACAAAGGGAATACCGTATGTTGTCATTACGGTTTGAATGATAAAGATCTTCATAGAATATGTAGGAACCAATATGAGCATCCAGGTTCCGCTATTGGTTATTGACCGGAGAGGTGTCTCGGTCAAGTATACATAGTTTTCAAACCCGTAGGGTCCGCACGCTTAACGTTCGATGACGAATTTGAATTGTATTATGAGTTATGTGATTTGGTGACCGAAGATTGTTCGGAGTCCTAGATGAGATAACGGACATGACGAGGAGTCTCGAAATGGTCGAGAGGTAAAGATTGATATATTGGACGATAGTATTCGGACACCGGAAGTGTTTTGGAATGTATCGGGTACATATCGGAGTACCGGAGGGGGGGGGGTTACTGGACCCCCCGGGGGAAGATATGGGCCATAGGAGGGAGGCAATCCATCCCACAAGGGGTGCCCCCCAAGGGAGGAGTCCGAATTGGACAGGGGGAGGGGTGGCGCCCCCTTTCCTTCTCCTCCGCTATCTCCTTCCCCCTTTCCCCTTCCGGTAAAAGGAAACGGGGGCGGCGTATTGGACTAAGTGGGACTCCTCCCACTTGGGGCGCCCCTAGGCCGGCCTCCTCCCCTCTCCCTCCTTTATATATGGGGCAGGGGCGCCTCTAACACACATCAATTGTTCCAAGCCGTGTGCGGCGCCCCCCTCCACAGTTTACTCCTCCGGTCATATTCACGTAGTGCTTAGGCGAAGCCCTGCGCGGATCACTTCACCATCACCGTCACCATGCCGTCGTGCTGACGTAACTCTTCCTTGACACTTTGCTGGATCAAGAGTTCAAGGAACGTCATTGAGCTGAACGTGTGCTGAACTCGGAGGTGTCGTACGTTCGGTACTTGATCGGTTGAATCGCGAAGGCGTTCGATTACATCAACCGCGTTAAACTAACGCTTCCGCTTTCGGTCTACGAGGGTACATGGACACACTCTCCCCACTTGTTGCTATGCATCTCCTAGATAGATCTTGCGTGATCGTATGAATTTTTTTGAAATTGCATGCTACGTTCCCCAACAGTGGCATCCGAGCCAGGTCTATGCGTAGATGATATGCATGAGTAGAACACAAAGAGTTGTGGGCGGTGATAGTCATACTGCTTACCACCAACGTTCTATTTTGATTGGGCGGTATTGTTGGATGAAGCGGCCCAGACCAACCTTACATGACCATGTTCATGAGACCGGTTCCACCGATAGACATGCAACTTTTTTGCATAAAGGTGGCTGGCAGGTGTCTGTTTCTCCTACTTTAGTTGAATCGAATTTGACTACGGCCGGTCCTTGTTGAAGGTTAAAACAACAAACTTGACGAAACATCGTTGTGATTTTGATACGTAGGTAAGAACGGTTCTTACTAGAAGCTCGTAGCAGCCATGTAAAACTTGCAACAACAAAGTAGAGGACGTCTAACTTGTTTTTGCAGGGCATGTTGATGTGATATGGTCAAGACATGATGTGATATACGTTATTGTATGAGATGATCATGTTTTGTAAAAGTTATTGGCAACTGGCAGGAGCCTTATGGTTGCCGCTTTATTGCATGAAATGCAATCGCCATGTAATTGCTTTACTTTATCACTATGCGTTAGCGATAGTTGTAGAAGCAATAGTTGGCGAGACGACAACGGCGCTACGATGGAGATCAAGGTGTCAAGCCGGTGACAATGGAGATCATGACGGTGCTTTGGAGATGGAGATCAAAAGCACAAGATGATGATGGCCATATCATGTCACATATTTTGATTGCATGTGATATTTATCTTTTATGCATCTTATTTTGCTTAGTACGGCGGTAGCATTATAAGATGATCCTCACTAAAATTTCAAGGTATAAGTGTTCCCCCTAAGTATGCACCATTGCGACAGTTCGTTGTGCCGAGACACCACGTGATGATCGGGTGTGATAAGCTCTACGTTCACATATAACGGGTGCAAGACAGTTTTGCACATGCGAAATACTCGGGTTAAACTTGACGAGCCTAGCATGTACAGACATGGCCTCGGAACACTAGAGATCGAAAGGTCGAACGTGAATCATATAGTAGATATGGTCAATATGGAGATGTTCACCATTGAAAACTACTCCATCTCACGTGATGATCGGACATGGTTTAGTTGATATGGATCACGTGATCATTTAGATGACTAGAGGGATGTCTATCTAAGTGGGAGTTCGTAAGTAATATGATTAATTGAACTTTAATTTATCATGAACTTAGTTCTGATAGTTCTTAAGTAATATGATTAAGTGCTACCGTTTCCTTGAATTTTAATGCGTTCCTAGAGAAAGCTAAGTTGAAAGATGATGGTAGAAACTACGCGGACTGGGTCTGTAACTTGAGGATTATCCTCATTGCTGCACAGAAGAATTATGTCCTTGATGCACCGCTAGGTGAAAAGCGCCCTCCCGCTAATGTAGACGCTTTGAACGTCTGGCAGACGCGGTCTGATGACTACTCTATAGTTCAGTGTGCCATGCTCTACGGCTTAGAATCGGGACTTCAAAGACATTTTGGACGTCATGGACCATATGAGATGTTCGAGGAGTTGAAGTTAATATTTCAAGCAAATGCCCGAGTTGAGAGATATGAAGTCTCCAACAAGTTCTATAGCTGCAAGATGGAGGAGAACAGTTCTGTTAGTGAACACATACTCAGAATGTCTGGGTACCGTAACCACTTGACTCAGCTGGGAGTTAATCTTCCGGATGATAGTGTTATTGACAGAGTTCTTCAATCACCGCCACCAAGCTACAAAGGCTTTGTGATGAACTATAATATGCAAGGGATGGATAAGACAATTCCCGAGCTCTTCGCTATGCTCAAAGCTGCGGAGGTAGAAATCAAGAAAGAGCATGAAGTGTTGATGGTTAACAAGACCACTAGTTTCAAGAAAAAGGGCAAGGGAAAGAAGGGGAACTTCAAGAAGAATGGCAAGCAAGTTGTCACTCCCGGGAAGAAGCCCAAGTCTGGACCCAAGGCTGAAACTGAGTGCTTCTACTACAAAGGGACTGGTCATTGGAAGCGAAACTGCCCCAAGTATTTGGCGGATAAGAAGGATGGCAAAGTGAACGAAGGTATATTTGATATACATGTTATTGATGTGTACCTTACTAATGCTCGTAGTAGCGCCTGGGTATTTGATACTAGTTCTGTTGCTCATATTTGCAACTCGAAATAGGGGCTACGTATTAAACGAAGATAGGCTAAGGACGAGGTGATGATGCACATCGGGAATGGTTCCAAGGTCGATGTGATCGCCGTCGGCACGCTACCTCTACATCTACATCGGGATTAGTTTTAGACTCGAATAATTGTTATTTGGTGCCAGCGTTGATCATGAGCATTATATTTGGATCTTGTTTGATGCGAGGCAGTTATTCATTTAAATCAGAGAACAATGGTTGTTCTATTTATATGAGTAATATATTTTATGGTCATGTACCCTTGAAGAGTGGTCTATTTTTGTTGAATCTCGATCGTGGTGATACACATATTCATAATATTGATGCCAAAAGATGCAAAGTTGATAATGATAGTGCAACATATTTGTGGCACTTCCGTTTAGGTCATATTGGTGTAAGGCGCATGAAGAAACTCCATGCAGATGGACTTTTGGAATCACTTGATTATGAATCATTTGATGCTTGCGAACCATGCCTCATGGGCAAGGTGACTAAGACTTTGTTCTCCGGAACAATGGAGCGAGCTACTAACTTATTGGAAATAATACATACCGATGTATGCGGTCCGATGAGTGTTGAGGCTCGCGGCGGGTATCATTATTTTCTGACCTTCACAGATGATTTGAGCAGATATGGGTATATCTACTTAATGAAACACAAGTCTGAAACATTTGAAAAGTTCAAAGAATTTCAGAATGAAGTGGAGAATCATCGTAACAAGAAAATAAAGTTTCTACAATCTGACCGCGGAGGCGAATATTTGAGTTACGAGTTTGGCCTTCATTTAAAACAATGTGGAATAGTTTCACACATCACGCCACTTGGAAGTCCACAGCGTAATGGTGTGTTCGAACGTCGTAATCGTACTTTACTAGATATGGTGCGATCTATGATGTCTCTTATCGATTTACCACTATCGTTTTGGGGTTATGCATTAGAGAAGGCCGCATTCACGTTAAATAGGGCACCATCTAAATCCATTGATACGACACCGTATGAACTTTGGTTTGGCAAGAAAACTAAGCTGTCGTTTCTTAAAGTTTGGGGTTGCGAAAAAGCTTCAGCCTGATAAGCTCGAACCCAAATCGGAAAAGTACGTCTTCATAGGATACCCAAAAGAAACTGTTGGGTACTGATACATATCCAACGCATCTATAATTTTTGATTGTTCCATGCTATTATATTATTTGTTTTGGATGTTTTACATGCATTAATACGCTATTTTATATGATCTTTGGGACTAACCTATTAACCTAGAGCCCAGTGCCACTTTCTATTTTTTTCCTTGTTTTAGAGTTTCGCAGAAAAGGAATACCAAATAGAGTCCAAACGGAATAAACACTACAAAAAAAGACACATCCGTGACATTTTGGGCTGAACGAAATTTTTTTCTGTCATACTTATGACACTTCTATGACGATAATTGTGACAAAACCCGGTATCATCATAGATGTGGTGGGCTCCGACTTCTATGACAAAAAATCATGACAGAAAATGGGCTTTTCATCCAGGGCGTGCCGGAGACGCAGCTGCATGACATTATTTGGGCGGTCCATGACAAAAAAACCGGGGTAGAAGCGACGGCGCGGAAAATATCGGGGAGTTCCCGGTTACGGTGGGTGGTCGGGGGCCGAGCAATGCGCGTTTCTCTCGTACACGTACGCGCGCGGGTGCGAGGCTTTGGGCTCTAATTGAACCCGAGCGAGGCATTGGGCTCTAACTTAACCCGAGCGATTGCACTGCAGGCTACGCGTTACACTGAACCCGAGCGATCGATCGATCCCTTGCTGTTAACTGAACCCGAGTGATTCCTTCGCTACTGCTGCTAACTGAAGCTGATCGATGCTGCCTCTGGATGAACAGTGAGCGTTGTTGGGGGGTTTGGATGAACAGTTCCCGGTGGGGGTTGGATGAACAGGAACCCATGGTAGTAGAGGCCGTTGCCGCTGGATGAACAGTACCCCGATCTATCGAGCCGGTGGATGAACAAGACCCCGTGGAGGGCTGGATGAACAAGACCCCGTGGAGGGCTGGTTGAACAGTAGCTGGTGGAGGGATGGTTGAACAGTAGCCGGTGGAGGGCTGGACGAACAGTAGCCCGTGGAGGGGTGGTTGAACAGGACCCTCGTGGAGAGGGCTGGTTGAACAGTAGCCGGTGGAGGTTGGATGAACAGGAGCCCATGGATGAATAGTCACAGGTGGAGGCTGGAGGAGGTCGACAGTGGATGAACAGTAGCCCATGGAGGCTGGAGGAGTTCGACGGTGGAGATGAACAGTATCCCGTGGAGTCCTGTTTTGCGGTACGCCACACCCCTCCCGATGAACAGGACCCCCGTTTCGACCGTAGCGCTCCAACACAAGTCTGTTTCCTCCGTTTTGCGGTACGCCACACCCCTCCCGATCAACAGGGCCCCGTTTTGACCGTAGGAGGTCCGTTTCCTCCGTTTTGCGGTACGCCAGACCCCTCCCGATGAACAGGATCCCGTTTCCATCGTGGCCGGTTGAACACAAGGCCATTTCCTCCGTTCTGCGGTACGCCAGGCCTCGTTTCCATCGCTTGTTGTGTCCAAGCTAGTTGGCTCCCGATGAAGACGACGACGCATTCTGTTCCGACCTAGCCGGTTGGCTCCCCATGAACACGACAACGACGCAGTTTCTCTATTCAGACCCAGCCACAACCATGTACACGAGCCCTGGCCGTACGTATGCGCGAGTAGGCGTTCGAGACCCCGCCCGTATGTACATACGTGGCCGTATTTACTTTCTTGCACCCTGGCCGCTGTGCGTATGTGTACATGCTACGTGCGTGCCTCTACTACGACACGTGCGCGCCTCTACTACGACACATGCCCTTCCTTGCACGGCCACAGTTCATCGTTGCAGCCTGCAGACAGACCGATCATATGTACGTACACGTTCGCGACCAGAATGACAACGCTACGTACGCTTTGACAAGGTGGGTCCCGACTGTCAGGCACTTGCTTGCGGGCGAAGATGTAGCTGGTGGGTCCCAGGGGCGAATCATTTTTTGCACGTAATATGGACGCACTTCCTTGCGTGCGAAGATGTAGCTGGTGGGTCCCAGCAGTCAGGGGGAGAAAACATTATTTTTCAGGGTAAAAGGGATGCAGTTGCATGCATGCGTCCATGGGCGTGGTGCGTCCCCACTGTCAGCCTCTCACGTACAGTCATCTTCCGATGACTCTCGGTTGTTGACCATGGTGACCACACCGTGCCGAGCGCACCAAGGCCGGTGGACGACGGCGAGGCCCCAGACTGGAACGACCCGGAGATGGGGAAGACGCGGCAGTGGAGTCACAGATGGAGAGGAGTGGGAAATTTGACTGGTTTGGGTGCGCGGCAGCACTGTCGCGGTGCCGCCCACTGGAGACAGGAGTAAGAACAGAGGTTGAAGAAGGAGCATAGCTGTTGGATTAACATCCAACGGTCCAGCTGTCAACGGGAGGAATATTTTTTTCGCATAACAAGGAGGCACTTCATTCTGTGCGAAGATACAGCCGGTGGTCCCAGTTGTCAGGGGGAGGAAACATTTTTTTCCAGCTTACTAAGGAGGAACTTTCCTTGCGTGTGACCATGGACCTCGTGGGTTCTAGCAGTCAGGCTCTCCGCGTACAGTCCTCTTCCGATGACTCTTGTTTGTTGACCACGCCGCACCGAGCGCAGCGAGGCGGTGGACGACGGCGAGGCCCTGGACGGGAACGACCCAGAGAAGGGAAGATGCGGCAGTGGAGTTGCAGATTGAGACGAGGAGAAGGGTTATAACTGGTTCTGTTGCGGCGTGGGGCTGCAGTCAGTGGAGAGTAACAGGAGGTGTGGAGGGGCGGAGGGATAGCCTGGCCGGCGGTGGGGTAGCACTTCGCAGCGATGCGTGTTAAGCAGAGCCGCTAGCCGCCGGAGGCCAGACCAGGCAGTCCCAGCGACGCTGGAGGAAGAAGACGAGAGATTGAAGGTGCATGCCGGCCGTTGGATATAAATCCAATGGCTGTGGATGTCATAATCATTTGTTGACCAAGTTGACAACGCCCTGCGTAGGCTTCGACCTATTGGCCTACATGTCAGCCTGCCAAAATGTGGCATATATATTTAACCCATGTTTTGTCCATTTGCTGGGCTGGGTGAACAAATAATTTTGCGTCAATGCGGCCCATTTATATTTTCTAAGAAATCCCAGCCCATTTTCACTTTCTTGAATTACACGAATTTTCTGGGCTCGTTCTATATATAATGTTAGGTTAGAAGGAGCAATTAATATCAAAAAATAAACCGGAGCGACACATTTTCTATATATTAAATTAACAAATTAGCGAGTTATTGCTCAAAATAAAAATGAGCGCGTTATTATTACATTGGTCCTTAAAATCTTCGCAAGCTTTTGTACGCAATCACCAGGATTTTCCTTGCCTGTGAGTCAAAAACAACCAGGATTTTCCTTCCCAACTTCTGTTAAACATTTACTTTTATAAGTTAATAACACGTGGGATGTTTTTATAATGTATATATAAGTCTCTGTAAAATATACGATAATAGTAATAATATAAATATATATAATGTGGTTAGAAGGGAAAACATAAATTGGAGACAACATTATTATTCTTATATATAGATAAATAGAACAGAGATCTGCGTTTTACTAAGAAAAATACATTGGGATGCCAATCTTTTAGAAAAAGCCCATATGCCGGTATGGACCTCAAAAAATAAGTTGAAACCACTGTCTTCGTATGTCGTGGGCTACGCATGTTAAAAAACAAAAACTAGGCCTAGCTGATACTTGTTCGCCCTCTGGAAAAAAATGATGCCAGGTAGATCCTCGTGCGAACTGGATTAAAGAGGGGGCCGACGGCGCGACGGAAGAAGCACATCAGGAGCGATTTTTTTCTTCAGTGGATGGCTCTCGATGGCGTTTTTTACTTGTCTCTGCACCATACAACTTGTATTTTTAGCCTCCCAATCCGTGGTGGACCAGCAGCCCATTTGCTGGGCGGGCCAACCTACAGAAACCAGCACTCGATTTTTCATCAAGCCCCAAAAACAACTCAATACTATATTTGTTCTGAGGCCGAAAACATTACGACAGGGGTTGAGTGGGGGAGGGGGAAGACAGACCAAAAAGATTAAAAAGAGCTGATGCACTAGCTACCCTAACAAAGCAGGTGCAATTCTTCTCGGGAAGAAGGTGTGCCGTTGACACCCACATGTCACAAATCCCACAGTAGGCATACTAACAAGTTCACACACAAGTACAACAGAAAAGGTAAACATTCGTATCAAACTCAGGTTCACAAGACACGTTCATATTCATAGCCAACATTCACAATCAACATCTCAAAAGATTCAAATATACACAAGTTCAGCATGTCTATGCATCCAAATGATTGATAGATCACACGACAATATTCATAGATAATTCACAAAAAGATTCAGATATACACATGTTTAGTATGTTTATGCATCCAAATGATTGAGATCACAGCAAATATCATCCATGGACGAACTTTAATTACCTAGGGTACAGACTGGTAAATGGTGTTCTGTCGGAGGTACTTCTTGCTAAAATTAATGCTTGTACGAGTAAACTTTCGAGTACATAAGAGGTAGCACAGACAATCTGAACTTTTCTTGTAGGTTTATCCTCAATTAGTGGCCTCGTGCCGAGGGAGGTTTGAGCAACTTGGCCACTACTTTCATCCAACTAGTTTACTGGCTCATCTTGGTCATGTAGCTCGCCAAAATTCTACATTGCAGACAAGAAAGGAGGCGGTTGAGAAAATGAACCACCCAAATTTTTTGTGCAGTTCAACTGAAATGGAGCATCCCTGGCATGCAGACTGATTAAGTGCCAGATGAATATAGGCGTCAACCAACTTGTCTAGAATCTTTAGACTCCATGCCATACAGTTCGCTACCATATGTGCCGATAACCAAAAGGCACAAGTTGGGACCAATGACTGGACTGCGTTTTTCTGCGCTATGCGCCAAGCAATATTTTTGGCATTCAGTCTCCTAATACTTGGAGTTTGACAACTGGTTGACGCTGGTTGATAGTGGAATGAATATAGGCACTTCTTCTTGTCAACATCGATGCTTGTCTGAGTGAACTTTGGAGTACATAGCAGCAGCATAAGTACCTGTCCATCTGATCTTTTTGTGCAGTTCTACTAAAATCACCCAATGTAATGATTTGCCTGCGAGTTCAGGCTCCAAGTTACTCCTTTATGAAATCGGCAAACAGTAGCACAATACCAAATTACCAATACATATGACAAGCACAATAATCAGGATAAAGACCAGTGCCAACCTGTGTGAGGTAGCATATCAATTACTATTTCCTTTGACTGGAAGCCGAGATAAGCCAAGCGACTGACATCAAAGGAAGAATGCAAGCCGAGATTAGCGACTGATATGAAAGGAAGGAAGTTGTCGAGGCAATGAAGCACCCAAAGTTTTTGTGCAGTTCCACCAAAATCGAGCATCCCTGTTGGCACATATATTGAGAGAGTGAGATTACAGTAATAGTGGGACTAGTGGATGAAACATACACTAACAAATAGAAGCACCCTCATTATCTTAATGGGTAAAGTTAGCAACATAGTAGTCTTGCTTAAATAGAGGTATATGTTTATTAAATCAGTGCCAATTAGCTCAACACTCAAAGCATTGCCATGTATCATAGGTTGCAAAACTTTAACGTGCAAAGATAAAGGAGTTTCTCATGACAGTAGCACGATACAAATAGAGATGACAACAAACTAATATGGATGAAGGCCATAGGCCGGTACCAACCTGAGCAAAAAAGCTTATTCATGTAGTCCCAGAAGAGATGATAAAGCACTCACTGGAATCACTCAATAGTATATATTTTTGTTCACTTCAAATGTATGGTTGAAATCACTCTTCTTTACTAGTGCTGAGATTATATCGAACGATTATCAAGAACTTCGAGCAGAGTTATAGCACTGGCTGGGATACAGTTCATTGTATTGTCTTGTGTAGTTCCACTAAAATGTATGATTGGCACAACATGATCCCTACTTGCACAAGTAGGAACAAGGTGAAACCTTCATTAGCTTAGTGAGAAAGGATAGAAAGACATTAGCATATTACTCTAACAGTAGCATCAAATTCATCATGGACAATACACAGAAGTGGAAGGGCTCCCTGGAGGATCGTCTCACATGTAAGGTAGACGTTGCCGGAGCCCTTGAATGGCCTCGACTGAGGCCTCGGCTTCAGCAATATCACCTTGGCACTGTTTATTCTTCTTCTTCTTCCTCTTCATGTTCTGTTTCTCTTTCTCCTCACCAGTTGGTGAAACCAAGTACATGGTTGGCCTTCTATTTCAGAATTGGTTTTGTCAGTGGGGGAGTACAAGTGTACTAGTAAACAATAGCATTATTTTCTCATGGCAGTCGCAAAATAGAGATGAACACATGCATTAAATATCATTCTTACCTAAAGGAAGGTTATGGTGCCAATATGGATGATGAGGATTGGAACACAGATCTCTCTTTGTGCAGTTCCACCGAAATGAACCAACTGTTCCATTCTCACATTCCAGTTAAACAACACAAAAGTCACTTCTTTTAAGAAGTGTTTTGTGCAGTGCACCGAAAGGTCACAACAGCAACCAGGTGAAATGGATATCCCTGATTGCACAAATAGCTACACAGGAGACAGTCAGAGTCTCAAACAATTACAGGCAAAACATTTGGCTAAACTTGTCATGGCTTATAACAGTGGCATGGCTTCATTTTACCAGGGGCATTAGATTAATAATAGCTAAATATTTGGTATAAGGGAATGGGACAGTGGGTGGACCAGCAGTCCAGCACCATGTACCTAAACTGGGGCATAAAGTGGTGATTCAGAGTTTTTTGCCCCGAGAAACAAACATCCAAGAAACATATATAGGTTGGTCCCATTTTTGTTCACTCTAGCCACCTACTCGTATGTTTTTTTGGAAATGGAGGCGTGCCCCTGGCCTTTGCATCATAATGATGCACGCAGCCATCTTATGTGTGGATAGAAAATCTAGTCCTGGTCATACCACTGTGTACAGTGTTTCCCCTATATTTCCCTTTTCGACCAAGAGACCGGTTGGATGACCAGTCTGTACTACTTTCACCCCCTATCCTTCCTGTTTGTACCAAGTCCGATGCACATGCTAAATTCCCTCACCCCCACTTTATTTCTTGTTTGAACCAAGTACAAGATTCGACTCCATGAAGTAGCTTTACCTCTAACAATAGAAGAAAAAAATAGGTGACGTTGGACCATCCGATCGAGAGGGGCTGAGAGGCAGAAAATGATGAATATGCAGCGACGCAGCGAGCTGGGGAAGTAGAGCTATGGCGGTTTCGAAGGAAGATATACCTGAAGGTTGTCGGGATGTGGATAGGTGGGCGGCGGGAGGCCGGATCCTCCCACACTTGGTCAACGACGAAAGGATCGAAGGACCTCCCGCACCGGCGCTCGGCCAGAGATAACGGTGCGGCCGGCAGTGGGTCTCCTCCCTCGCTGTCGATGATGGCCTAAAAGCTGCCCCTGCTCCCCTTTACCGGTGGAGGGGGATACGTCCGGATCTGTAACCAGCGGTGAGGATAGAAAGACAGTGTTTTTTGAAGGGAGAAAGACAGTGTTACCACCGCTATCTTGTTTAGATCTAGAGAGGATGAGAGTGTGTGAATAGAGCAAACCTAGCAAGCAAGCGCGAAGGCTCCGACCTATATATACGTAGTGGGGTAGTTTTCCTTTTTCACTCCACCAAGACAATCGTTTAAAATTGTGTACGTGCTAGGTCGCCATTTTTTTTTTGTTGATTATTTTTTGACATAGCTACCCGCTTACTCCAAGTGGTGTTACGGTGTGCCAGGTCTAGCTTTGTATCGTTCAAGTCTGGTACAAGACCCTCCATTAAATGAACAACCACCCCCTCGTAAAAATTGTGAACAAGCCCATAGCTAAAATTATCGGAAACGTGGGCTGCCCCAACATGCATTATTATTTATATTTTCTACTCCCTCCGTTCCTAAATATAAGTCTTTTTATACATTTCAAATGGACTACAACATACAGATGTATGTAGACGTATGGATTCGTTCATTCTGCTCCGTATGTAGTCGCTTGTTAGAATCTCTAAAAGGACTTACATTTGGGAATGGATGGAGTACATGGGAGTATCCTCAAAACAAAATGTGAGAGTACAATATTTGTTGGGCCCCTTTGTAATTGGTGCTAAATTTTGACCAAAGATTTATCTGACAAAATGTTAGTGCATGTTAACAAAAAATATATCATTTGATTCATATTTGAACATAGTTTTCAATGATGTAGGGGCTGTTTGGTTTCCAGCCACATATTGCCACACCTCACCTTAGGCAAATTTGACCAAGTTAGGTGGGTGTTTGGTTCTAGCCACACCTAAGAGAAGAATTTTTTTATTAGCAGTGAACCCCACATGTCATAGACACAAAAAGTGTGGCAAGATTCCCTTAGGCAAGACAAAGTGGGTCTAACAATTTGAGCAACTCATGTTAGGCAAGTGTGGCAAAAATAATGTGGCAACATAAGACAAACATAGTTACAATCCAAACAGCCCCGTAATTTTTTGTGACATGCATGAACATTTGGTTAGTTGAATTTATAGTCAAAATTTGGCAAGGTGCATCAAATCAACACATGCAAGTATCAAAAGGAAAGTCACGGCATGCATGCATGCGTTGTACTCCCTCCGTTTCCAAATATAAGTCTTTTTAGAGATTGCAACAAGTGACTACATATGAAGCAAAATGAGTGAATCTACACTCTAAAATATGTCTACATACATCCGTATGTTGTAGTCCATTTGAAATGTCTAGAAAGACTTATATTTAGGAACGGAGGGAGTAACTAATGTATCGGTAAACGCAAATTATTGAAATATATCAAGTGCAGTGCTTTGATGTGTCGCGTCAACTCGTACAAGACCGAGAAGTTTGATTACTACAATGCCCTCTCGCCTTAACCGCACTTGCCTTTGGCTGCATGACAGGTGGGCCACTGACCTGTTGGGCCCACCTATCATAGACGCAAAGGCAAGAGCAGTAAGTCAATGAAGCTGCGTCCCTCCCTCGCCCATGAGCGTGGTGGCTGGCAGGACTAGGAGAAGCTTTCGTTCGCTACACGCTCTCCCTCCCGCACGCGGTGGACATGCAGCAGTTCAATTGGTGTCAGATGGCCAGAAGCATACTGTTGTACTCCTCCACTGCAGTAGTACTCCATCATTGTTCGACTTCCCGGAGAGGCGAAGAGCCAAGCGCAGCCCGGACGCTCGTGTGGCAGTTTCATGTGTAGACTAGTCTAGGATAGCGTGTATCGTGCCTGTAAGCTTAAAATCGTTGGGGTTGGCTCCATGCTTTTTTTTGATTAAAATAATCTTGTGGCCCTACCTGTCATCCTGGTGATTCTAGTTTGCACGCTCATCTGGTCAAGACAGGAATATATATTTTAATTTTTGGTGGGGTAAATGTTAGAGGTTGCAGCAAATGGAGTATTGTACACTACGGGTCTTTCAGCCAAGTTTAGAGGCAACCATGTGGGGCCAGTGCTATGATGTGTCGCGTCAACTCGTACAACGAGGAGAAGCTTAATTTTACTACTACACGCCTTCTCCCTCGCCCATGCGCACGGTGGCTATCCCTCCCGCACGCGGTGGACGGACATGCAGTAGTGGATTTGATACTACTGTAGAAGTAGTAGTAACATCATTGTTCGTCTTCTCGAAGAGGCGAAGAGCCAAGCGCACCCCGAACGTGGCAGTTGCGAACACTCACGTGGTAGTCTTTGTGTAGGGTTGGGGCGTGGTGCGGAGCCTTGGAGCACGCATATAGCCAGGCTCTTGCATGAGACAAAATTGCTATTTGAGCCCACTATTGTAGTACTAGTACTTGCTAGTATGGCCCTATAAACCGGAAAGGAGTATTTGCCTTTCTAGAGATTTCATTGCGTGCAGTACTGGCTCAAATCTCAAATCTCATCAACCAAGGCATTTTGTGATTGGAGGAATGTATCTCGTACTTTACAAAACTACCCTAATTAAACTCATGCATTAATTACATAGTTCTCTCATCTTCCTCTCCGCCTTGGTCGCTGTTCACAATATTGAGCACTCCTATATGACTAGCTGCTCTATCTACATGTGGGACATCAAAGCATCTGGGCCCGCGTGCCATCCACCAAATCACAGCGAGGTGCTACAGTCGAGACTCACCGGTCACCCTGGTGTGGCCGTCATGACCCGTCATATCACAAAACCCATCTTTACCAGCAGTGGTAAAGTGGCCTCAAAGTTGGACTAGACGAAGCAACCACCATTTCACTGGAACGCTCGTTGAAGCCCTTTCTCCCCTTTCTTGAACAAAACCTCACTCCAGGCTACTCACTTCTGCCATTTTTCTTCTGTACCGACGAAGGAAAGGTGGGCATCAGTGATGCTGCTATATTTTCATTCCAAGAATCTTATTTTTGCGAAGCACCGACCGACTCTCACAACCTATTCTTTTCCTGTTTTCATTGCGATTGTGGTTTCCTTTCGATTGCTTTTTGTTTCTCAGTTCATTGATGGATCCTGGACCACTAGCCAAAGAGTTGCCGGCGGAGAACCCACTGGAGACAACGATCTCCAGGAAGCGAGCACCGACCAACGAGTTGACCATGTTGGCAGGCCAACCCATGGAGACGAAGAACTCCAAGAAACTAGCACTGGCCAAAGAGTTGACGACGTTGGCGGACGAACTCCTCAAAGAAAGTTGGAAGAACAGCAAGGGCCCCACCGTGCCTACCCCAGAAACTCTAATGGCCACCTATGCGAGGCTCAAGGCCGAGTTTGAGGAGATAGTCGCCGTTGAGAAGCAGTATTCCCCTGGCAAGGTGATGGCCCCCATCAAGGACGAGGAGATAGCCCCCGGAGGGATGGGATCCCCCGGTGAGCTGCACAAGGTAAAAAATAATGGCTTACCATTGTTGTGGTTTTTGATTATTTGCAATGTGCTTGCTAATATGTTAGGGTTGTGCAGGTGCCGGTGGACGTCTTTGATGATTCCGATGTCGCGGCCTGTCCTGTGGACAACGCCCCAAAGATTGTTTTCGATGTCGCGGTCCGTCCTGCTGACATCGCCCCGGAGATCAATTTCGATGCCGCTGTCCATCCTATGGACAATGCCCCAGAGATCAATTCCCATGCCGCTGTCCGTGTTGTGGTCATTGCCCGAGAGATTGATGACAAGAAATAGTTGGTCGCGCTAATCCTTCAGGGTAGTTTGCATTGCCTTGTGTTTAATTACCCTAACTATGCGTGTTATCAAACCATCTTAGGGCTAGTGCACTGTCTTGTGTGGGCGGTACTTGCTACTTTTGTTTGATAGTGAATCATGCGAACCCTCTCCGAGTTATGGAAACAGATGTATCCTCACCAACTTTTGATGTAATATATCGCATGCTTAGATGTAAGTTCGAACTGTTTATCATATCAGCATGGCTTGTTTGATGATTCTTGGTGTTAGTAGGCTAGCTACTGTGCCAGCTATAGTGCTTGCAAAACACTCAACGAAAAGAAACATTGGGGCTGATGAGCTCGTGGTACGCTTATACTTATCCGTCGTCGATCGGCCAATAGCCCAAACTCCTAAAATTGTAGGCTTAGCGATCAATCAGACAATAGTCGACACGGATACACTCAAGCCTCATTTGGTTCATAGGGTAGGAAAATTGTAGCAAAAGTACAGAGACGTACAACACAAAATCATAGCAGTACAGAGACGTACTCCCCCCGTTCCAAAATAGATAACTCAACTTTGTACTACTAACTTTGAAACGGAGGGAGTACAAATGCTAGGCGGGCTAGTTTGGCCTAGTGGGTTTTAGTGATATGACGTGGTACAGTGCCGTCCAGTCTTCGCGTGTGGTAGCAATATTGCGGGTACAGTAAGTTTTCTTGAAGAAGCGTAATTCAACATAGTCATGATGGTTCCTTCGTCCGACCAACCTACAACGTGAAAGGTTGGGCCTGCGCTACGACCGGGGTGGACCAGGATAATTTTGTGCATGGCAGGTGGACCAGGATGGTCGATGTCCCACATGTCGGCGATTGGAAAGTATTCCTTTCGATATAGAGGACGAGCAACGAGTATTCATTGTTTATTTTTTATGAAAGCTATTGTCTCCACTGTTACGACGGAGGAGTGTGAAACACGGTAGCCCAGTGAACTTGGCATGTGCACCACTCCCTCCTTCCTCATGTAATACTACTATAGTGTTGACTATAAGGTTGGCTATAAAGGTTACAAGTTTTTCTCACTTTCTCTCTATCTATTTCCTCTCAAATGTTTTTTACCTTTCTTTTTTTACACACAATTGTTTTTTATGCCTCTTTTTATAGAATTAGTTTTTTATACCTAGGAGCACGTGTAGAGACGGGCTCTTGCAGAGCCCACTCCTTGACTTTGTCAATGCCTCTCTCTCCTCCACATAAGCGGGCTTATAGGCCAGTATTTTACTGGTACTACTTGCTATGAATGCGGGCAGCTGGCGTCTAAGGGGGGAGGGCTTGGAAGCGGTCCGGACTCCCGCATGGCCCACCTCACATTATGACCATATATTTTTCTTGGAGTCCGTGCGCGGCGGGTGGGCGATCTCTTCTCCCTCCCCCATCTCTCTCTTCTCAGCCGACGCCCGCCGAGCGATTAGATTTCGGCTATCGACGGTTTATTCAATTGCAGTCCCACATGTCAGTGAAATTGCAAGACAACGTGTGTCCCTTCTGGTGAGCGGCGTGCGAGCCGGACTGTCGGGGGTGCAACGCGTACGAGTCGTAAGTGTGCCACCTTTTCTTTTGAACTTGCAAAGCGAAATATTTTTGTGCGATCGATCGATAGAAATCCAGAACAAAATGACGAGGGCGGTGCTTTCCCGCGCGTTAGGCGGGCTAGTTTGTGTGATATGACGTGCTACAGTGCCGTCCACTTGCTCCATTTTTATGTAAGCAAGAGTTTACACTCTTACATGGGAGGAGTGCGAAACACGGCGGATCTAATTTTGATCGAGGGATAACTGTTCCCTGCCAAATAATGGAGCACTGTTAATCTCCAGCACTGGCCCACAAATTTACACTGGCATCTGTCCGAGGACATGACGGATGCCATCCAATGCTGCCCGCATACCTTTCGACAACTATATGAACCAACCGGACGAAATTCATGCAAACAAAGCAAATTTCAAATTAACCGGATGAAATTCATTGCATTTCAAAAACTTTTCCTACAAACTGGACGAAATTCATTACATATTTCGCAGAAACTGTACTAACACCTACTGTAAACCTAATCTAAACGATCACTGGCGCCCGACCACCATGTCCGGCCATGAAACCGAGAAAGCCGGCCATTGCCTTTGCCTTCTCCCCATCCGCCTCGATAACCTCCTCCTCCGGAGCACAAGGTTGTGAAGATTTCCGCCTCCACGTCATTGTCAAGCGGCTAATCGGCCGCCGATGTTTATCCCACCAAGCTTGGGGTCGACTGAGTGGAGGAGCCGTGGCCTTCCTGGGACCAGAGCGGCGGCGACCTACCGTGTACTACTCTTCCTCACTGCCGGCTGGGCCCGCGCACGCGCGCCGGCTTCGTGGTAGTGATCGCGGAGGGCGTCCAGGGGGGAGCCGGCGATCTCCTTCATCTGCTCCTACGACAGTATGTCGAAGAGAGCTTTGGAGCGCGCCCGGAGCGGAGCCGCCGATGTCCTTCGTCTGCTCCTACGACAGTACGTCCAAGAGAGCTTTTGAGCGCCAGGAGCCCAAGGTTGGAGTGGTGCCGACAGAAGGAAGGGACCAGAGGAGAATGAGTGTGGGTCTTTGGCTATGGCTGGGAGTTGGGGCTCAAGTTAATATAGCGGGCGAATGGCAATGAGCCTCGGCAGACGGATGGACGGTTGGCGCCGGAGTAGGTTACTCGGTAGTCGTGTGTCATTAATGTGGGCAGCGGACGGAAGGATGGCAGTGGTGTCGTTAACGCGGAGCAGTCGCTTGCACCGGGATGCTGCGTGGGTGGTGCTCTCTCGGTCGTCGCGCTGCTGCAATGTCGGCGCCAGTGAGAGGTCGCGTCGGGCGTGAATGCGGACGCTACTTCAGTGACTTAACTGCAGGTGCGTTGGGTCACTAACATGTGGGCCCAATGGGCATCTGGCCCTCATGTCAGTGTGTGGCACCCCGATCCGCATGGAGCAGGGGGCCTTCGCACGTCAGCCCAGGTGGAGGGAGAATGAGTGTCGGTCTTTGGTTATGGCTGGGAGTTGGGGCTCAAGTTAATATAGCGGGCGAATGGCAATGAGCCGTGGCAGACGGATGGACGGCTGGCGCCGGAGTAGGTTCGTCGGGCGTGAATGCAGACGCTGCTTCAGTGACTTAACTGCAGGTGCGTTGGGTCACTGACATGTGGGCCCAACTGCACCTGCAGTTAAGTCCGGTGAATGCAGCGTTCACGTTCTGGAGAGACGGTGACCGTTTCAGGCGGGAAGCGCGCACTAGCGATGGAAGGGGTTTCGGTAGGCCTGGGCGGTCAGACGCTGGCGTGGTGGTAAAATGTGAACTCATGGATGACGGGCCTTTGAAGTTTATGCAACATGTATTGACAACCAGGCGTCCATGCAACCGGTCTTGTTGCCAGCTAACCTTCGACGACCACCATTAGACACCACACAACCATGCATAACTTACGAATAACGGACGAATCGATCAGACACATACTCGTGTGTAGTGGCACTATGATCGGTCGCTCATGATAGTACATACTCCGTACCATAGTACGCTCTCTAGCTAGGCTGTTTTATATATTGTCATTGTGATGGACGATATACATGAGCAAGGCGCCGAGTCCCGAGTATGACCGTTGGTGTTGAGCCAGGTGAATACATGCTCGGCGTTCGCAGAGGCCTCCATCAAACGTCTAAACAGTAATGTCAGGCACCACCAGGGAGCGCAGGTGACGGGCTCGCCGTTTGCGTTGCGCCTTGAGCAGGACTTTGATTGACAGGCCGACGTGCATGCATAGGCATGGTTTGACAGCGTGAGCGTGAGTGTCTGCACGCGTACATGCTACTTGCCTCTATGGACGGTGTGCGCTAATGTGTGCATCATGTATAATATAATGATCAAAGTGAGCTATCAACACAAGTTCGATGACCGCCAATGCATTTTACTCGGTAATAAATGACCAGGATTGAAGGGGAATCCAAATTTACTTCGTCTTATGTCCTTGAGCTCTTGAAAAGCCAATGCACTATACGGTTGTCCAGCCACTCCACCCCAGAGCTCTCACCAAGCGTGTTCATGTCACCGCACCGCACACTAACCAGTAAGGAAGTGATGGCATGCCGCCGCGCCGAGTTCCTCGCCGCCCATGATCGCACCTGGAATGGTAGAGAAGCGATGGCATCCCGCCATGCCGAGTTCATCACCGCTCGCGACCTCACACCTACGTTGGCTGAATTCGAAGCTGCCAAGGCCGAATGGGCGGTAGAGCAAGAGGCGGCCAAAGCCGCACAGAGGGAGCAGAGAAGTCAGAAAGCACTCAAGAAAAGAGAGGCCCGCCACCGCAAGAAAGAAGAGGACGTACGCGCTGCTGCGGAGAGGTCGGCAGAGATCAAAGCACGGTGGGGTGTTGCCGACAAAGCCGGGAAGGAGAACGACGACGTCTGGCCAGCATGTGAGAAGTAGTAGTACTGGGTAGTTAGTGTGTGTATCTGTGTCTGAGTACGAGCATGTACCGGTACTACTATTTACTACTGTAGTTTTTAGAGCAAATTATCAGTACATTAGCCTAGACTCAATGGAAAATTCCTATCCTATGCATCAAATGGCATCTCTTTCTCTATAGGAATTGAGATGCATGTCATCTCACTCCCTATGATTTACATATTCCTATAAAAATCCTATCCTATGAACGAAAGGAGGCCTCTGCTGGAGTAACTACTGTAGCTAGCAGTACTGATGGTACAGTAGTTTTCTTCAACAAGCGGAATTAAATGAAGTCATGATGGTTCCTTCGTCCGAGTAACTTCAAAGTGGGAAAAAAGGTTGGGCCTGTGATTTGACGTGTCATTAGTCATTATTACTCCGGCGCGATGACCTGGGTGACTCTCCCTTGGAGTGCTGCGTGAATGTCAAGTGGACCAGGATGGTCGACGTCCCACATGTTGGCGAATAGAAGTATTCTTTCCGATATCGAGGGGCAAGGAACCCGCGTGGTATAGTATCACTGCTGATTTTTTGCCTGATGAATTCTAGCGTTTCAACTCTTATGACGAAGGAGTGCCAAACACGGCACGTGCTGGATGTCCCACACGTCAGCGAAGTGGGACATGAACAGCGTGGTAGAGCATCTCCACTTCTTCCACTTCTGGGTCGGAGACCACACATAGTAGTACTAGTGGTATGCACGATACAAAGTGCGACCTGATACGTCTCCAACGTATCTATAATTTATGAAGTATTCATGCTATTATATTATCCATCTTGGATGTTTAATGGGCTTTACTATGCACTTTTATATTATTTTTGGGACTAACTTATTAACCCAGAGCCCAGTGCCAGTTTCTGTTTTTACCTTGTTTCAGTGTTTCGCAGAAAAGGAATATCAAACGGAGTCCAAACGGAATGAAACCTTCGGGAGAGTTAATTTTGGAACGGAAGCAATCCAGGGGACTTGGAGTGCACGTAAGGGAAGCAACGAGGAAGGCACGAGGCAGGGGGTGCGCTCACCCCCCTAGGCGTGCCCTCCACCCTCGTGGGCCCCTCGTGGCTCCCCTGACCGACTTCTTTCGCCTATATATATCAATATACCCTAAAACCATCGGAGAGCAGAATAGATCGGGAGTTCCACCGCCGCAAGCCTCTGTAGCCACCAAAAACCAATCGGGACCCTGTTCCGGCATCCTGCCGGAGGGGGAACCCTCACTGGTGGCCATCTTCATCATCACGGCGCTGTCCATGACGAGGAGGGAGTAGTTCACCCTCGGGGCTGAGGGTATGTACCAGTAGCTATGTGTTTGATCTCTCTCTCTCTCATGTTCTTGAGGTGATACGATCTTGATGTATCGCGAGCTTTGCTATTATAGTTGGATCTTATGATGTTTCTCCCCCTCTACTCTCTTGTAAATGATTGAGTTTTCCCTTTGAAGTTATCTTATCGGATTGAGTCTTTAAGGATTTGAGAACACTTGATGTATGTCTTGCGTGGGAAACCCATGGTGACAATGGGGTATTCTATTGATCCACTTGATGTATGTTTTGGTGATCAACTTGCGGGTTCCGATCATGAACCTATGCATAGGGGTTGGCACACGTTTTCGTCTTGACTCTCCGGTAGAAACTTTGGGGCACTCTTTGAAGTACTTTGTGTTCGTTTGAATAGATGAATCTGAGATTGTGTGATGCATATCGTATAATCATACCCACGGAAACTTGAGGTGACATTGGAGTATCTAGGTGACATTAGGGTTTTGGTTGATATGTGTCTTAAGGTGTTATTCTAGTACGAACTCTTGAATAGATTGATCTGAAAGAATAACTTTGAGGTGGTTTCTTACCCTACAATAATCTCTTCGTTTGTTCTCCGCTATTAGTGACTTTGGAGTGACTCTTTGTTGCATGTTGAGGGATAGTTATATGATCCAGTTATGTTATTATTGTTGAGAGAACTTGCACTAGTGAAAGTATGAACCCTAGGCCTTGTTTCAACTCATTGCAATACCGTTTACGCTCACTTTTATCGCTTGTTACCTTGCTGTTTTTATATTTTCAGATTACAAAAACATATATCTACCATCCATATTGCACTTGTATCACCATCTCTTCGCCGAACTAGTGCACCTATACAATTTACCATTGTATTGGGTGTGTTGGGGACACAAGAGACTCTTTGTTATTCGGTTGCAGGGTTGTTTGAGAGAGACCATCTTCAACCTACGCCTCCCACGGATTGATAAACCTTAGGTCATCCACTTGAGGGAAATTTGCTACTGTCCTACAAACCTCTGCACTTGGAGGCCCAACAACGTCTACAAGAAGAAGGTTGTGTAGTAGACATCTAGCTCTTTTCTGGCGCCGTTGCCGGGGAGGCTAGGTAAGCGGCACTCACACCCCGTCAACTAAGCTCTTTTCTGGCGCCGTTGCCGGGGAGGTGAGTGCTTGAAGGTATATCTTTGGATCTTGCAATCGAATCTTTTAGTTTCTTGTTTTATCACTAGTTTAGTTTATAAAAGAAAACTACAAAAAAATGGAATTGAGTTTACCTTATACGCTTCATCTTTTTAATATCTTTCGTGAGTATGATGGGAAGGAAAATTGTGCGGAAGTGTTAGAAGAAGAATGCATTAAAATGTTTGGCACTAAATCTTTGAATGATGAGCATGATTGCAATGTTGTTAGTATGAACTCCTTGAATATCCATTGTACTAATCATGATCGCACTAGTTATGATGAAAATGTCTCCTATAAACATGTCAATTTTTATGGAGTGCATTGGGTTTGCAAGTACACATCAAATAGGGAAGATAGATATTGCAAGAGGCATAAGCATTTAGAAACTAAATGGTTACAAGAAATGCTAAATGTTAGTGATGAAAATTTAAAATTTCTTAGCCATACTTGTGAACTTTGCAATGAACATGGTCATTTAAATATCAAATGCAAATTGTTTCATGATCGAGTCGTGTCCAAAAATTGTGATGACTTGATTTCCCTTGCACATTATAGTGAACTTAGTTTGATTTTGGGTTATGAAGAAATGAAACGTCAAACTAAGATTATTCCAGAATATAACCTCGAGAAATTCCTCGATATTGATCTAGAAGAAATTTATATGTATTGTGCGGTGAATTGCATTGAAAATCCTTATATTGCCAATTACATAAAGAAAAGAAAACAAATAGAAGATGAAGAGAATACTAATGAAAGGGAAGAGACTTCCCAATATCCTCCTATTATTTCTTATGATGAATCAGGTAACGAGGAGGAGCTTTCTATTCAACCAATCTCATCAATAAGGAGCTCAAAAAAGAGGGATAAACCCACACATGATGTGAAGAAGAAAAAGAAAAAACGGAGAAGCAAAGGTAAAAAGGTATCCCTCCCAAATGATGTTGCTCCTACTACTCATTGTGATGATGATAATTGCTATACTATTGGTGCTATCCATACTATTAATGATGAGAATGATTATGCTTATGATATGAAAAGGCCCAAGCTTGGGGAAGCTATGTTTGATGAGGATGACATATTTGAGAATATATTTTCTGAAATTAATGTTTGTCCCAAGCTTGGGAATGTTATGTTTAATGAAGATGATGTTATTAGCCTCCCAAATTTTGATATGCAAATTTATAATGATGATAGCATGCCTCCTACTTATGATGATTATATTGATGTAAGTGGATTTGGAAGAGTGTCAACTTTAGGAAGTAATGATCCCACTATTTTGGAGGATGTTTAATCTTATAATATTTATGAAAGTGGATTTGGAGAGGTCATGACTTTATTTAGTGATGAGTCCACTATCTTGGAAGAGGTTTCAATCAATTATGACGAGAACAAAGTTGCTACTTATGATGATTATTGTGATGAAACTTATGCTATAAAAAGTAGTGATGATTATATTTGTAAAACTTGTCATGATTATGATTACCCTTTTTCTGAACATTACCTTTTAATGTGGAAACAATTTATAGTATTCAAGTCTCTTATGATACTCCCACTATTCCGAATGAGAAGAATTTTGCTTATGTGGAGAGTAGTAAAATTTCTATGCAAGTAGATCATGAAAAGAATGCTTTAGGTGCTGGTTATATTGTTGAATTCATTCATGATGCTACTGAAAGTTATTGTGAGGGAGGAATGTATGCTTGTAGGAATTGCAATAATATCAAGTTTCCTCTCTATGTGCTTAAAATCTTGAAGTTATGCTTGTTTTACCTTCCTATGCAAGTTGATTCTTGTTCCCATAAGTTGTTTGCTCACAAAATCCCTATGCATAGGAAGTGGGTTACACTTGAATGTGCTAGTCATATTCTTCATGATGCTCTCTTTATGTTTCAATTCTTATCTTTTTGTGAGCATCATGGAAATCATCATGCCTAGCTAGGGGCGTTAAACGATAGCGCTTGTTGGGAGGGAACCCAATTTTATTTTAGTTTCTTGCTTTTTGGTTCTGTTTAGGAATAAATAATCCATCTAGCTTCTGTTTAGATGTGGTTTTCTGTTTTAATTAGTGTTTGTGCCAAGTAGAACCTTTGGGAAGACTTGGGTGAAGTCTTTATGATCATGCTGTAAAAAACAGAAACTTTAGCGCTCACGAGATTAGCTAAAACGTTTTACTGGAGAGTGCTATTTAGTTGATTATTTTTGCGGATGATTACTGGCCAAATTCCTCAGGTTCACCAATTTATTTTAGAATTTTTGGAGTTCCAGAAATATACGTTTGATACAGATTACTACAGACTGTTCTGTTTTTGACAGATTCTGTTTTCTATGTGTTGTTTGCTTATTTTGATGAATCTATGGCTAGTAAAATAGTTTATAAACCATAGAGAAGTTGGAATACAGTAGGTTTAACACCAATATTAATTTAGAATGAGTACACAACAGTACCTAAGTGGTGATTTATTTTCTTATACTAACGGAGCTTACGAGTTTTCTGTTAAGTTTGTGTTGTGAAGTTTTCAAGTTCTGGGTAAAGATTCGATGGACTATGGAATAAGGAGTGGAAAGAGCCTAAGCTTGGGGATTACCAAGGCACCCCAAGGTAATATTCAAGGATAACCAAGCGTCTAAGCTTGGGGATGCCCCGGAAGGCATCCCCTCTTTCGTCTTCGTTCATCGGTAACTTTACTTGCAGCTATATTTTTATTCACCACATGATATGTGTTTTGCTTGGAGCGTCATGTCATTTTATTTTGTTTTGCTTGCTGTTTGAATAAAATACCAAGATCTGAAATTCTTAAATGGGAGAGAGTCTTCACATAGCTACATAATTATTTAACTACTCATTAATCTTCACTTATATCTTTTTGGAGTAGTTTGTCATTTACTCGTGTGCTTCACTTATATCCTATGAGTAAATGGTTGAATGAATTGAATATCATAAATCTGTAATTATATATGTTTCATATGCTTATCCCATGGGGAGTAATGACTTTACATATAAGAATTAAAGGTGGTAAATTTATTGAAGGTTAGCAAACATTGTATTAGTCACTTGAACAATTCATGAAAGAATATTGGAGGAATAGAGATTTCACATATAAATATACTATCTTGGACATCTTTTGTAATTGTGAGCACTCATTAAAATATGACATGCTACAAGGTTGATGTTGGACAAGGAAGACAACGTAATGGGTTATGTTTTCTTATATCCGAAATAAAGTATATTGTCATGGATCGCCCAACACGTTGAGCTTGCCTTTCCCCCTCATGCTAGCCAAATTCCTTGCACCAAGTAGAGATACTACTTGTGCTTCCAAACATCCCTTAAACCAGTATTGCCATGAGAGTCCACCATACCTACCTATGGATTGAGTAAGATCCTTCAAGTAAGTTGTCATCGGTGCATGCAATAAAAATTGCTCTCTAAATATGTATGATCTTTTAGTGTGGAGAAAATAAGCTTTATACGATCTTGTGATATGGAAGAAATAAAAGCGACGGACTGCATAATAAAGGTCCCTATCACAAGTGGCAATATAAAGTGACGTTCCCTCACATTAAGATTTTGTGCATCCAACTATAAAAGCGCATGGCAACCTCTGCTTCCCTCTGTGAAGGGCCTATCTTTTACTTTTATGCAAGAGTCATGGTGATCTTCACCTTTCCTTTTTTCATTTTATCCTTTGGCAAGCACCTCGTGTTGGAAAGATTCTGATATATATATTCAATTGGATGTAAGGCATCATGAACTATTATTGTTGACATTACCCTTGAGGTAAAAAGTTGGGAGGCGAATCTATAAGCCCCTATCTTTCTCCGTGTCTGATTAAAACTTTGAACCCATAAATATCGCATGAGTGTTAGCAATTGTGAAAGACTAAATGATAGTTGAGTATGTGGAGTTTGCTAAATCAAA
Organism: Aegilops tauschii subsp. strangulata; assembly: GCF_002575655.3. Lineage (NCBI taxonomy): Eukaryota > Viridiplantae > Streptophyta > Magnoliopsida > Poales > Poaceae > Aegilops > Aegilops tauschii. The sequence goes on from NC_053036.3 coordinate 187,416,210, forward strand.
GCTCTGACATAGACTCTTCCTGAAAATAAGATGAATTGTAATTGTTTGATGACTAATAACACGGCTTGTTAGTTTTCAAGAAAGTTTATGATATATACTTTAACATTGAATAGTTTGTTACTTGATCATGCAAAGTTCTATGAGTTGAGCTACTATTATGAAATATAATGATGCTAGAAAAGGTGATTGAAATTATCATTGATCAAACTTATGCACCTGCTAGCATTCACACTTCATAAAATCTTTCTTTTATCATTTACCTACTCGAGGACGAGCAGGAATTAAGCTTGGGGATGCTGATACGTCTCCAACGTATCTATAATTTATGAAGTATTCATGCTATTATATTATCCATCTTGGATGTTTAATGGGCTTTACTATGCACTTTTATATTATTTTTGGGACTAACTTATTAACCCAGAGCCCAGTGCCAGTTTCTGTTTTTTCCTTGTTTCAGTGTTTCACAGAAAAGGAATATCAAACGGAGTCCAAACGGAATGAAACCTTCGGGAGAGTTATTTTTGGAATGGAAGCAATCCAGGGGACTTGGAGTGCACATAAGGGAAGCAACGAGGAAGGCACGAGGCAGGGGGGCGCGCCCACCCACTGGGCGCGCCCTCCACCCTCGTGGGCCCCTCGTGGCTCCCCTGACCGACTTCTTTTGCCTATATATATCAATATACCCTAAAACCATCGGAGATCAGAATAGATCGGGAGTTCCACCGCCGCAAGCCTCTGTAGCCACCAAAAACCAATCGGGACCCTGTTCCGGCATCCTGCCGGAGGGGGGAACCCTCACCGGTGGCCATCTTCATCATCCCGGCACTCTCCATGACGAGGAGGGAGTAGTTCACCCTCGGGGCTGAGTGTATGTACCAGTAGCTATGTGTTTGATCTCTCTCTCTCTCTCTCTCTCTCTCGTGTTCTTGAGGTGATACGATCTTGATGTATCGCGAGCTTTGCTATTATAGTTGGATCTTATGATGTTTCTCCCCCTCTACTCTCTTGTAATGGATTGAGTTTTCCCTTTGGAGTTATCTTATCGGATTGAGTCTTTAAGGATTTGAGAACACTTGATGTATGTCTTGCGTGGGATACCCGTGGTGACAATGGGGTATTCTATTGATCCACTTGATGTATGTTTTGGTGATCAACTTGCGGGTTCCGATCATGAACCTATGCATAGGGGTTGGCACACGTTTTCGTCTTGACTCACCGGTAGAAACTTTGGGGCACTCTTTGAAGTACTTTGTGTTGGTTTGAATAGATGAATCTGAGATTGTGTGATGCATATCGTATAATCATACCCACAGATACTTGAGGTGACATTGGAGTATCTAGGTGACATTACGGTTTTGGTTGATATGTGTGACGCCCCCGATTCAATCGTACACTTATCATACACGCAAACGTGTACGATCAAGATCAGGGACTCACGGGAAGATATCACAACACAACTCCAAAAATAAAATAAGTCATACAAGCATCATAATACAAGCCATGGGCCTCGAGGGCTCAAATACAAGTGCTCGATCATAGACAAGTCAGCGGAAGCAACAATATCTGAGTACAGACATAAGTTAAACAAGTTGCCATAAGATGGCTAGCACAAACTGGGATACATATCGAAAGAGGCGCAGGCCTCCTGCCTGGGATCCTCCTAAACTACTCCTGGTCGTCGTCAGCGGCCAGCACGAGTTAGTAGGCACCTCCGGTGTAGTAGGAGTCGTCGTCGACGGTGGCGTCAAGGTCCCGGGCTCCAGCATCTGGTTGCGACAACCAGGAAGAATGGAAAGGGGGAAAAGAAGGAGAAAAGCAACCGTGTGTACTCATCCAAAGTACTCGCAAGCAAGGATTTACACTACATATGCATGGGTATCTGTGTAAAGGGGCAATATCGGTGGACTGAACTGCAGAATGCCAGAATAAGAGGGGGGGTAGCTAGTCCTGTCGAAGACTACGCTTCTGGCAGCCTCCATCTTGCAGCATGTAGAAGAGAGTAGATGGTAAGTTCACCAAGTATCATCGCATAGCATAATCCTACCCGACGATCCTCTCCTCGTCGACCTGTGAGAGAGCGATCACCGGGTTGTATCTGGCACTTGGAAGGGTGTGTTTTATTAAGTATCCGGTTCTAGTTGTCATAAGGTCAAGGTACAACTCCGGGTCATCCTTTTACCGAGGGACACGGCTATTCGAATAGATAAACTTCCCTGCAGGGGTGCACCACATTACCCAACACGCTGCATCCAATTTGTCCAGATACACTTTCCTGGGTCATGCCCGGCCTCGGAAGATCAACACGTCGCAACCCCACCTAGGCACAACAGAGAGTTCAGCACGCCGGTCTAAATCCTATGGCGCAGGGGTCTGGGCCCATCGCCCATTGCACACCTGCACGTTGCGAGGGCGGTTGGAAGCAGACCTAGCCTAGTAGGCGTTCCAGTCCAATCCGGCGCGCGCCGCTCAGTCGCTGACGTCATGAAGGCTTTGGCTGATACCACGACGTCGAGTGCCCATAACTGTTCCCGCGTAGTTGGTTAGTGCGTATAGGCCAGTGGCCAGACTCAGATCAAATACCAAGATCTCGTTAAGCGTGTTATTTTGAAGTAACCGCGAACGCCGACCAGGGCCAGGCCCACCTCTCTCCTAGGTGGTCTCAACCTGCCTTGTCGCTCCGCCACAAAGTAACAGTCGGGGGCCGTCGGGAACCCAGGCCCACCTCTACCGGGATGGAGCCACCTGCCCCTTCAGCCCCCATCTTCGAACAATATCATAAGTAATGTAACAGCATAAAGTATATATCATATGCCCGTGATCACCTCCCGAAGTGATCACGGCCCAGTAGTATAGCATGGCAGACGGACAAGAGTGTAGGGCCACTGATGGATTTCTAGCATCCTATACTAAGCATTAGGATAGCAGGTAAAGGTAACAACTGTAGCAACAATGATAGGCTATGCAGCAGAATAGGATTAACCGAAAGCAGTAACATGCTACACTACTCTAATGCAAGCAATAGAGAGAAGGAATAGGCGATATCTGGTGATCAAGGGGGGGGGGCTTGCCTGGTTGCTCTAGCAAGGAGGGGTCGTCGTCGATGTAGTCGATCACAGGGGTATTGGCAGCAGTCTCGGGGTCAACTGGAAAGAAGTAACGAAGGGGAAACACAATAAATAACAGAGCAATCAAAGTACCACAAAGCATAACATGGCATTACGCAGTGCCAGGGATGATCTAACGTAGGGATAGGTGATACCGGAAAAGGGGGAAAACATCCGGGAAAGTATTCCCGGTGCTTCGCGTTTTTGGACAGACGAACCGGAGGGGGAAAGTTGCATGTTCTCTATGGTAGGGATGTGTGGCGGACGAATGGACTACGTATTCGGATTCGTCTCGAAATTCTGAGCAACTTTCATGTATAAAACTTTTTCATCCGAGTTACGGTTATTTTTCTATGAATTATTAAAGTTTTAGCAATATTATGAAATTATTATTAATTCGAAATTAAATTGAAAATTGTTAGGGGTACCCAGAAATGTACCCAACAGGGTGCAGAGGAGGCTGACAGTGGGACCCAACTGACTGGGTCAACTGTCCAGTGAATAGAGGCCGACTGGTGGGGCCCCTGCTAAGTTAGCAGGGTGGTCAGCAGTCAACAATTGCATGTTGACTGGTCAGTGGGACAATTATTAAAACAAGTTTTGTTTTAATTAATTTATTAACTGGGTTAATTATAGGGGGTAGGTCCCACATGTCATTCAGACAGTTACTTAACAGTATTTTAATTAACTTTGTTTAGCTTTGGGGCCCAGCATCCTGTGGGTGTTAGTGGGGAAGGGTTAGTGGCTAATTACCGCGCTAATGACGCCGGCTCACCCATCAGTGAGGCAACGACCAGTCTAAACCGACCGAGCACGCGGTGGTGCTCGTCGGCAACCACACAACGTGGCGGCCAGCACGAAATCGACGGGTCCGGTGACCAAACGGTCGGGCGCGAGCACCTCATGAACGAGCGCTTCGCGCCGCTCCTACCTATGCTAGCGGCGGTTGCAGGGTGGCGGCCGGAGCGATGGTTACGGCGATGGTCGAGCGGCTGCCGCGACGGCCCTCGACTGGAACGAGACTACGAGGCACGGGGAGGACCGAGGGGAGTTCAGGGAAGGCTGGAAGCTCACAGCAATGGCGACGGTGGGGTCAAACGAGTCGTGGAGGCATGGACGACGGCGGATCGATGCGATGGCCGGGGCGGAGGGGCTCGGTGCGGCGACGTTGGAGGAGCAGCGGGGCGGTCCTCGGGCGCGGGCGCGCCAGGAGGAGGCAGCCGGAGCTGGCAGCATTGGAGTTGGTCGATGGACGAAGGTGAGGCATGGTGCGGGTCGGGGGAGGTTGTCGTCGGTAGGCAGCTCATCCACGGCAGCAGGGTCACGGGGCGGCCCGGGGCTGAAGCACGCCATCTTGCGGGGCCAAGGGAGCGGTTATGCTGCGGCCATCGGTCAGGCGGGTAGCGCGAGGGCCAAGCGCCTCCTGCACAGCGTACGTCGTGCGTGTGTATGAGGGTGGCGGCGCCAGGAGGGGAGCGATGGGAGAGATGGGTGGAGTGGGGATCGTGGGGTGTGGGCTAGGTCATATGAGGGGCGCCGGGTTGGGCCGGTCGGACCTGGTGGGCTGCCTTGGCCATTTGGACCAAGTGGTCTAGGGGTCTTTTTCTTTCTTTCTTTTTTTTGGTTTTTGTGTTTTCTTTATTTCACCATTGCTTTCTATTTATTTCTGCTAGCAAACCAATTTTGTTAAAAGTGCCACTGGTCAAAACAAATACTATGTAGTATATAGTACTGCCACAAAAGTTTGGGAGTAAGATGATTTCATTTTAATTTTACTTAAATAGGAACGATTTAAGCAGTGCTGTTTTGGATACTGTTTTGGATGCTAGGGTCAATTTGGGCATTTTAGTTATGTTGTTTTCCTAATCACAAATGACTATGGAATATTTGCAAAAATATGAACTATTTAGTTTTGGAGTTTGAAGAAGTAATTTATTTGACTTAATTTTAAATTTGAATTTGAACTTGGTTTGAATCAACGCGAGCTTATCAACGGTAACCATGGTGACGGGGCATCATTAGTAGAGGGTTACTGTAGCTTAAATATCCAGGCGTCACAATACTCCTCCACTACAAGAAATCTCGTCCCAAGATTTTAAGAGTTGGAGTAAGGGGGAAAGGTCTGGTTACGAAATTCTAACGAATCTTCTCGGTCTTGGTTGCTCTTCTCGAAGAGGTCGATCCACTACGTTGATGTCTCCATTTCTCTGCTCTAGGTCATCATGATGAAGGCGTCTTCCTTTCTTCGAGAACTCCATCGTACTTACGAATAGGTAAGGGGCAGTTCGACAATGATAGAATGCTATAAGGATTAACCATCGGGGGTTATCCCATGAATGAACACATGGGTATCTCTCGAGTTGGTCAAATGAAACACATCGAGAGCCAAGCAAGAAGGTATAGTAAGAAGTATCAAGCGGATAGGCAATCGTTCGATGCCCAATTAGAAGGTGAAAGGGTTCCAGGGCACGAGAATAAGCATTGCGTCTGATACCAGAGTAGATCACTAGGAAGGTGGCTCGCAAATTACATATCAAGTCAAGCGCGAGGAATATCTTTGGCAACAGGGTGTACAGAAGAGCCAGGTTTCGATCATGTGGAACTGTGGGTTATGGGCCCACCATGTGGGTTAAAAGTTGGAAGGGTGGAGATGTCCTGCGTGATCATGCAAGCAAGGCATGTCAGAGGGTAGCCTGTCGATTATGTCAGCAACAACGTCGGTACCAAGGGCGAGGGACGAAGAGAACCATTTTTCCTGCTCGTTGAACAAGGCGGACCAATAGGCAAAGTTCTCGTCCATCGGTGGCTACCGGAATGTCATCAACAATAGTAACAGGGTCTTACTGATAGAGTTGTACGCCAAGGTGTTTACATAAGCAGGAGAATATTACTGCTTAGATCATATAGATCACAAGAAACATTAAACCAACCAATGGAAAGGAAAAATACGATTATCAGATTAAACAGAACAATGGAAAGGAAAATGTGTTTAAACACCTATTTCAAGGGTATATCCTTCCCAAGGACCAGCAGAGCATGATATCCATGACAGGATATAATGTAGAAAAATCTTTAGGTACGGGAGAGAATTTTCATGACATTACCCATACAACGGTGTTTGGATAGTTGAGCAGGAAACATTTAGCATTGGGCTTCAAATATTCCTGTTGAAAATCGGAGTACCATAGACATGCTTCGAGATAGCATTGACATGGTCAACAGGTGAAGATCAGACTTTGGAAACAAAAAGGATCCATCAGGAACAACTATAGAATAAGTCTTACAATTTCCTCACGGAAGAATGACTAACCTTGCCAAAAAGGAAACAATAACAATAGGTCCTCCGGCCAGGTGTGCTAGGCATGACATTACCTTATCGGGTCATATAAAGACCAATGTTATAACTCTTGGAAATATGTTCCAACCATCATACCTGACCAAGATTCAGATCTGATTGGTGTCAGGATACCTCAGACTCAGGATCTTGAGATAAAAAGGTGCGGCACGAATTGACGAGAAGACGTCATAAGATTCTCAGGAAATGAACTATGGAAGTGAGTTCTGAAACAAGAGTTCATCAGTAAACCAAGGAGAGGATGAGGAGGTGGCTGATAGGCTCAGCAACAAATCATCGAGATTTCCAAAGGATGGATTTCCACAATTATGTGAACAAGGAAATATCATTTGTCGGATCAAATGATATAATGATGTATGCTCGAGGAAAACATACACAATTTAAACATTGGTTGAAAGGTGCGCCCGAAATATGGGCTTAGGTAACATGATCAATGTTCAGAATGGTGATCCAATAACCAATACACAAAGAATGAAACTATCGTTCATTATCTTACAAGCAATAAGGTTGCTAGTAATTTTGAATTTTACACCTCACAGTTCAATCATCGGTATTCCGGTTGGAAACAACATGAGGACCAAGAGATGAATGTAGATGGTGGGATGTATCACTTGTACCAAGAATTCTTTAAGAGGTGGAGCAGTCCTCACAACATTGTTGACATAAAAGACAGTAATACTTCAAGGTAGAACATAATATAAGTTGGATAGCAAGTTGCATCCATAACATGAACAAGTTTGTGACAAAAGAAGGTAAGGATGTTGTCAATGGTAACTCAGATTACCAAGGGACGAGGTTGGTACTTATCATCATGAATTCGATTGATATCCAGGAAAGAGTCCAATTTTCAAAGAAGATCACGACAATTTTGTCGAGAGGCTCCACGAAGATGTAATCGATCGGCGATGACATCAAGTCAAAGGAATGATGGAGTGAAAGGTTAATGGATCCTAGGGTACGACATAAACTCCAAACCAAGCTTGTTGCCCAAAGCGAAATGATATGATGAGGAAGATCAACATAAGCTTAGCTCATCGTCAAATAATTGTGCTCCGGGAAGAAGGACCAGGTAGCACAGTTAAAATTTAACATGGTAATGATATAGCCGATCAGGCTAGAAATGGCGTGATCGGGTACAAAATCGTACTTAAGTAAGATTACTGCAAGTTGTTGAACCGTAGTGTGGACTCGGTTCCGTTATCGGTGTCTTTTAGTGATTAATAACTCAGAGCCCATGCAAAATTGTAATGAGTGATAATATAGTACTTGATGAAGAAGTCATAAGAAGTTATGCAGTTCCAAGATAATCTCGAGATACCAGAGGGGTAATACTCGACGAAATATCAAAGTAAAGGTTGGACTGGTGTATTGATCCACAGAAGACAAGTGCTTAAACTTGCCCGAGAAATGGGCTCTAAGAAGAACATATGGTCGGAACCACGATTGCAAAGGATCAATTCACTGATACCAATGGATATTATATCAAGGAAATAGTTACAAGAAGCTTCCATGATAGGATCTACATCGTGTCCATGGGCATGAACACAAAGTTCAAGGTCGACTCCCACTTCTTTAATGCATAACCTTTCATTCACTTCTCATCTTTGAAGAAGTTGCAGTGTTGAAAATTTTATCTCGTGAAGCACCAGAAGAGTAAGACTCATGAAAACTTTCGGGTTTACACAGTTTTAGAGAATGTATAGGTTCAACCCATCGGGGCATCTTAGAACATATACCATGAACTTTAGGATCAATTAACACATGCTTGAAGCAGAGCATGGTTGACAAAAGCATAGGATATAACTTGCCAAAGGCAGAAGACACAATTTACCTAAGGCATTATGTATTAGGGGAGAAACTCTCAAGGTTATTGGATATGAAGGACAGTGTCGGATAATAACCAAGCAATTGGTCTCGCGGAACACCAGGAATCTGATGTGAGTATCGGTACTCAATCAGAAGGAAAAAGAATGCAAAGGCATCAGATTATAGAATCACTGACTAATTCAAAGCTCAAATGCAAATGAATTACGATTTCCAAATCAAGGGATCAGAAGCAAATGCTTCGATTAAGAATGGATAAGTTGAATAGACTTAGGGGTACATTCGAGGACAACTTGATTGGTCGAGGACCAGCTCATGTTCAAAATGACGTCTGAGCCGGAAGGAAGAATTCTGGGATCTGATTGAGGATTGTGAGCATTCGCAACATATCGAATCAAGTGACTCGAAATGATAGTGACAGAGGATGTCAACAGAGATTACTAGAAGTATGGAATTAACCATAATGCAGGAAGGCAAGGAAATCAAGAGCAATGGGCTGCTGAGGATTTTCAGAAAATCGAATGGTATTTCGAGGACTTATGTGAAACACATGAATGACTGGGGATGAGCGGATACTCGGTAAGAGCGAGGAATTATCCGTAGGGGTATTCAGGTGACAAAGAATTGCAAGGCAGTAGGCACAAAGTATTCTCGGAACAATAGAGAGAATTTCGGTGTATCTTGTAATAACAAGATCAACTGGGGATTAATGTATGAACGACAAATGTAGGCAGTTATCCATAAGGATACATCGGTGGTAGGGAATTGTAAAAGCGATGGCACATAATCTCAAGAGAACATCGTAGGGTGTCTTCGGAATCTTCTGGTGAAACAAGCGATCGTTCGAACCGAGGGGCTCTCCGGGAGAAAATATTATCGAGAACCTAGAATCAGAGTTAGTAAAATCGTTTAACCCGAATAGAAGAGATGTCAGAGTCCCAGAGTATAGGTCGAGGAGTAAAAGATCCTACTGCCACCCAATGGCGGCGTGGGCCCGTAAGGCACACAGCCATGTTAGTAAAAGTTTTGCAACGTCTAGACTCGACTTTAGCCAAAGAGTGTGGAATGGGGATTCCTACTGGCAGTAGGCTCTGATACCAACTTGTGACGCCCCCGATTCAATCGTACACTAATCATACACGCAAACGTGTATGATCAAGATCAGGGACTCACGGCAAGATATCACAACACAACTCTAAAAATAAAATAAGTCATACAAGCATCATAATACAAGCCATGGGCCTCGAGGGCTTGAATACAAGTGCTCGATCATAGACAAGTCAGCGGAAGCAACAATATCTGAGTACAGACATAAGTTAAACAACTTGCCATAAGATGTCTAGCACAAACTGGGATACAGATCAAAAGAGGCGCAGGTCTCCTGCCTGGGATCCTCCTAAACTACTCCTGGTCGTCGTCAGCGGCCTGCACGTAGTAGTAGGCACCTCCGGTGTAGTAGGAGTCATCGTCAACGGTGGCGTCAAGCTCCCGGGCTCCAGCATCTGGTTGCGACAACCAGGTAGAATGGAAAGGGGGAAAAGAAGGAGAAAAGCAACCGTGAGTACTCATCCAAAGTACTCGCAAGCAAGGATCTACACTACATATGCATGGGTATCTGTGTAAAGGGGCAATATCGGTGGACTGAACTGCAGAATGCCAGAATAAGAGGGGGATAGCTAGTCTTGTCGAAGACTACGCTTCTGGCAGCCTCCATCTTGCAGCATGTAGAAGAGAGTAGATGGTAAGTTCACCAAGTATCATCGCATAGCATAATCCTACCCGACGATCCTCTCCTCGTCGACCTGTGAGAGAGCGATCACCGGGTTGTATCTGGCACTTGGAAGGGTGTGTTTTATTAAGTATCCGGTTCTAGTTGTCATAAGGTCAAGGTACAACTCCGGGTCGTCCTTTTACCGAGGGACACGACTATTCGAATAGATAAACTTCCCTGCAGGGGTGCACCACATTACCCAACACGCTCGATCCCATTTGGCCGGACACACTTTCCTGGGTCATGCCCGGCCTCGGAAGATCAACACGTCGCAGCCCCACCTAGGCACAACAGAGAGGTCAACACGTCGGTCTAAATCCTATGGCGCAGGGGTCTAGGCCCATCGCCCATTGCACACCTGCACGTTGTGAGGGCCGTCGGAAGCAGACCTAGCCTAGTAGGCGTTCCAGTCCAATCCGGCGCACGCCGCTCAGTCGCTGATGTCACGAAGGCTTTGGCTGATACCATGACATCGAGTGCCCATAACTGTTCCCGCGTAGTTGGTTAGTGCGTATAGGCCAGTGGCCAGACTCAGATCAAATACCAAGATCTCGTTAAGCGTGTTATTTTGAAGTAACCGCGAACGCCGACCAGGGCCAGGCCCACCTCTCTCCTAGGTGGTCTCAACCTGCCTTGTCGCTCCGCCACAAAGTAACAGTCGGGGGCCGTCGGGAACCCAGGCCCACCTCTACCAGGATGGAGCCACCTGCCCCTTCAGCCCCCATCTCCGAACAGTATCATAAGTAATGTAACAGCATAAAGTATATAGCATATGCCCGTGATCACCTCCCGAAGTGATCACGGCCCAGTAGTATAGCATGGCAGACGGACAAGAGTGTAGGGCCACGGATGGATTTCTAGCATCTTATACTAAGCATTAAGATAGCAGGTAAAGGTAACAACTGTAGCAACAATGACAGGCTATGCAGCAGAATAGGATTAACCGAAGCAGTAACATGCTATACTAATCTAATACAAGCAATAGAGAGAAGGAATAGGCGATATCTGGCGATCAAGGGGGGGGGCTTGCCTGGTTGCTCTGGCAAGGAGGGGTCGTCGTCGATGTAGTGGATCACAGGGTATCGGCAGCAGTCTCGGGGTCTACTGGAAAGAAGTAACGGAGGGGAAACACAATAAATAACAGAGCAATCAAAGTACCACAAAGCATAACATGGCAATACGCGGTGCGAGGGATGATCTAACGCAGGGATAGGTGATACCGGAAAACGGGGAAAACATCCGGGAAAGTATTCCCGGTGTTTCGCGTTTTCGGGCAGACGAACCGGAGGGGGAAAGTTGCATGTTCGCTATGGTAGGGATGTGTGGTGGACGAATGGACAATGTATTCGGATTCGTCTCGAAATTCTAAGCAACTTTCATGTGTAAAACGTTTTCATCCGAGTTACGGTTATTTTTCTATGAATTATTAAAGTTTTAGAAATATTATGAAATTATTATTAATTCGAAATTAAATTGAAAATTGTTAGGAGTACCCAGAAATGTACCCAACAGGGTGCACAAGAGGCTGACAGTGGGACCCAGGTGACTGGGTCAACTGTCCAGTGAACAGAGGCCGACTGGTGGGGCCCCTGCTAAGTTAGCAGGGTGGTCAGCACTCAACAGTTGCATGTTGACTGGTCAGTGGGACAATTATTAAAACAAGTTTTGTTTTAATTAATTTATTAACTGGGTTAATTAGAGGGGGTAGGTCCCACATGTCATTCGGACAGTTACTTAACAGTATTTTAATTAACTTTGTTTAGCTTTGGGGCCCAGCGGCCCGTGGCTGTTAGTGGGGAAGGGTTAGTGGCTAATTACCGCGCTAATGACGCGGGCCTATCGGTCAGTGAGGCAACGACCAGTCTAAACCGACCGAGCACGCGGTGGTGTTCGTCGGCAACCACATAGCGCGGTGGCCCGCACGAAATCGACGGCTCCGACGACCAAACGGTCGGCCGCGAGCACCTCATGAACGAGCGCTTCACGTCGCTCCTACCTATGCTAGCGACGGTTGTAGGGTGGCGGCCGGATCGATGGTTATGGCGATGGCCGAGCGGCCACCGCGACGGCCCTCGACTGGAGCGAGACTACGAGGCACGGGGAGGACCGAGGGGAGATCAGGGAAGGCTGGAGGCTCACAGCGATGGCGACGGTGGGGTCAGACGAGTCGTGGAGGCATGGACAACGGCGGATCGACGCGGTGGCCGGGGCGGAGGGGCTCGGTGCGGCAACGTTGGAGGAGCAGCGGGGCGGTCCTCGGGCGCGGGCGCGCCAGGAGGAGGCAGCCGGAGCTGGCAGCATTGGAGTTGGCCGATGGACGAAGGTGAGGCATGGTGCGGGTCGGGGGAGGTTGTCATCGGCAGGCGGCTCATCCGCGGCAGCAGGGTCGCGGGGCGGCCCAAGGCTGAAGCACGTCGTCCTGCGGGGCCAGGGGGAGCGGTGATGCTGCGGCCAGCGGTCGGGCGGGTAGCGCGAGGGCCAAGCGCCTCCTGCACAGCGTACGTCGTGCGTGTGTTGGAGGGTGGCAGCGCCAGGAGGGGAGCGAGGGGAGAGATGGGTGGAGTGGGGATCGTGGGGTGTGAGCTAGGTCATATGAGGGGCGCCGGGTTGGGCCGGTCGGACCTGGTGGGCTGCCTTGGCCATTTGGACCAAGTGGCCTAGGGGTCTTTTTCTTTCTTTTTTTTGGTTTTTGTGTTTTCTTTATTTCACCATTGCTTTCTATTTATTTATGTGTCTTAACGTGTTATTCTAGTACGAACTCTTGAATAGATTGATCCGAAAGAATAACTTTGAGGTGGTTTCTTACCCTACAATAATCTCTTCGTTTGTTCTCCACTATTAGTGACTTTGGAGTGACTCTTTGTTGCATGTTGAGGGATAGTTATATGATCCAGTTATGTTATTATTGTTGAGAGAACTTGCACTAGTGAAAGTATGAACCCTAGGCCTTGTTTCAACTCATTGCAATACCGTTTACGCTCACTTTTATCGCTTGTTACCTTGCTGTTTTTATATTTTCAGATTACAAAAACCTACATCTACCATCCATATTGCACTTGTATCACCATCTCTTCGCTGAACTAGTGCACCTATACAGTTTACCATTGTATTGGGTGTGTTGGGGACACAAGAGACTCTTTGTTATTTGGTTGCAGGGTTGTTTGAGAGAGACCATCTTCAACCTACGCCTCCCACAGATTGATAAACCTTAGGTCATCCACTTGAGGGAAAATTTGCTACTATCCTACAAACCTCTGCACTTGGAGGCCCAACAACGTCTACAAGAAGAAGGTTGCGTAGTAGACATCATGACCCGGAGAGAAAGACACGTCTAGTTGGAAGGTCTCGGGACATACACGTAAACAAATATAAAACCTAATATGTGCCTCCAATTAATATAGTAGTAGTAGAGTACTTAGGCACGTACTCCATAACATCACCGTGCATTGCATGTACAACATTTAGTGGTACGTAGTAGACAAATTCCTATATTCCACGCATGTTCATACTATTTGTGCCTTTCTACTTCACTTACTGCGCTACATTACTCAGGTTCGTACGTCCACTCCTGGGTACATGTCCGTCTCGTAGTTCCAGTCCCACGTGTTCTTCATAGATAGAACGATCCATATCATCGCAGTTAGAGTGGCTTCCCACGATGGAGACTCATCCAAACTATGGCGAGCCTCGACGCGGAGCAGTCGCGTGCACCGGGAAGCGGCGCTCTCTCGGCCGTCGCGCTGCTTCAAAGCCGGCGCCAGTGAGAGGTCGCCTCCACTCTGGCTGGGCATTAATGCGGCACTGACGCTCCAGGGTGACGCTGACCGTTTCACGTGGGAAGCGCGCATTCGCAAGGGAGTATTAGTTTTGAACCGTTTCAGGTGTAGTACTGGTAGTTTGCAAAACTACTCAATTATTGCACTCAGTTTCCTAAGAAATTGTGGTAAAAAACGTTACTCCACAGCCCCCTTCCCTTCTCCTTCCTCTTCCACCGCCCACGCACGTCCGCAGGAAGGGACTGCTCAACCCTTATATAGGAGTGCTAGCACAAAAGAATGCACGTAGGACCACTAAAATTTCCAGTATAAAGCGCCGCTCCGGCGGGAGTATGGCGTATGTCGTTACCTTCGGCCGGGCCATGGCTATCGGGCGACGACGACCAGAGAAGAGGCGGAGGGAGGGGAATGAATGCAGCTACTGTTTGGGTTCGCCGTCCGGCTTAAATAAATGCGCACCATCACGTGTACCAGCGGGTGCACAAATTGTAACATACGTGTCTGCTTAAGTGGGTGTCACGTAACTGGTGTGTGTGTGTGTGATTCTGAGAGACAGAGTGCGTGTGTGCGACTCTACTCTTCGGACATGTACTCAACCTTTTGCATCGGGATATAAGTATAATGGTATTACACTTTAGCTAGTGATTTACGTGGCCATGTTAACGTGGTTGTGTAAAAAAAATGTCACTTCCTGCTCGTGATTTGCGTTATATAATTACAAGCAAGATACTCGTGCATTGCATGAAACATCAATATGCATTTTTTTACAAAACACCTGTTGTGATTGACCCATGCAGGACTAATCCCATGTAGAAAAACTAATGATATCTCGAGAATTTGACCGGAAAACTGGTATGTCGAGAATTTCATCAAAAAAATGGAAGATGAGAGATAAGGTGAGGAGGAGTGGAGCGTGGTGGTGACTGGTGGTCGGACTGGGCGGAGGCATGGGGATGGACGGCGCCGGCAGGCGGCAGCGGCCACCATGCTAGATTGTTCCACAGACTTCCTTTTTTAATTGCTCAGCAATGAGGTTGTGGGAGATAAGGATGTGGAGAGAGGTGCGGGTATCTTTTGTAAAATTATCATAGTTTGCTTTCTATCCGTCAGATATAGATCAGACGGTCTATCTTACAAGATGGCAGGCACACAATCATCACCAACTCGGTTTTTATAAGAGTAGAGATGATAAGTTTGCTAACTACTAAAGTAAAGTGGAATTTGTCCATGTTATACAAGTAAATTAAGGTGATTGTTTATCATACGGATAAGGTTGGACGAAGGGTGGTAGGAACAAATGCTCCGCCTAGAGCATGTGTGTGTGAGATGGCGTCTTAGTGTGTGCATGTGTGTCTAGGGGGTGGGGGTGGGTGGGTGCGTGTATGTGTGTGAGATGGAGTCTTAGTGTGTGTGTGGGGGGTGGGGGTGCCCGCGCGTGTGTGTGTGATGCGGGGTCCTCGATGGCGGATGTAATTTAAGTGTGTGTGGCTTCATCACAGAGAGGCGATGTGTATGGCAGAGGCCACCAACGATGGTGTGCGAGAGAGAAAAGGCCCGTAGAGAGGGAAGAGAAGGTGTGTGCAAGTGAGAGGAGTCGACATCGAGAGAACGTGTTTGTTCGAGAGACACCGAGGAAGACTACTATATATCGATGGTGTATGTAGGCGGGAATTAAACGAAGGGATGGTCTTATTAGTTTCATGGATATAGGGGAAGAGTGAGAGGGGGGTAGCTAGAAGGAGATTTTCAAGTGTGAGTGTGTGTTTTACCCATCTAGACGGAAGTTACGTGCACACAAGAAGAGAACGATTTGATGTGGCGTTAGGTTTGAGGGTAATTAACTACGTATGGAGACATAGAGACCTTGAATGTGCATGTGCGAGAGGTATACATGTATACGTGGATGTGTGTGTGCGCGCGTGCATGATCAAGATAAAAGAAAGAAGACATAAGTCATAAGATCAACGACATGGGAGAGAAGGATCGGTATGACAATATGCATGCATGTGAGAGTGCAGGGAAGAAGGCGCGACAATTGAGCATGTGTTTTTGTCTTTATGAGATAGTGGCGTGGGCTGGAGCATGCATCTATGGCGAGCAGAGGGAGTGATGCACAACGATTGTGCAAAAGAGATCAACCTATAAATGCATGTATGGAGAGACATATATAGTGTGGGTGATAGGAAGCAAGAGTGCACGCGAGAAAGAAATGTTGACGGAGAAACTACAAATAGATACAGAGATGGAAATGCTAGCTAGAGGGACATCGGCTAGTTTGAGTGTTGGAGATGACCACCGGGTGGTTCAGAGGGTGAAGTTATGTGTGTGTGAGAGAAAGATAAAAAGAGGGCACTTGACTGCATGTAGAGAGAAACATACATAGTTTGCATGATAGGAAGCAAGAGTGAGGGCGAGAAAGAAGGTTGATGGAGAAACAGATAAATAGAAAGATACAGATGCTAGCTAGTGTGCGTTAGAGATAGGAGTCGAGTGGATCAGAAGGCTGAGTTATGTGTGTGAGTGTGAGAGAGATGAAGAAAGGGTGCATGTGACTCACATACAAACAAATATCGGAGAGAAATGAGATCCCGAGAGACGGAGTTTTGTGTGTGCGAGAGAGAAAGATATTTCACAACGAGAGTGATAGCTAGAGAGACATATGAGGGAACGCAAGATATCTCTAGGGAGAGAGTGTGTGTGTGAGCGACATACAAGAGAATCGTGGAGAGATATGAGACCCTGGGAGACAGAGTTTGTGTTTGTGTCTGAGAAAAAGATATTTAAGAGGAAGAGTCGTAGCTTCTCATACCTAAGGAGCGAAAGACATCTCTGTGTGAGAGGGTGTGTGCGAGTGGCACACACGGGAATAGTAGAGAGAAATGAGACCCCGGGAGACGAAGTTTGTGTGAGAGAAAGATATTTCACATGGAGAATCATAGTTAGAGACACATAGCAGGGAGCGAGATGGGGGTCGAGGGAGAGAGTACCGTCAGTGTGTTACGAAGATAAAAGATCATTGTCAACATACAGGTAGCACGAGAGATACCCGAGAGACGATGAACGTGTATAGGTCTAGAGAGATACTCCTATATAAGCATGAGTGATAGCTATATGAGACGAATATCTGGATTAAAGGGGATTCAAATATTTAAACTGGAGATCACGACATCGATAATATCATAACGCAAATTGGTGTATCAAACATGCATATTCATTTGAATTTGGGATCAATATTAGGGATCCATATATTCTTTAATTAGAGACAATGCATGGTTTATAATGTCTAAACGGGATTACACTATATGTTGCATGTGTGAAACACATTATACATGTTTGAGAAGTAAAAAAATAAAAACCCACATGAAACACACATTAATTGGAGAAGTTAGCGAGGAATGCATACATTGGATTTCAACATAAAGTGGTTTCAAATATTTGAAAATCCAAATTAAGATGGATACAACCTTATGAATATAAGATCATGCCATTTGTGAACCATATTTATGTATAAAGGGTGTTGTGCTTTTGAAAGTATATATATAAATGATGTATATATAATTTTATTCCAATCGAAAATGGATCCTGCCCGAACAAAAATAGAATACAAACTGGATTCGAATTGAGTTGGCACGGTAAACGTGCACTCTTGCTCTGCAAAAAATTGAAGGAAGCGGGGAAAGTCGCAGTAACCGCCCGAAACCAAAATCTACGAGATGGAAATTACTGCCTATCCCTGCCACGCAAAGCCTATCGACTCGATTTCTATAGGTTTCGATAGACGTAGGTTTGTAATTTCACTCAAACGTGAGATAACCGCCTCACACCCGGATTCATACACGGTGGGCGCCAAAACACAGTGTCTCCTTGGCCGAAATCGACTCCCTCCCCGATTTATACATGGTGGGCGCCAAAAACAAACTCTCGTTGGCAAATATTCGGTGTATGCGAGATTACCGTCCTATCCCCAACCGACTAATATTGCTGTGATGTAAGAAATTTTAAACGGGGGCTAAGTTTGTAAATTTCCTCGCATTTGAGACAAGCGCGTCCTGAAGACATGGTTCCCCCCTTCCTCTCTCCCTCCATTTCTCCATTCATACTCCGTGGGCGCCAAAACACCCCCTCCACCCCAGCCTTCTCCATCCGCCACCCCATCCACCGCCGTCCTCCTCCACCATGCCGGAGCTGATACCCTGACGCCGTCAGCCATTACAAGAGATCGACCTCTCTCATCCACGACTTCGGACCAGGATCCTTGCATCCCGTCCTCTCGCTTCATCCCCGCCGTCGTCCACCTTGCCGGCGCCGCTCCCACGACCGTCTCATCCACCGCGCCCCGCCGCCACCATCTACCCTCCTGGATCTGCTTCCACGCCACCGACAGCCATCGCTACTGCAGCACCGTCAAATTCCCAGCAGATGCATACATGGCGCCACACCAGAAGCGGTACTCTTTCGTATCTGCTCAACTTATTTATCGCAACAAGAAAATAGATCGCCACTGCTTTACTCTGATTTCTTGTCCATCACTTACTTGTTAGTTGAAAGCAAACATTGGTTGCGAAGTTGCCTTTGTCCGGTTTGCACCTTCAGATCCGCCATGGAACGCTCAACACTATACTCGCAATGCTTACGATTTTTGAGAGCTCGCTGGAGTTCGCCGGTGCGAAGGAAGGGGCTCGGGTGGGGACGGTTGTTGTGGGGGCGGTGGTGGGGCCTTGCCGAACGAAGAAAACTCGACGCGGGCGGGGCGGGGCGGGGCTGGGGGGTGGTGGTGGCAGAGGAACACAGGCAGTGGAGGCCGGTGGTTCGGCAGGCGGCCCGTGCGGTGTTCTGTATGGGAAGCACAGTATGTTCCTTCTCAAGAAGGGGAGCAGGGACATCTGCAGTCGACACCTCTATTGGGCCGGTTCTGCTAAATGATTTCGCAGTTCGAGTTGGTCTGCCATAATACCCTAGAAATGGTGGGAGCCGCGCGGTCTTTGATAGACTAAACTGATAGTAACAGTTGTGCGCCTTCAGATGAATAGAGCTGGCCTGTAGGTGATCGATAGGCTGCATATTAGTAGCGGCAAAACCCTATGTTTTCCAGCCAGTTCCTCTTTCCCGATTTATTTATGGTGGTTATGGTGTACCCCTATTATCTACACTATGATCTGCCTACTGTCTCTGCGCTCTCGTTATCATGGTTTGGCAATAAACTTTCTATACGGTATATTATGAACCTATCACCTGCCAACTATCCTTACATCTGGGGCCCCCAACAGGGAGCCTATTTTGTGTGTGTAGTTGTGTCAGATTATATTAATCTACTCACCATATTACAACACACATGGGCTCTCTCATCAGAATCCAGTGATAGCACACAAGGGTTTATAGGGAGCCTCTATTATATTACAATATCCTCTACATTACAAAGATAATCTCACTACTATTTGTCTTTTCATGCTTTACAAATATTGTACGTAATCACAATGAATATAACAATGCGCACATCAGAAGAATATTGCGGAACAGTTCAATGGGTAACAAACTTGGCATCAAGGGATTGAGGTCCATTGTGGATGCAATGAAACCCACATGCTCCCGACCTATAGATTCGTATTCAGAATATGATCCTAATGACTATTCTGAGCTCAAGGAGTCAAAGGCAGATGGCCTATCCTGTTCACCCAATAAGGTGCCTGTTCTAATTTGGCAAGGTTTTATTGGTTGCACATATCTTGCATAAGGTGTCTTGCATTTCTTTTGCTTCGTTGCACTGCCATCTGCTTAGTTTACTCATGATATATGTGAAGATGCCATGCCCATCCATTATCAACACCTATTCCATTTGGCATCATACCATGTTTTTCCATTCAAATGCTGTTCTTGTATTTCAGACATCCAAAAGGAAGAGGGTGATTGCAGAACCTGAAGGAGTACAAGCAAAGTCCTTGAAAAAGGTGGTGCTGCCGGAGAAATCACATAGCACCTGACATATATTGGCGATAGAACCAGCGCCGCAAAACCTAGGATATCGCAACTATGCTGGTCGCTGCTTTGCTCTAGTGAGTACATATTGTCCTATCATTGTCCTTACATTCATACCTGGTGGATTATGTGACATCATTGTGCATTATAGCTTGCTTATCCACTATTCGCTACAAATTATCATATCTGTATTAATGCTTAAATTAATGTAGAATAAACCCAAAGTATCTGTTGTCCTTATATTTGTCAGCTAGTTCTTCATGTACACTTTGCAGCTTATTTTCCCTTGTCCTCCATTTTTCTACACATCAGATCTACATTTACTCTTGCCAAAATATTGAGTAAAACCAATGTTACTGAAGAAGTTTAGCTCCGCATTGCTCTTGTCAGTGCCTTCTGCCTGTATGATGTATTTACATTTGTACTCTGGATCTTAAGTTAAATAATCGCCATTTGTTCCTATATTTTCACATCTATATTTACTCTTAACAAAATGTAGAATAAATGCAATACTCTTGAAGAAGAGTGTGAGGTAAACTTCTTGAATTGCCCCCCCCCCCCCCGCCATCAATATGGACAAGGCCTTTATAGAGCCTGTCTTCACTACTAATGTAAGTTTGTCCTCCTTGAGCCTTCAAACTTTGTTGTTTATATTTGGATAGCTATGAGTGCAAATGCTGTTTATTTTTGTCGTCTGCATCAAATTGCTTGTTCAAAGTTTATAAAGTAGAAGTACATAAACATAAGTTTGTCGTTCTCAATTTCAGTCTTTAGTTGTACAATCTAGTTCCTTATTCGTACCATGTAAATTAAACTAAACATAGCAAGTTATCTTCTTTAGCACTATGTGTATGCTTGTGTTCTTGATCTGTAATCCAGTGGTGTGGCGAGACTACCAACAACGGCACAATGTCATATCCTGCTATGTCTCAACTATGAACAATGCCATATTATATCAATATTATTTAAATCGTGTCTCTTTATTTACCAATCTGAAATGGTATAAATTGACAGTACACTCACCATTCATGCTTATATGTTGTTTAGAACTACATCTATGCTTGTGTTCTTGATCTGTAATCCAGTGGTCTGGTGAAGCTGGCCTCTCCTTCACAATGCCATTTCCTGCCGTCTTAACTATGAACAACGCCTATTATGTTAATGCTATTTTAAACCGTGTCTCTTTATTTCTGACAAAGAAATGGGATGAATTGACAGCGCTGATGCTTATACGTGCAAAACCTGTTATCTACCTACTTGTTTCTCTTTCAGGGTGACAACACTGCTGCTAGGAAGAACTGCCACAATTATAGTGAGACGAACCCATTGTTTGTCCCTCGAACACATATTCCAGAGGTGAAGGCAAAACATATTGAGGGTAGGGATACAACCACGAAGTCACATCTTGATGTAGTGTCAAACTTACTCAGTGACAAAAGCTCGATGAAGTCGCCGCCTGAATCTGTTCGACTTCTTCAGTCTGAAATTCAAGCAGAAATACATGCTTCCGCTCAAATATCACTGGAACTCCAATCTCTATGCAAGATTAACCGTAAGTACCTATGCAGCTTAAGTTGGTGGATATGAGCACCAAAGAAGCGCAGTTTCATCAGGTTGCTAAGCTGCTTGCGCAACAGCTCCTGGGCCGGGCTAACCTTTCTTGAACTGTGTTGAAGTGCTGTCGGTTCTGTCTATTATTTTGTCCGCCTGTTAACTTCCACTAGTGGCGACCTGCCCAGTTTATGTAATCTGCTGTCTGGTTGCCCTTTATTATCACTAGCGGCGAACTTTGATGTCGAGGGGATGTAATATGCTATAATTTCTTTGTTGTATAGTCTAGGTTTATTCTTGGTCGGTACGCTGTAATTTAGGCCGGAAGGTTCAGTGGATCTAAGTGTTGTTGGTCTTCAGGGCAGCCCGTTACTCATATGGGCCAAAACGTGGGCCTATAATCATCTTGGGCCATTAGCAGGTCTAAACCTTATGGTTGTGTCCCGCCTTTAACACGGCGAGTAAAGTTCTGGCCAGCTAGGCCAGAGAATACGATGGGCTTTTAACAGGCTAAAACCTAGATTGGGCTAGCGTTGAGCCGAAAAATTCACCGGTCAATACAAGCTGAAACTGCCTAAGGCCCATGTTTGGCCCAAATAGGACGAGCAGTTAACAGGCCAAAATATATCTCGGGCCCGTTTGGCCCAATAAAATTATGGGCTTTAAGCAGGCCAGTATCCACGCGGGCCATAGGCCCAAAAGTGTCACGGGCCATTATCAAATGGGCTGTAAGCAGGCCAGATTCAACGTGGGCTGTAATTAGGCCCAACTGTTACACGGGCCATTAACAGGCCGATAGGCCAGTTGGGCTGAAATTTATCCATGAAGACTACGGGCCATTAAGAGGCCTAAAGTTACTTTGGACAAGAAATAGCCCAGTTTCTGCGTGGGCCATTAAATGGCCTAAAGTTAAACCGGGCCGACAACGTCCTAGATACTCCACGGGCCGCTAACAGGCCGAAACTATTATCGGGCTGAACTGGTAAACGGGCATTTAACAGGCTTAAATACAAACCTGTCTTAGAATGGGCCCAAAGGTACAGTGGCCTGTTAACGGGCCTGATCCGATATGGGCTGTAATTTGGCCCAAAACTCGGCAGGCTGTGAACGGGCCTGATCTGATATGGGCCTGAATTTGACCCAAAACATGGCAGGCTGTTAACGGGCCAGCCCACTAGTATCTGAAAAAACATGGTGGGCCTTTAGCTGGGCCGGCCTTTTCACCGGAATGGGCCTCTATTAGGCCGGCCACGTGTCGACGTATCATAGGCGCCTCCTGTCCAATGAGTGGATGACATCTGTCCCAACGAGGAGCTGACACGTGGTTCCGTCGGCCAATGAGAATTTTACACGTGGAAAATCCCCATTGGTCCGGGCTGTTAATGGGTTATCGGATCCAAAACCAGACCCGATAGCTTAACGGCGAGCTATTACAGTCATGTTTAAGTGTTGTTCTGCTGCTTTCAGTTGCTGATTTTTTAATAGTTTGGTTGATGATCTTCCAATTTGATTCATGTAGAAAAGGGATGATTCGTGTGATTTGTATTTCTAGGAAGTTGCTGATGTGGGGGAACGCAACTATGCTGATTATTTGGTTAGCTGAGGAATCCCAATACTAGAAGGTTGGGGTGTTGGACAAGTAACTGAAGGAATGACAGAAGAGGAAGATGCAGAGCAGAAGGTTAAAGATGCAATTCCTCTGATCATGGCCAAGCAACAGCTGCTGAATGGCCTTGACAGCAATGAGGAGATGAAAGAGCTTGTGAAGATAATGGGCAAAATCGATGTGCTCTGTAGGATGATTGTCTCTTTATTTGCAGTGTATGTAGCACTCGTGATGTATTCAGTGGCTATGACATGAGCACTTTGCTGAAACTAGTAATGAATGAAACCTGTGTAGCAGGCTGGGCGTAGTGTTGTGAACATCTAATGATTTCTATTAACAGAAATCGGGGGGTATCCCCTTTTGCTCATAAATAAATAAATAGCGTAGGCCCTTTTGGTAATAAATAAATAAATAAATTAGCAGAGGCCCTGTCGGGTCAGCTTTGTTCCCATTCGAAGACGTCGAGCAAATTGCAGTCCAACAACAAACTATGTCATCAAATTCAAGTTTCACACCCAAATATGAGTACAACTAAACAACAATGTCATCATGTTTTAGTCATCATACAATCACCAAACACAAATGAACATACATAACAAGTGATGTTCTCAGAACAAAATACTAAACAACACGTTCATCAGGTTTCATTTGTCATAGCAAACACAATTTCACATAGTAGATAAAAAACGTCTTCTGACAGGCAAATACGACAAAAGCAATCTAATCATCATCCGCAGCAGCAACGTCAACATCTTCGCCATGTGTATCAGTCTGAATCGTAATTCCCTAGAGTGTCATCTTCTTCTTCATCCTCAATGTCCTCGGACGTTGGCTTCTTCTTGATCAACTCTTGTATGTCCACAGCACGACATGCAATCTTTTCGCTAGCGTCATTGACGTGATGGTTCTCAAAGATATTAGGAACATCTGTGGAATCTTGTACATCAGTAGCAGTGTAAGCATCATCTTGTTGTGCAACTTCATTAAACGAATTCCTCTGCTCAAACCTTTGCAATACTCTCTCGTCATCGCTACGTGCAAATGTGTCTTCCAAGAAAAATATCTGTGTTGCTTGATTTGCCAAAATAAAATGCTCGTTGGTATGGTACGCCGCCTTAACATTGATGGATTTGAAATAATCATCAGCTCTGGGTTTTGCGATTCTGGATAACAGGTTATACCAACGACAGCACAACAGAGCCACACACCGATGATCCTCGAAACTGGAGATATACTGCAACTGAACAATGTCTGTTATGTTAGCATACATTTCAGTTGTCTCTCCGTCGTACGTATCCGTGCTCATGATGGCACTGTTTTGTGTCTTCCTGCCTTCGTCGCGTGCAAGGGTGTTGTAACGCACATCTCCAACAACGCAAGATTCATAATGTCTTACCCGAGTATCAGGACCCATTGCTAGTGCGTAAAGGGCATCATCAACTGCCTGCCCATCCTCCCGCATCTTCTTAACCTATGGTTAGAAAATAGACAAGCTGATCATCTTATGTACTCAGTATATTAAAAAAACTGACAGTGCAATTCAAAAGCTTACATGGCTCTTGAACCATTTCGCAAATCCTGCCATAACCAGTTTGTCAATGTTTCTTTGATTTTGCGGAAGTGACTCCTTTTTGTAGATGCTGCACAACATAGTGATCGCGTCAAACATCTAAATATATAAGAATGTGCTGCAAGTTTAGTAGATTACGATGTATAAGCTGCAGTACTTAGCACTTACTTGATATAAGGTAGTATCTCAGGACAGTTATTCAACACATACCAAACCATTTTGTCCAAATCTTTAGGTTTGTCCTCTTACTGACTCTTGCCTGTAACTCGAACAGAATAATCAAAAACATTGAGCCCGGGATTGTCTTCACCCACCTCTTTGCTAAGCTGATAAGCTGTTTCAATGTATTTTGAGCAGAATGCCAACGCTTCTGTAGCAATGTAGGCCTCTGCAATGGAACCCTCGGGTCTAGCTCTGTTCCTAACATAGCCCTTGAAAGTGTCTAGCCGCCTTTCAATAGGGTACATCCAGCCATACTGTACTGGACCTCTAAGTAGTGCCTCATCAGGTAGATGAACAGCCAAATGCACCATCACATCAAAGAAGGCTGGAGGATATATCTTGTCAAGGTCGCATAGGATAGCTGGTATCTTGTCTCTAAGACGCTCCAAAGCATCTACCCTGATATTTATATTGCAGAGTTCCCTGAAGAATTGACCCAACTCTACAACTGCTCTGTATAAGTCAGGGCGGCCCAATCCTCTAAGGATAACAGGTAAAACCCTTTGAAGTAGGACATGGCAGTCATGAGTTTTCAACCCTTGTACCTTGGTTCCATCTGCACTGACTCTCCTTTCAGGGTTGGAAGAAAATCCATGTGGGAATCACACACGTGACAGGACCTCGCAGAATTCTTTTCTTTTTACCTTGTCCAACACGTACACATCTGGTGCCATATCCCGTGGTTTACCTTCATCTTCCACCTGCAAATCCTTTCTGATACCCAGGTGTGTCAAATCAATCCTAGATTTTAAGGTATCTTTCGTCTTGCCGTCAATATTAAGAAGTGTGCCGATAATGCTGTCACATATATTTTTCTCGATGTGCATCACATCAAGATTATGCCGCAGATCCAAATCTTTCCAATACTCCAAGTCCCACAAAGTGGACCTGCAGGTAAACAATAATCTCTCTTCTGCCGTGCCAAGCTTCCGTTTCCCGCTACCATTACCAGGATGGTTTCCTGGTGTAATATGCCTCACCTTCTCTAATTCCACTTGCAACTCATCGGCGGTGAGCCTCTTTGGCGCATCACGGTTTTCATGCTTTTGCATTGAACACATGTCTTCAGTATTTTGTAGGACGCGGCTTGTCCTTGGCAAGGAAACGGCGGTGTCCAATGTAACAGATCTTGCTAAGTATTGCGTATGATAGCGGATTCCTGTCACGGTGAACACACACATTGTTACCATGTCGTTCGCCCTGACATAGTGCCCAAAGCCGGATAATCATGGATGCACCAAATTATAACAGCACGCAGAAAGAAATCAGCTGGTGGGCTGCTATATAGGTCTCGAGTGAGAACACCCTTCCATAGCTGTTGAAGTTCCTCCACAAGAGGCTCCATGAATAAATCAAAATCCTTTCCAGGACTTTTTGGACATGGGATGAGCAAGGCCATCATGTAGTTTGATTCTTTGGTGCAGACATTTTGAGGCATGTTGTAAGGGATAACAAGCACTAGCCACATGCTATATGTGGCGCTCTGGTGGCCAAATGGGTTAAATCCATCTAAAGCTAAGCCAAGTCTAATGTTTCTCGGGTCGGCAGTAAACTTTTTGTGTTTCTGATTGAAGCCTTTCGACTCACTACCATGTGATGGATGGCTCATTACATTCTGATCTCTGTACTCCTGGTTCCTAGAATGCCACCGTACATCCTCTCTTGTTTCAACATCATGAAACAACCTCTGCAATCTTGGTGTAACTGGAAAATGTCTCAGAACATTATGACGAATCCTCTTCACAACATCGCCATCTTTCCATCTTGATGATTTGCATTTCGGGCATTCACTTAAGTTGGCATAATCCTTCCGGAACAGAATACAATCTTACAAACATGGATCATAACATACCCAATTCAACTGCACGAAGGAAATTCTTCATTTTACAGTAGGTGTGTGGCAGCTCAGATGCATCTGGGAAAGCTTTGCGGAAAGCAGCCAACATGGCATGGAATGATTTGTTGGTCATTCGCTCAGATGTCCTCACCTGAAGAAAGGTGACCATAGCTGAGAATACTGACATCTTATTTCCTGGGGTGACAGCCACGTTGCAATGTTCCAACATGTGGGCCCACCTTTTTTCTTCTACAGGTGAAAGTTCATGAAATGCACGAGCATTTCGTAGCATTGTTTTAGTGTTGGTCAAACTCACTGGCTCTGCCACCACCACCTCCTCCTCCTCTTCCACATGAGCATCAGGCAGATCAAGATGGTGATCTGCTGCTTCCACTTAGTCAGTAACATTTACGTTCACAGTTTCACCATGGTGAACCCACCTAGTATATGGGACCGACATCCCATACAAGTGTAGATGATTTTGCACAGTTGACTGGGGTCTTGTAACTGAATTCATACAACTGCTACACGGGCAGAGCACATCTGGTTTCGGACCACCGTACTCAGCTCTAATAAAGTTCATTAAGTTTTCAACCCCCTCGACATATGTAGCGGAGAATCTTCGAGCAGAAGTTATCCAAGTCCTGTCCATCTGTTAGACATACAAATTAGTTCCTCTACTAGATATTACAGGAAAAACATATATGCTTTTTTATGAAGTCCAGAAAAAAATACCTAGGTCGATGTCTGAAGCTATGGCAAGATATTTGGACGAGTAGATCTAAGTAACGAAATATATTTAAAGCTAATTCAGCAAACAAATTTGAGTGCTAAATTATGACAGGCTGTTTCAGCAGTCAATGAGGCCGAGCACACAACCATCAAACAAAGATCGACTATAAAACAATGTAGAGCTATTTCACCTAACAGATTGGCTACTAGACCATGGCAATCTACGTCACAATAAATATATGGCAGGATATTTTAGCAACTAATCGGGCTTGGCATGCCATCTCAGCTAAGCAGATTGAGTGCAGAACAGGGCAAGGAAGCTTCTTAAGCAGAGCATATTCACTGTAAACTACTTCGGCAAATAGTGAGATTAACAACGTCTATCAGCTAACATTCAGCGCTACACCGACATGCACGGGGCCTCAGTCTAGAATGCGCGTACCATGGGAGAAGCTGACCGCCGTGCGTCTCCACATGAATGTCGCCAGCGGTGGCGGTGCTTACCATCGTGCGCCTCCACAAGAACGTCGCCAGCGGTGGCGGCGCGGCTCGAGGACGGCATTCTACGAGAGCATACTGTGGGAGTGAGAGGATCGCTGTGCGTCCCCTCGACGAACCGTGGTGCCGACGTATCGGCACGGCGGGGAGGGCAGCTTTGGCGGAGCTAATGGAGTGGAGGGGGACGGGGGAAGGGGGTTTGGGGAATATTATTTGCTAGTTGGCCAAAGGCGGTTGAATTTGGGATTTGGGGGGGCGGATTTTCGCGCGGTGGGGGGGGGGGGGGTTGGCACATGGTCAGTTTCTCCAAGTGCAGTCCCACGTGTCAGTGAAGAGGCAAGCCGAAGCGCGTTCCATTTGCGTGAGCCGTGTCCAGGATCGAACGTGTGTGGGGTGCAATGCGACCGCGACAGGGGTGCTATGAGTGTACCCCCTTTTTCCTTTTAAACTAGGTGCTTCGCCCCCTCAAAAAAAACTTGGTGCTTCGCGCGATCCATGGATACTACTACTAGTAATCCGGTAATCCCGACTAAAACGGCGCGGCCGGGTCTTTTCCCCCGTGATATGCTGGGAGGTTGGCTTAGTTGGGTTTTTTTGGACGAGTAATGCTACACCTACGTAATCGCAGTTACGTAATTAACGTAATGTGAAACGTGTGAGCTGTTGATTGTAGATTGGGGAGGGATGGGCCCACCACCATTAAAATCAGGGAGGAGAGAGTGAGGCAATTTATGTTAAACCTTTCGTAGGTTCCCGTAGATGTAGAAAGATGTGAAATGCATGAATGTGTAGTGGATGTACTATTGGAGTGCCTAAGATAAATTGTGTATGTAGACCCTATGTGTTTATTTACTTCGCATGTTAGCTTTGTCTCGGTTCAATAAAGAGCAGAGTTGGTGATGATGGTGTGCCTGCCATCCTGCAATAGCGACGACGAGCCGGGTGTCGATCTACGGGTCGTGCCACAGCGCTAATGCCACCCTCGGCACACTGAAACCGACCGTGTCCAGCGACGATGAGCGTATCACTCACCACGGTCGCCCTATCCAGAGGCGGTGCTGGAGCTGCGCCACGTTGCTGGCCCCCACGACCCACATGAACGGTTGCAGGTGGCGAGGAGGTCGTGGGCCAGCTCCTCCATTGGACTAGTCTGTGCCACATCATCTCGACAAGTGTGCCCCACATTTTGGTTTCCCTGTTTTCCTGGCCATATTCGAACGTCAGTGCTCCGCGTTGCGCATTTGGCGCAGAACGGGTGGTTTTTGTGCCCTGGTTCGAATGTGGTACAGTACCTAGTTGTTACCCTAGCCCCAAGTGTGGGTGGTTTTGGGTACAGTACCCACCTTTTCCTTTTCAAGTAGTGAAGCGTAACACTTGATTAAGTAGCCGGATGGTGTGCTAAATGTAGGTGTCCAACTATTTGAAAGAATAATTGAGGTGTGCCTGGTCCGTGCCCGCATTTAGGGGTCCAACTTACCATGTTCCGACAGTAGTAACTATACTAGTCCCTGCGTACTCCCTCTGTTTTTATTTACTCCGCATTTTAGCTTTGCTCAAAGTCAAACTTTGTAAACTTTGACAAAGTTCATAGACAGAAATAATAACATATACAATAACAAATCAATACCATTAGATTCATTATTGAATATAATTTCACATCATATATATATTGCTATTGTAAATGTTCATATTTCTACTCTTACTAGCAAGATACCCGTGCGTTGCACGTAACATCAAGATGCATTTGTATGACTAGTTTATCTTGTGAGAGAAAAGGATGAACGAGGGAAGGCCTTATTTGCAATTGTGGAGAGGTGTGTGGGTACCTTTTTGCAAAATTGCCATAGTTTCCTTCCTATGCGTCAGATATAAATCGGACGGCCTATATTGCAGGATGGCAGGCACACCATCATCACCAACTCTGTTTTTTATAAGAGTCCGTACGATTTATATCTGACGGATAGGAAGGAAACTATGACAATTTTGCAAAAAGATACCCACACCCCTCTCCACATTTGCAAATAAGGCCTTCCCTCATTCATCCTTTTCTCCCACAAGATAAACTACTCATACAAATGCATCTTGATGTTCCATGCAACACACGGGCATCTTGCTAGTGTACATGAAAAGCAGAGTTGGTGATGATGGTGTGCCTGCCATCCTGCAATATAGGTTGTCCGATCTATATCTAACGGATAGGAAAGAAACTATAACAATTTACCCACACTCCTCTCCACATTTGCAGATAAGGCCTTCCCTCGTTCATCCTTTTCTCCCAGAAGATCTTGATGTTCCGTGCAAGGCACGGGCATCTTGCTAGTTTTCTATAAACTTGGTCAAATTTTATGCTGTTTGACTTCAGTCAAACCTAATAAGCAGAGTAAATAAAACCAGAGGGAGTATCTTACTCCGTGACTAAGACGGAAGGGAAAACGAGACAACTTATTGTTTATTTAAGCCGTTCAAGTAGAATCATGCGGTGTTGCTTATTTCTCATTCCTCGCCAACCCTCATCTCCATTCATCTTGCCGCCCTCCGGTCGAGTCCATCCTCTCGCATGCGTCATTTGAACATTCTGCCGAGTATCACTCGCATGTGGTACTAGACCATGCTTGTGTTTCCAATGTTGTAATTTGTCTGACATGCATACAAAAAGACGGTTCGTTTGAAGTTTCACTTTGCCTCCACTACGTGTCGCATCCCGTCTTAGTTTTGACATCCCATTCGGTTCATGCCCCGACACATCTTGACGAGATCGATTGATGTTGAGAGATCAATTGCATGTCGTGTAAGGAGATAAAGGTTTGGTCTGTTTCTATGATAGAAATGACCCGCAGGGGGGAGGGGGGTCTGCGGGGATCAGAGGGAGTATATTGTACGTTCATAAGCGAAACAAACGTATTGTACCCACCCTAGTCCTCTTTCAATCGATCTCCGGACCCTGAGATGAAATCGAGAGAAAACGAGTGGGTGCATGTGTGATACCTAAGGCGGATTCAAAATTTTGAACCGGTGATCATAGCATCCGCAAATCATATATAAAGGGTATTCGATGTTCGTTTCGCTTTTGAACGTACAATATACTCCCTCCGATCCTTTCTAGTTTACATATAAGTTTTATGTGTAGTCAAAGTATCTCTACTTTGATCAAACTTACAGAAAAAGTATCAACATTCAACAACGCCCAATCAATATTGTTAGATTCGTACGTACTCCTAGATTTGTATTAAGACATAGATGGTTTCCAATTTGTTTTCAACCACGTGAATGTGCTTGTTCTCACACATGCTCTTCCTACTAGGATTTTGCCACGTATAGCCAGTCCAATAGTAACTTTTTTAAGCTCCTTGTCCAATAGTACTAGTGGAGTACTGACAACATCTGTAGTAGAGTATGCAATGCTCATAGTACTCCCTCCTTTCATTTATATAGGGCCTAAGAGCAATTCTAATAAGGCCTAGTTAGTAGGCTATAAGACTTGTCATGTCATTAAAATCCTACTTGGAGGAGTGAGAAGGGAGGAGAGAGAGTGAAGCGGGCTCTTCCAATCATATACCTTGCTCATAGATCAAGAAAAAATAGTATGCATGCAACTCTCTTCCAATCATATACCTTGCTCATGCAAATATTAAATGCTTAGAGCCAACCTAATAGCCATTCTAAGAGCCCACTTACATGGCACTTTTTCCTATGTGAAGGAGAGAGATGTGAAAAAGTAAGGGGAGTGAGCTCTCATGCAAGAGCCTAGCTATATACGCATTCCTAGGTAAATACAATAAATATGAAGAAAGAGATAGAGAGGAGATGGGAAAAATTAGTAATACAATAGCCAACCTTTTATATTATTTTTTTGCGGGAAATACCCAACCTTATAGCCCACAGTATTGTATGAGTGCATATAGATGATGGCTATAAATGACATGGCAGTTCCTTATAGCCATCGGCTGGCTGTATTATTAACCATGCTCTAATGCGTTTTTCATAACCGCCTTTGACTATTGACAAGATTAATAGTACATGAGATGTATAATGTGAAAATTATATCATTGGAAGCTCCTTTCACATACGAATTTGACCGTATGCTTTGTGTAAGTTGCATGTCATATATTATTACTCTAACATTTGTTCAAAGTTAGCCTCGAAAAACGCATTAGGCCCTGTAGATGGAAGGAGGGAGTAGTAGTGGAAGTGGATCCTCTGACGTAGGTATCCCTGCCTTACCCTCCCTTTCGGTCACTTACTGGCGGACCCCTTGCTTGCTAGGCCCCGCATGTCAGTTACTCAATGGGTTCGGGCACGTCAGGGGATCCTATACTCCCTCTGTTTTTATTTACTCCACATAGAACAGAGGGAGTGGTAGTATAAATGACGTGGGCGGGGGAGGGGAGGGACGTCGGTTTGCTCTCAACCACGGTCCCACAAGCGAGCGAAAACGCAAGACGAAGCACATTCCATTCGGTGAACGACGTGGAGGGTCTAGCGTGCCGGGGTGCAACGCGAACGCGTCAAGAGCGATGTACATTCAAAACCGATTGACCTTCGCTACTCGGCCGGAACCACTATTCACACCAGAACCTTCGCTGCTCGGCCTACCCCAGCCACTGCCCCAAAACCACACCTCTTCTCCAACCCATCCCCCACCTTTCGATCCCCTAGCCCACATCAAGCGTCCCCTAGTTCGCCGGAAAGCCATGGTGCGCTGCAAGATCACGTACTACAAGATGCTGACGCCAGAGCGCCGCGCAGAAATCGCCGCGGGTCGGCGCCACAGACCTCCGTTCCCAAGCTCGCTTTGCGGCGGGCCAATCCCCGAGTTCTCTGGAGCCAAGCTACCAGGAGGAGGAAGCCGATCCAATGTTCATGGCGGAGGTCGCGGCGCAGAAGGCCCCCGATGGGTATGAGACGATGGACGTCGACTTCGTGCCGGTGCCCGGGTCCCCCATGGTGCAGGCGGACCAGCGGTTCAACCTGGCGATACTAAAGGAGGACCGGGAGGCAAAGGCTCAACTCGACGCGGAGCGCGCGCATGCCGCTGCCATTGAGGCTCTCCTGCAGGCGGAACCAGATGTCGTGGATGTGAACCCGGTGGCGGAGGCTCAAGTCGACGCGGAGCGCGCGGATGCCGCTGCCATCGAGGCCCTCCTACAGGTGGAACCGGACGTCCTGGACTTAAACCGGGCGGCGGAGGCTCAACTCGACGCGGAGCGCGGGGATGCCGCTGCCATCCAGGCCCTCCTGCAGGTGGAACCGGACATCCTCGACTTGAACCGGGCGGTGCTCTCGTCCGTGCAGAGCGCCCGCACGCTCCGCGTGAATGAGTAGCTGGAGGCCGAGGACAACCACGGTGCGGAGACACACGTCGGCAGCTACGGCTGGTCCGCGCCGGCAGCCAAATATGTCGAGGCCGTCTCGTTCCGCGAGCAGTGATAGTTTTTCTTTATGTTGTTGTTTATAGGGATCTTTTGCTGTGTAAAAACATATATTGTTATGCAAGTCGCCTGACTTTCATCATTTGGGCCAGTCTACCATTTCAGGCGGTTGGATGAATATCCTACGTCTCCTAACCCTTCTTCCTCACCTCTTCTTCTTCCCCAACAGACCACCGCACGGGCCATACGGATCCACCCCAACATGCGGTTGGATAAGCATAATGTATGAACGAAAATTATCTGTCAGCGGTACCACGTGTCAGTGAGTGTGCGTTCCCTTGGTTGGGTTTGCGGCGTGTAGGAGCGACTGTGTGAGGGTGCGGTGCGACCGCGGCATGCGGGAGCGACCGTGTGAGGGTGCGGTGCGAGTCCATGGATTATACGCACTTTTCATCTTTCCACCATTGCTAGCCTCTCTAATACTGCGCACTTTTCGCCGGTATCATACACCCACCATATACCTTCCTCAAAACAGCCACCATACCTACCTATTATGGTATTTCTGTAGCCATTCCGAGATATATTGCCATGCAACTTACCACCGTTCCGTTTACTATGACACGCTCCATCATTGTCATATTTCTTCGCATGATCATGTAGTTGACATCGTATTTGTGGCAAAGCCACCGTTCATAATTCTTTCATACATGTCACTCTTGATTCATCGCATATCCCGGTACACCGCCGGAGGCATTCACATAGAGTCATATTTTGTTCCAAGTATTGAGTTGTAAGTAAACAAAAGTGCGATGATCATCATTATTAGAGCATTGTCCCAAGTGAGGAAACGATGATGGAGACTATGATTCCCCCACAAGTCGGGATGAGGCTCCGGACGAAAAAGAAAAAAAAGAGGCCTAAAAAAGAGAAAAGGCCCAAATAAAAAAAGAAAAAAAGAGACCATAAAAGAAAGGCCCAAATAAAAAATGAGAGAAAAAGAGAGAAGGGACAATGTTACTATCCTTTTACCACACTTGTGCTTCAAAGTAGCACCATGATCTTCATGATAGAGAGTCTCCTATGATATCAATTTCATATACTAGTGGGACTTTTTCATTATAGAACTTGGCTTGTATATTCCAATGATGGGCTTCCTCAAAATTCCCTAGGTCTTCGTGATCAAGCGAGTTGGATGCACACCCACTTAGTTTCTTTTGTTGAGCTTTCATATACTTATAGCTCTAGTGCACCCGTTGCATGGCAATCCCTACTCACTCACATTGATATCTATTAATGGGCATCTCCATAGCCCGTTGATATGCCTAGGTGATGTGAGACTATCTTCTCCTTTTTGTCTTCTCCACAACCACCATTCTATTCCACATATAGTGCTATGTCCATGGCTCACGCTCATGTATTGCGTGAAGATTGAAAGAGTTTGAGAACACCAAAAGTATGAAACAATTGCTTGGCTTGTCATCGGGGTTGTGCATGATTTAAATACTTTGTGTGGTGAAGATAGAGCATAGCCAGACTATATGATTTTGTAGGGATAACTTTCTTTGGCCATGTTATTTTGAGAAGACATAATTGCTTAGTTAGTATGCTTGAAGTATTATTATTTTTATGTCAATATTAAACTTTTGTCTTGAATATTTCGGATCTGAATATTCATACCACAATTAAGAGAATTACATTGAAAATTATGCTAAGTAGCATTCCACATCAAAAATTCTGTTTTTATCATTTACCTACTCGAGGACGAGCAGGAATTAAGCTTGGGGATGCTTGATACGTCTCCAACGTATCAATAATTTTTTATTGTTCCATGCTATATTATATTCTGTTTTGGATTTTTAATGGGCTTTATTATACACTTTTATATTATTTTTGGGACTAACCTATTAACCAGAGGCCCAGCCCAAATTGTTGTTTTTGCCTATTTTAGTGTTTCGCAGAAAAAGAATATCAAACGGAGTCCAAACGGAATGAAACCTTCGGGAACGTGATTTTCGGAACAAACGTGATCCAGAGGACTTGGAGTCTACGTCAAAAAATCAGCCAGGAGAGCACGAGCCAGGGGGCGCGCCCTCCACCCTCGTGGGGCCCACATTGCTCCACCGACATACTTCTTCCTCCTATATATACCTACATACCCCCAAACTATCAGATACGGAACCAAAACCAATTTGCACCGCCGCAACCTTCTGTACCCGTGAGATCCCATCTTGGGGCCTTTTCCGGCGCTCCGCCGGAGGGGGCATTGATCACGGAGGGCTTCTACATCAACACCATAGCCTCTCCGATGATGTGTGAGTAGTTTACCTCAGACCTTCGGGTCCATAGTTATTAGCTAGATGGCTTCTTCTCTCTTTTTGGATCTCAATACAAAGTTCTCCACGATTCTCGTGGAGATCTATTCGATGTAATCTTCTTTTGCGGTGTGTTTGTTGAGACCGATGAATTGTGGGTTTATGATCAAGATTATCTATGAACAATATTTGAATCTCCTCTGGATTCTTTTATGTATGATTGGTTATCTTTGCAAGTCTCTTCGAATTATCAGTTTGGTTTGGCCTACTAGATTGATCTTTCTTGCAATGGGAGAAGTGCTTAGCTTTGGGTTCAATCTTGCGGTGTCATTTCCCAGTGACAGTAGGGGCAGCAAGGCACGTATTGTATTGTTGCCATCGAGGATAAAAAGATGGGGTTTATATCATATTGCATGAGTTTCTCCCTCTACATCATGTCATCTTGCTTAAAGCATTACTCCGTTCTTATGAACTTAATACTCTAGATGCATGCTGGATAGCGGTCGATGTGTGGAGTAATAGTAGTAGATGTAGGCAGGAGTCAGTCTACTTGTCACGGACGTGATGCCTATATACATGATCATACCTAGATATTCTCATAACTATGCTCAATTCTATCAATTGCTCGACAGTAATTTGTTCACCCACCGTAATACTTATGCTCTTGAGAGAAGCCACTAGTGAAACCTATGGCCCCGGGGTCTATTTTCTATCATATTAATCTTCCAACACTTAGTTATTTCTTTTGCCGTTTATTTTACTTTGCATCTTTATTTCTCTTTATCATAAAAATACCAAAATATTATCTTATCATATCTATCAGATCTCACTCTCGTAAGTGACCGTGAAGGGATTGACAACCCCTTTATCGCGTTGGTTGCGAGGTTCTTTTTTATTTGTGTAGGTGCGTGGGACTCGCGCGTGGTCTCCTACAGGATTGATACCTTGGTTCTCAAAAACTGAGGGAATACTTACACTACTTTACTGCATCACCCTTTCCTCTTCAAGGGAAAACCAACGCAGTGCTCAAGAGGTAGCAGACGCCTATCTGACCCACTAACAAGATGACACGTGTTTCCTCCGGCCAATCAAAATTTTACATGTGGAAATTTCCCATTGGTCCGGGCTATTAACGGGTTATCGGATCCAAAACCGGACCCGATAGCTTAACGGCGACCCGTTACGATGGATGCCACGTGTCGGTCACCCTTGACGAAAGCACTTCTGTGACGCGCGATTTATCTTCATGGAAGTGGACACTTCTGTGATGATAATTTTGGTAATGTCATGGAACACTTCTACGACAGCACATGTATGACTATCTTGATTCTGTCATAAAATCGTCATGGATGTACATGCATGACAGAAAATGTGACCTACTGTGACAAACATGTATCATCATGGAAGTATATATTTTTTGTAGTGTATTCGGTGGCTTGCTGTGTAGTCTCCTACTGGATTGATACCTTGGTTCTCAAAACTGAGGGGAATACTTACGCTCCTCTGCTGGGTCACCCTTTCCTCTTCAAGGGAAGAACCAACACAAGCTTAAGAGGTAGCAGGTACACCTTCTATCACAGATTCGAAGGCAAGATATTTGTTGCTAAGAATGGATCCTTTCTAGAGAAAGAGTTTCTCTCGAAAGAAGTGAGTGGGAGGAAAGTAGAACTTGATGAGGTAATTGTACCTTCTCTCGAATTGGAAAGTAGCTCATAACAGAAAACCGTTCCCGTGATGCCTACACCAATTAGTGTGGAAGCTAATGATGATGATCATGAAACTTTAGATCAAGTTACTACTAAACCTCGTAGGTCAACCAAAGTACGTTCCACACCAGAGTGGTACCGTGATCCTGTTCTGGAAGTCATGTTACTAGACCATGACGAACCTACGAACTATGAGGAAGCGATGATGAGCCCAGATTCCGCGAAATGGCTTGAGGCCATGAAATATGAGATGGGATCCTTGTATAAGAACACAGCATGGACTTTGGTTGACTTGCCCGATGATCGGCAAGCCATAGAGAATAAATGGATCTTCAAGAAGAAGACTGAGATTGATGGTAATGTTACTGTCTACAAAGTTCGACTTGTTGCAAAAGGTTTTCCACAAGTTCAAAGAGTTGACTATGATGAGACCTTCTCACCCGTAGTGATGCTTAAGTCTGTCTGAATCATCTTAGCAATTGCCGCATTTTATGATTATGAAATCTGACAAATGGACATCAAAACCGCATTCCTTAATGGATTTCTTAATGAAGAGTTGTATATGATACAACCAGAAGGTTTTGTCGATCCTAATGGTGCTAACAAAGTGTGCCAGCGATCCATTTATGGACTGGTGCAAGCATCTCAGAGTTGGAATATACGCTTTGATGAAGTAATCAAAGCACATGGTTTTATACAGACTTTTGGAGAAGCCTGTATTTACAAGAAAGTGAGTGGAAGCACTACAAAAAAAGACACACCCGTGACATTTTGGGCCGAATAATTTTTTTCTGTCATGCTTATGACACTTCTATGACGATAATTGTGACAACACCCGGTATCATCATAGATGTGGTGGGGTCCTACTTCTATGACAAAAAATCATGACAGAAAATGGGCTTTTCGTCCTGGGCGGGCCGGAGACACAGCTGCATGACATTCTTTGGGCCGTCCATGACGGAAACAACCGTGGTAGAAGCGAGGGCGAGGAAAATATCGGGGAGTTCCCGGTTACGGTGGGTGGTCGGGGCCGAGCCATGCACGAAAGTTTGCGCGTTTCTCTCGTACACGCACGCGCGCGTGTGCGAGGCATTGCGCTCTAACTGAACCCGAGTGAGGCGTTGGGCTCTAATTGAACCCGAGCGATTGCACTACAGGCTACGCGTTACTGAACCCGAGCGATCGATCGATGGCTGTTAACTGAACCCGATCGACCAATTCCTTCGCTACTGCTGCTAACTGAAGCCGATCGAATCTGCTGCCTCTTGATGAACAATGAGTCTTGTTGGGGGGTTGGATGAACAGTTCCCGGTGGGGGAGGGGGGTTGGATGAATAGGACCCCGTGGTAGTAGAGGCCGTTGCCGCTGGATGAACAGGACCCCAATCGATCAAGCTGGTTGGGGGGGGGTGGATGAATAGGACCCCGTGGAGGGCTGGATGAACAGGACGACCCCGTGGAGGGCTTGTTGAACAGTAGCCGGTGGAGGGCTGGATGAACAGTAGCCCGTTGAGGGGTGGTTGAACAGGACGCCGTGGAGAGGGCTGGTTGAACAGTTGTCGGTGGAGAAGCGGTGGAGGCTGGATGAACAGGAGCCCGTGGATGAACAGTCGCAGGTGGAGGCTGGAGGAGGTCGACGGTGGATGAACAGTAGCCCGTGGAGGCTGGAGGAGGTCGACGGTGGAGATGAACAGTATCCCGTGGAGTCCCGTTTGGCGGTACACCAGACCCCTCTCGATGAACAGGACCCCCGTTTCAACTGTAGCGCTCCAACACAAGTCCGTTTCCTCCATTTTGCGGTACGCCACACCCCTCCCGATCAACATGACCCCGTTTCGACTGTAGGAGGTCCAAGAGAAGTCCTTTTCCTCCGTTTTGCGGTACGCCAGACCCCTCCCGATGAACAGGATCCCGTTTCGACCCTGGCCGAATGAACACAAGATTGTTTCCTCCGTTCTACGGTATGCCATGCCTCGTTTCCATCGATTGTTCCGTCCAAGCCCGTTGGCTCCCGATGAACACGACGACGCATTCCGTTCTGACCTAGCCGGTTGCCTCCCCATGAACACGACGACGATGCAGTTTCTCCATTCCGACCCAGCCATGTACACGAGCCCAGGCCATACGTATGCGCGAGTAGGCGTTCGAGACCCTGCCCGTATGTACGTACGTGGCCGTATTTACTTTCTTGCACCCTGGCTGCACGTACGTGTACATGCTACGTGTGCGCCTCTACTACGACACGTGCCCTTCCTTACATGGCCATGGTTCATCGCTACATCCCGCAGACAGACCGATCGTACGTACGTACACGTTCGCGACCAGAATGACAACGCTATGTTTGCTTCGATCGGGTGGGTCCTAGCTGTTAGGGAGGATAAGGATGCACTTCCTTGCGTGCGAAGATATAGCTGTTGGGTCCCAGCTGTCAGGGGGATATTTTTTTGCCCGTAATAAGGATGCACGTCGTTGCATGCGAAGATGTAGCTGGTGGGTCCCAGTAGTCAGGGGGAGAAAACATTATTTTTCCATGGGCGTGGTGCCTCCCCACTGTCAGCCTCTCACGTACAGTCATCTTCCGATGACTCCCGGTTGTTGAACACGTTGACCACACCATGCCGAGCG
Source organism: Aegilops tauschii subsp. strangulata (assembly GCF_002575655.3). Classification (NCBI taxonomy): domain Eukaryota; kingdom Viridiplantae; phylum Streptophyta; class Magnoliopsida; order Poales; family Poaceae; genus Aegilops; species Aegilops tauschii. The sequence continues at coordinate 187,456,040 of NC_053036.3, forward strand.
CACCAAGGCCGGTGGACGACGGCGAGGCCCCAGACTGGAACGACCCGGAGATGGGGAAGACGCGGCAGCGGAGTCGCAGATGGAGAGGAGTGGTAAACTTGACTGGTTCGGGTGCGCGGCAACACTCCGCGGTGCTGCCCACGGGATCAGGAGCAAGAACAAAGGTTGAGAAGGAGCACGACTGTTGGATTAACATCCAACGGTCCAACTACTAGAATCATTTGCTGATTAAGTTGACAAAGCCCTGCGTACACGTCCGCTTAGTAGGCCCACAAGTCAGCCACCAAATTTGACGGGTCCTAGTTGTCAACGGGAGGAATAATTTTTTTCGCATAACAAGGCACTTCCTTCCGTGCGAAGATACAACCAGTGGGTCCCAGCTATCCGGTGGAGGAAACTTTTTTTAGCTTAATAAGGAGGAACTTTCCTTGCGTGCGACCATGGATCTCGTGGGTCCCAGCCGTCAGGCTCTCCACGTACAGTCCTCTTCTGATGACTCTCGTTTGTTGATCACGCCACGCCGAGCGCGGCAAGGTGGTGGACGACGGTGAGGCCCCAGAAGGGAACGACCCGGAGATGGGAAGACGCGGCAGTGGAGTCGCAGATTGAGAGGAGTACAATGGTTATAACTGGTTCTGGTGCGGCGTGGGGTTGCAGTCGGTGGAGAATAATAGGAGGTGTGGAGGGGTGGCGGGATAGCCTGGCCGGCGGTGGGGTAGCGCTTCGCAGCGATGCGTGCTAAGCAGAGCTGCTAGCCGATAGTGGCCAGACCAGGCGGTCCCGGTGATGCTGGAGAAAGAAGACGAGAGATTGAAGGTGCATGCCGGCCGTTGGATATAAATCCAATGGTTGTGGAAGTCATAATCATTTGTTGACCATGTTGACAACGCCCTGCGTAGGCTTCGACCTATTGGCCCACATGTCAGCCTACAAAAATGTGGCATATATTTAACCCATGTTTTCTAGAATGTACAGTCCATTTGCTGGGCTGGGTGAACAAATAATTTCGCGTCAATGCGGCCCATTTATATTTTCTAAGAAATCCCAGCCCATTTGCACTTTCTTGAAATACACGAATTAGCTGGGCTCGTTCTATATATAATGTTAGGTTAGAAGGAGCAATTAATATCAAAAAATAACCGGAGCGACACATTATATATATAAAATTAACAAATTAGCGAGTTATTGCTCAAAATAAAAATGAGCACATTATTATTACATTGGTCCTTAAAATCTTCGCATGTTTTTGTACACAATCACGAGGATTTTCCTTGCCTGTGAGTCAAAAACAACCAGGATTTTCCTTGCCAACTTCTGCTAAACATTTACTTTTATAAGTTAATAACACGTGGGATATTTTTATAATGTATATATAAGTCTCTATAAAATATACGATAATAGTAATAATATAAATATACATATAATGTGGTTAGAAGGGAAAACATAAATTGGACACATCATTATTATTCTTATATATAGATAAATAGAATAGAGATATGTGTTTTATTAAAAAATACATTGGGCTGCCGATCTTTAAGAAAAAGCCCATAGGCCGGTATGGACCTCAAAAAATAAGTTGAAACCACTATCTCCGTATGTCGTGGGATACGCATCTTAAAAAACAGAACCTAGGCCTAGCTGATACTTGTTCGCCCTCTGAAAAAAAATGATACCAGCTAGATCCCCGAGCGAACTGGATTAAAGAGGGGGCCGGTGGCGTGACTAAAGAAGCACATCAGGAGCGATTTTTTTCTTCAATGGATGGCTCTTGATGGTGTTTTTTTACTTGCTTCTGCACCATACAACTTGTATTTTTAGCCCCCCCAATCCGTGGTGGACCAGCAGCCCATTTGCGGGGCGGTCTAACCTACAGAAACCAGCATCGAGCCCCCAAAATAACGCATTACTATGTTTGTTTTGAGGCCGAAAACATTACAGAAGGGGTTGAGTAGGGGAGGGGGGAAGACAGAGCAAAAAGATTAAAAAGAGCTGATGCGCCGTTGCTACCCTAACAAAGCAGGTGCAATTCTTCTCGGGAAGAAGGTGTGCTGTTGACACCCACACGTCACAAATCCCACAGTAGGCATACTAACAAGTTCACACACAAGTACAACAGAAAAGGTAAACATTCATATCAAACTCAGGTTCATAGGACACGTTCATATTCATAGCCAACATTCACAATCAACAACTCAAACAATTCATATATACACAAGTTCAGCATGTCTATGCATCTAAATGATCGATAGATCACACGACAATATTCATAGATAATTCACAAAAAGATTCAGATATACACATGTTCAGTATGTTTATGCATCCAAATGATTGAGATCACAGCCAATATCATCCATGGACGAACTTTAATTACCTAGGGTGCAGACTGGTAAATGGTGTTCAGTCGGAGGTACTTCTTGCTAAAATTAATGCTTGTACGAGTAAACTTTCGAGTACATAAGAGGCAGCACAAACAATCTGAACTTTGCTTGTAGGTTTATCCTCAAATAGTGGCCTCGTGCCGAGGGAGGTTTGAGCAACTTGGCCACTATTTTCATCCAACTAGTTTACTGGCTCATTTTGGTCCTGTAGCTCGCCAAAATTCTACATTGCAGACAAGAAAGGAGGCGGTTGAGAAAATGAACCACCCAAATATTTCGTGCAGTTCAACTGAAATGGAGCATCCCTAGCGTGCAGACTGATTAAGTGCCAGATGAATATATGTGTCAACCAACTTGTCTGGAATCTTTAGACTCCATGCCATACAGTTTGCTACCATATGTGCCGATAACCAAAAGGCACAAGTTGGGACCAAAGACTGGACTGTGTTTTTCTGGGCTATGCGCCAAGCAATATTTTTGACGTTCACTCTACTAATACTTGGAGTTTGACAACTGGTTGACGCCGGTTGATACTCGAATGAATAAAGGCACTTCTTGTCAACATCGATGCTTGTCTGAGTGAACTTTGGAGTACATAGCAGCAGCATAAGTATCTGTCCATCTGATCTTTTTGTGCAGTTCTTCTGAAATCACCCAATGTAATGATTTGCCTACGAGTTCAGGCTCCAAGTTACTCCTTTATAAAATCGGCAAACAGTAGCACAATACCAAATTACCAATACATATGGCAAGCACAATAATAAGGATAAAGACCAGTACCAACCTGTGTGAGGTAGCATATCAATTACTATTTCCTTTGACTGGAAGCTGAGATAAGCGAAGCGACTGACAGCAAAGGAAGGAAGCAAGCCCAGATTAGCAACTGACAGGAAAGGAAGGAAGCTGTCGAGGCAATGAAGCGCCCAAAGTTTTTGTGCGGTCCCACCAAATTCGAGCATCCCTGTTGGCACATTTATTGAGAGAGTGAGATTACTGTAATCGTGGGACTAGTTGTTGAAACATAAACTAACAAATAGAAGCACCCTCATTATCTTAATGGGTAAAGTTAGCAACATAGTAGTCTTGCTTAAAGAGAGGTATTAGTTTATTTAATCAGTGCCAATTAGCTCGACACTTAAAGCATTGCCATGTATCATAGGTTGCAAAACTTTAACGTGCAAAGATAAAGGAGTTTCTCATGACAGTAGCACAATACAAATAGAGATGATAGCAAAGTAATATGGATGAAGGTCTTAGGCCAGTACCAACCCGAGGAAAAAAGCTTATTCATGTAGTCCCAGAAGAGATGATAAAGCACTCACTGGAATCACTCAATAGTATATATTTTTTTGCACTTCAAATGTATGGTTGAAATCACTCTTGTTTACCAGTGCTGAGATTACATCGAAAGATTATCAAGAACTTCCAGCAGAGTTAAAGCACTGGCTGGGATATAGTTCATTGTATTGTCTTGTGTAGTTCCACTAAAATGTATGATTGGCACAACATGATCCCTGTTTGCACAAGTAGGAACAAGGTGAAACCTTCATTAGCTTAGTGAGAAAGGATAGAAAGACATTAGCAGATTACTCTAACAGTAGCATCAAATTCATGATGGACAATACGCAAAACATTGCCTGATTGAACCACTGGCAATAAATTGACATGCAAAACAATAGCACTATTATGTCATGACACTACCAATATTCCCTCCCTGCTCCACGACATGATTCACCTCCATAGACAAACATAAACACGTACATGATTCAGCATAGGGTGCTACTAAAGATTTGTTTAACTCCGACAGGAAAATTAGGCAGCAATAAATTAGTGGTACTTAAGTACTCCTAATTGATTAAGTGACCTTGCAGGAGAGACAGCAGAAGTGGAAGGGCTCCCTGGAGGATCATCTCACATGTAAGGTAGACGTTGCCGGAGCCCTTGAGCGGCCTCGACTGAGGCCTCTGGCTTCAGCAAGATCACCTTGGCACTATTTATTATTCTTCTTCTTCTTTCTCTTCATGCTCTGTTTCTCTTTCTCCTCACCAGTTGGTGAAACCAAGTACATGATTGGCCTTCTATTTCTGAATTGGTTTTGTCAGTGAGGGAGTACAAGTGTACTAGTAAACAATATCATTATTTTCTCATGGCAGTCGCAAAATAGAGATGAACACATGCATTAAATATCATTCTTACCTAAAGGAATGTTATGGTGCCAATATGGATGATGAGGATTGGAACACATATCTCCCTTTGTGCGGTTCCACTGAAATGAACCAACTGTTCCATTCTGACATTCCAGTTAAACAACACAAAAGTCACTTCTTTTAAGAAGTGTTTTGTGCATTGCACCAAAAGGTCACAACAGCAACGAGGTGAAATGGATATCCCTGTTTGCACAAAAAGCTATAGAGGAAACAGTCAGAGTCTCAAACAATTATAGGCAAAAACATTTGGCTAAACTTGTCATGGCTTATAACAGTGGCATGGCTTCATTTTGCCAGGGCATTAGATTAAGAACAGCTAAATATTTGGTATAAGGGCATGGGATAGTGGGTGCACCAGCAGTCCAGCACCATGTACCTAAACAGGGGCATAAAGTGGTGATTCAGAGTTTGTTGCCCCGAGAAACAAACATCCAAGAAACATATCTGGGTTGGTCCCATTTGTGTTCACTCTAGCCACCTACTCCTATGTGTGGATAGAAAATCTAGTCATGGTCATACCACTGTGTACAGTGTTACCCCTATATTTCCCTTTTCGACCAAGAGACCGGTTGGATGACCAGTCTGGACTACTTTCACCCCCTTTCCTTCTTGTTTGTACCAAGTCCGATGTACATACTAAATTCCCCCACCTCCACTTTATTTCTTGTTTGAACCAAGTACAAGATTCGACTCCATGAAGTAGCTTTACCTCTAACAATAGAAAGAAAAGGTGACGTTGGACCATCCGATCGAGAGGGGCTGAGAGGTAGAAAATGATGCACATACAGCAATGTAGCGAGCTGGGGAAGTAGAGCTAAGGCGGTTTTGAAGGAAGATATACCTGAAGGCCGTCGGGATGTGGATAGGTGGGCAGCGGGAGGCCGGATCAGCCCACACGAGGGCAACGATGAAGGGATCGGAGGACCTCCCGCGCCGGCGCTTGGCCAGAGATAACGGTGCGGCCGACAGTGGTTCTCCTCCCTCGCTGTCAACGACGGCCTAAACGCTGCCCCTCCTTCCCTTCACCGGCGGAGGGGGATACGCCCGGATCTATAACCAGCGGTGAGGATAGAAATACAATGTTTTTTGAAGGGAGAAAGATAGTGTTACCACCGCTATCTTGTTTAGATCCGAAGAAGATGAGAGTGTGTGAATAGAGCAACCCTAGCAAGCAAGCGCGGAGGCTCCAGCCTATATATACGTAGTGGGGTAGTTTTCCTTTTTCACTCCATCAAAACAATCATTTAAAATTGTGTACGTGCCAGGTCGTCGTTTTTTAGTTGTTCATTGTTTTTTGAGATAGCTACCCGCTTATTCCACGTGGTGTTACGGTGTGCCAGGTCGCACTTTGTATCGTTCAAGTCTGGTACAAGACCCTCCATTAAATGAACAACCACCCCCTCGTAAAATTTGTGAACAAGCCCATGGCTAAAATTATCGGAAACGTGGGCTGCCCCAACATGCATTATTATTTATATTTTCTACTCCCTCCGTTCCTAAATATAAGTCTTTTTAGACATTTCAAATGGACTACAACATACAGATGTATGTAGACATATTTTAAAGTATGGATTCGTTCATTTTGCTCTGTATGTAGTCACTTGTTAGAATCTCTAAAAAGACTTATATTTGGGAACGGAGGGAGTATGTGGGAGTATCCTCAAAACAAAATGTGAGAGTACAATATTTATTGGGCCCCTTTGTAACTGGTGCTAAATTTTGACCAAAGGTTTAACTGACAAAATGTTAGTGCATGTTAACAAAAATTATATCGGTTGATACATATTTGAACGTAGTTTTCAATGATGTAGGGGCTGTTTGGTTTCCAGCCACACCTCACCTTAGGCAAATTTGACCAAGTTAGGTGGGTGTTTGGTTCTAGCCACACCTAAGACAAGAAATTTTTTATTAGTAGTGAACCCCACATGTCATAGACACAAAAAGTGTGGCAAGATTCCCTTAGGCAAGCCAATGTCTGGCTAACAATTTGAGCAACTCAAGTTAGGAAAGTGTGGCAAAAATAATGTGGCAACATAAGACAAACATAGTCACAATCCAAACAGCCCCGTAATTTTTTGTGACATGCATGAACATTTGGTTAGTTAAATTTATAGTCAAAATTTGGCAAGGTGCATTAAATCAACACATGCAAGTATCAAAAGGAAAGTCATGGCATGCATGCATGCGTTGTACTCCCTCCATTTCCAAATATAAGTCTTTTTAGAGATTGCAACAAGTGACTACATACGAAGCAAAATGAGTGAATCTACACTAAAAAATAAGTCTACATACATCCGTATGTTGTAGTCCATTTGAAATGTCTAAAAAGACTTATATTTAGGAACGGAGGGAGTAATTAATGCATCGGTAAATGCTAATTATTGAAATATATCGAGTGTAGTGCTTTGATGTGTCGTGTCAACTCGTACAAGACCGAGAAGTTTGATTACTAAACGCCCTCTCCCTCGCGGACTGAGCTCCGGTGCCTTAACTGCACCTGCCTTTGGCTGCATGACAGGTGGGCCACCCACTGTTGGGCCCACCTGTCATAGACGCAAAGGCAGGAGCAGTAATTCAATGAAGTTGCGTCCCTACCTCGCCCATGAGCGTGGTGGCTGGCAGGACTAGGATAAGCTTTTGCTACATGATCTCCCTCCCGCACGCGGTGGACATGCAGCAGTTCAATCGGTTTCAGAGGGCCAGAAGCATACTGTAGTACTCCTCCACTGCAGTAGTCCTCCATCATTGTTCGACTTCCCGAAGAGGCAAGGAGCCAAGCGCAGCCCGGACGCTCGTGTGGCAGTTTCATGTGTAGAGTAGTCTAGGATAGCGTGTACCGTGCCTGTAAGCTTAGAATCATTGGGGTCGGTTCCATGCTATGAGGCCGTCTCGAAGCTTTTTTTATGAAAATAATCTTCTGGCCCTACCTGTCATCCTAGTGATTGTAGTTTTCACGCTGATCTGGTCAAGACAGGAATATATATTTTAATTTGAGGTGGGGTAAATGTTAGAGGTTGCAGCAAATATATTGTACACTGCGGGTCTTTCAGCCAAGTTTAGAGGCAACCATGTGGGGCCAGTGCTATGAGGTGTCACGTCAACTCGTAGAACGAGGAGAAGCTTGATTGTACTACTACACGCCTTCTCCCTCGCCCATGCGCGCGGTGGCTATCCCTCCCGCACGCGGTGGACGGACATGCAGCAGTGGACTCGATACTGTAGAAGTAGTAGTAACACCACTGTTCGTCTTCTCGAAGAGGAGAAGAGCCAAGCGCAACCAGAACATGGCAGTTGCAAACGCTCGCGTGGCAGTCTTTGTGAAGGGGTGGGGCGTGGTGCGGTGCCTTGGAGCACACATATAGCCAGGCTCTTGCATGAGACAAAATTGCTAGTTGATCCCACTATTGTAGTACTAGTACTTGCTAGTATAGCCCTGTAAACCGGAAAGGAGTATTTGCCTTGCTAGAGATTTCAACAAGTGACTAGACTACACCATAAATGAGTAGTACTCCCTCCCTTCCGGTTTATAGGGCTCAAATCTCAAATCTCATCTACCATGGCATTTTGTGATTGGAGGAATGTATCTCGTACTTTACAAAACTACCCTAATTAAACTCATGCATTAATTACGTAGTTCTCTCATTTTCCTCTCCGCCTTGGTCGCAGTGCACAATATTGAGTACTCCTATATGACTAGCAGCTCTATCTACATGTGGGACATCAAAGCATCCGGGTCCGCGTGCTATCCACCAAATCACAACGAGGTGCTAGAGTCGAGACTCACCGGTCACCCCGATGTGGCCGTCATGACCCATCATATCACAAAACCCACACCTTTACCAACAGTGGTAAAGTGGCCTCGAAGTGGCCTGGAAGTTGGACTGGACGAAGCAACCATCATTTCACTGGAATGCTCGTTGAAGCCCTTTCTCCCCTTTCTTGAAGAAAACCTCACTCCAGACTACTCACTTCTGCCATTTTTCTTTTGTACCGACGAAGGAAAGGTGGGCGAATCAGTGATGCTGCTGCATTTTCATTCCAAGAATCTTCTTTCTGCTAAGCACCAACCGATTGTCACAGCCTATTCTTTTTCTGTTTTCATTGTGATTGTGGTTTCCTTTCGATTGCTTTTTGTTTGTCAGTTCAATGATGGATCTTGGAGCACTAGGCAAAGAGTTGCCAGCGGACAACCCACTGGAGACAGCGATCTCTAGGAAGCGAGCACCGACCAACGAGTTCACCATGTTGGCGGGCCAACCCATGGAGACGAAGAACTCCAAGAAACAAGCACTGGCCAAAGAGTTGACGAAGTTGGCGGATGAACTCCTCAAAGAAAGTTGGAATAACAGCAAGGGCCCCACCATGCCTACCCCAGAAACTCTAATGGCCACCTATGCGAGGCTCAAGGCCGAGTTTGAGGAGATAGTCGCCGTTGAGAAGCGGTATTCCCCTGGCAAGGTGATGGCCCCCATCGAGGACGAGGAGATGGCCCCGGAGGGATGGGATCCCCCGATGAGCTGCATAGGGTAAAAAGTAATGGCTTACCATAGTTGTGGTTTTTTGATTATTTGTAGTGTGCTTGCGAATATGTTAGGGTTATGCAGGTGCCGGTGGACGTCCTTAATGATTCCGATGTCGTGGCCCGTCCTGTGGACAACGCCCCAGAGATCGTTTTCGATGTCGCGGTCGTCCTGTTGACATCGCCCCGGAGATCGATTCCGATGCTGCTGTCCATCCTATGGAAATCGCCCCAGAGATCAATTCCGATGTCGCGGTCAGTCTTGTGACATCGCCCCAGAGATCGATTCCCATGCCGCTGTCCGTGCTGTGGTCATGGCCCGAGAGATGATGACAAGAAATAGTTGGTCGCGCTAATCCTTCAGGGTAGTTTGCATTGCCTTGTGTTTAATTACCAGAACGATGCGTGTTATCAAACCATCTTAGGGCTAGTGCACTGTCTTGTGTGGGCGGTACTTGCTACTTTTGTTTGATAGTGAATCATGCGAACCCTCTCCGAGTTATGGAAACAGATGTATCGTCACCAGCTTTTGATGTAATATATGGCATGCTTAGATGTAAGTTTGAACTGTTTATCATATCAGCAGGGCTTGTTTGATGATTCTTGGTGTTAGTACACTATTGCAGGATGGTCCAAACGCGACACTACGATCAGGGACCCTTCGACGAAACTGTGTGCGATGCCATCACCACAGCAGGATGCTGCTAATGCGACACTACGATCAGAGACCCTTCGAGAAACTGTGTGCGATGCAATAATCGCAAACGGTGTTGTATGAAAACCGTCAAAAAAGGTGAAAACGTTTGCGATGGAGGATGCATCAAACACGGTTCAGATTTTAGTTGTGTGTGCGATGAAGGGCATACGGTTCAGTTCAATTAACTGTTTGCGGTGAGGAGGAACAAAGAAACGGGCATCCAGATGAAGGCGTGTGCGATGCACAGCATACGGTTCATTTGGATGAACTGTTTGTGATTAGGCAACACAAAAGAAACGGGCAGCCAGATGAAGGTGTGTGCGATATACAACATACGGTTCACTCGGATGAACTGTTTGTGATTAGGCAACACAAAAGAAACGGTCCGCCAGATGAAGGTGTGTGCGATAAACGGCATGCGGTTCACTTGGATGAACTGTTTGCGTTGACACAAGAGAACAGAAACAGTTTAACTTAACAAGACGTGTGTGTTGTGCGATGGGATTGCATGCGGTTCACTCGGCCCTTGTCATCAGTGTGTGACCTCTGTGGCAACCGTTCGCTCCCCAGGCACCTCTTCGTGTACCATGGCAACCATCCACCGACTCTTCGCCTTTCCCTCTCGATTTGGAACTGCTGTCGCACGCTGGCTCTTCCTCCATCCTCCATTTTCCTTCACCCTTCCTTTTGCCATTGTTTGATCGTGTTCTCCATGGAGGGAATAAGCTGGAAACGACCCCGTTATTCTTGCCCCGATCTCAATGATGACGCGGTGGAGGAACTCATTGATCGATGCGACGTCATCACCTCGGCTAGTATGGCAGGTTCGTTCAAGACCATTCTCGACTCAACTAATAACGTCATTACAAGGAACCCAAGGGTTCAGGAGTGGTTTGATCTCCCCTATCTTCTTCGTCGTGACCCTACTGACTAGCGCGGGGACGAGGGAAGCCTCGCCTTGTGTAAGTTGATGCCACTTGATAATGATATGTATGATGTTAAGATGCCATCACTTGAGGGCAAGGCTTGGGCAGGAGCAAGTGGAGATTGGGTTGTTTATATTGGGTACAACTGCGAGTGGGAACTTGTGAATGTGTACACTCATCACCTGGTTCCACTTCGAAAAATCTCAGACGACTGCCCAGAGGTTGAGTACACCGGTATGCTACGTGAGTTCAAATACGATCATGCTGACTATCGTCTACGGAAGATAGCAATTTGTCGAGTTCCCAACCGCTCTTGGGGTTATAGGAATGCTTATGTTCTCACTATCTTCAACAAGCTTGTTGCCGTCCTTCATGGTTTGACTCGATGGATATTGCTCAAAAATCAGTTTCTATACACGTATGAGTACTGTGATGCAATTCAATACGAGGGTCTTGTGTTTGCTGCCACCACTCCTGGCACTGTTTTTGCATGGAATCCTCATGATTTCGGTACATTTGTCTTCCACCGTAATTATAATTGTTTCATCCACATGCATGCGGGTTAGCTAGTTTCCCTTTACTAATTAACCTTCTTGTGTTTCCAAGGTCCTGTGAACATTCCACCACCTATACTTGAAAATTTTATTCACGAGCATGAGGACAAGCAGGACCCATATACTCAGTGGCGCCTGGCAACTTATTTCGATGGATCACCTCTTCTTGTCTGTATGCGGGGCACTACTGATGTTACCAAGGAAGCAGGTGTTGTCTCGTATGGTCGGACTCTCCGGACCTATTCCAACATCCGTTGCAGGGTATTCGGGATGGATACTGGTGTACTAGCGCCAACACCTTCTCCCTGGTTCAGTATTGAAAGTCTTGGAGGAAACTTGCTCTTCCTTGGACAAAACTATCCAATGATGGTGGAAGGCGATCCAGCTATTGTTGACACAATGGTACTACCATTTATGAGAAGCAACTGTAACTATACCTCGGACATTACTATGCTTCCCTACCGTCCCAATATGGGTATTGAAATAGGACGCTTCAGCCTGGATGATCAGTCCTGCGTTGGTTTATAGGTCACCTTTGTAGTTCGTGCCAAATTTTGACCAAATATTTAGCTAAAAAAATGTTAATGCATGTCAACAAAAATTATATCATTCGATTCATATTTCAACATAGTTTTCATTGATATAATTTTTTATAACATGCATGAACATTTTGTTAGTTCAATCTATAGTCAAAATTTGACACAATATACAATGGGGACCGATAAACCAGGACAGAGCTAGTACCATAGTGTTGACTATAAGGTTGGCTATAAGGTTACAACTATTTCTCACTTTCTCTATCTATTTCCTCTCAAATATTTTTTACCTTTCTTTTTTTAGACACAATTGTTTTTTATGCCTCTTTTTGTAGAATTAGTTTTTTTATACCTAAGAGCACGTGTAGAGTAGCTGGCGTCTGACGGGGGAGCGTGCGCGGGGAGGTGGGGGGGTTCTGGTGGGCCAGGGCGGTCAGAAGCGGGCTTGGAAGCGGTCCGGACTCCCGCATGGCCCACCTCACATTATCACCATATATTTCTTGGAGTCTGTGCGCGGCGGGCGGGCGATCTCTTCTCCCTCCCCCGTCTCTCTCTTCTCTGCCGACACCTGCCGAGCGATTAGATTTCGGCTATCGACGGTTTATTCAATTGCAGTCCCACATGTCAGTGAAAATGCCAGACAATGCGTGTCCCCTCCAGTGAGCGGCATGTGAGCCGGACTGTGGGGGGTGTGACGTGTACGAGTCGTAATTGTGTCGCCTTTTCCTTTTGAACTTGCAAAGAGTAACACTTTCGTGCGATCGATCGATAGAAATCCAGAACAAAATGACGAGGGCGGTGCTTTCCCGCGCGTTAGGCGGGCTAGCTTGAGTGATATGACGTGCTATAGTGCCATCCACTTGCTCCATTTTTATGTAAGCAAGAGTTTACACTCTTACGTGGGAGGAGTGCGAAACATGGCGGATCTGATTTTGATCGAGGGATAACTGTTCCCGGTGAAATAATGGAGCACTGTTAGCGATTATAGCATGATAATTAGGGCATCTCCAGCGCTGGCCCACAAATTTACACCGGCATCTGTCCGAGGACACTGATGGATGTCATCCAATGTTGCCCACATACCTTTTGACAACTATATGGACTAACCAGACGATATTCGTGCAAACAAAGAAAATTTCGAATTAACCGGATGAAATTCATTGCATTTCGAAAACTTTTCCTATAAACTGGACGAAATTCATTACATATTTCGCACAAACCATACTAAGACCTACTGTAAACATAATCTAAACGATCGCCGGTGCTTGACCACCATGTCCGGCCATGAACCCGAGAAAGCCGGCCATTGCCTTTGCCTCATCCTCATCCGCCTCGATAACCTCCTCCGGAGCATAAGGTTCTGTAGATTTCCGCCTCCACGCCGCCGTCAAGCGGCTAATCGGCCGCCGATGTTTATCCCACCAAGCTTGGCGTCGACTGAGTGGACGAGCGGTGGCCTTCCTGGGACCAGAGCGGCAATCACCTACCGTGTACTACTCTTCCTCGCTGCCGGCTGCGCCCGCGCACGCGCGCCAGCTTCATGGTCGTGGCGGCCGGGGTGGGGGGGTCGGACCCGGCGATCTCCTTCGTCTGCTCCTGCGAAAGTACGTCCAAGAGAGCTTTGGAGCGTGCCCGGAGCAGAGCCACCGATGTCCTTCGTCTGCTCCTGCGACAGTACGTCCAAGAGAGCTTTGGAGCGCCAGGAGGCCAAGGATGGAGTGGTGCCGACAGAAGGAAGGGACCAGAGGAGAATGAGTGTGGGTCTTTGGCTATGGCTGGGAGTTGGGGCTCAAGTTAATATAGCGGGCGAATGGCAATGAGCCTCGGCAGACGGATGGACGGTTGCCGCCGGAGTAGGTTACTCGGTAGTCGTGTGTCATTAATGTGGGCAGCGGACGGAAGGATGGCAGTGGTGTCGTTAACGCGGAGCAGTCGCTTGCACCGGGATGCTGCGCGGGTGGTGCTCTCTCGGTCGTCGCGCTGCTGCAATGTCGGCGCCAGTGAGAGGTCGCGTCGGGCGTGAATGCGGACGCTACTTCAGTGACTTAACTGCAGGTGCGTTGGGTCACTAACATGTGGGCCCAATGGGCATCTGGCCCTCATGTCAGTGTGTGGCACCCCGATCCGCATGGAGCAGGGGGCCTTCGCACGTCAGCCCAGGATAACACCTGACGCACGACAGGTCCATAATACAGCATTCCAGGTACAAAAATATTCATCAAATACATGTATATGAGATTACATCATTGATGAATACAATTATCTCGCACAGCCCTAAGGCTATTAAATGACAGCGGAAGTCTGATAAAAATGGCGGCGGAAGTCTTGGTTTGGCAGCATAACAACTCTGGCTGGGCTCCACAACTCACAGGACTGGCAAGGTTACAGCCTAGCACGACAGATCAAACGAACAATTCGGGTACGACCTACAAAACTGGCATGACACGCTAGGTCAGTACATTGAATGTACTTGCAAGACAACCAAATACATAGCATCCAAACAAGCTGCAGACAAAGCAAGAACCGAGCGCATGCCACACCCTATCTCATATCAATTACTAAACATGGCATGATAAAAATCAACTAAGCATGAACAAAATCATAACATCTACTAACATGGCAATGACATGGCATATCAGAACATGATTACAACATTGTAATAGCAAAACATAGAATTTTATCTCAATCATGGCATAACTTAACATGTCAATCAAAGCATAGCATGGCATCAAGAAACTATGCTGAAAATAAACTACCAATAATATCCAATGCAGACATAGCATGTTAACATTATGCAATCATCTTCTGTTCTATCATGGTTCCTTAAATGCAAATAATGATATATTATTCCAGCAATGCAATCAAAGTTGTGCACCGAGTCCCTCGGACTCTCTTATCAACTGTGATCATCTCTGGATCACAAACACACCACCAAAGTGGTCTTTCTCAAGAACAACTCGTGATCCTTACGGGGATCACAACCACGACCAACACTTGGTCTCCAACCGTGATCCTTACGGCGATCACAACCACGACCAATATTTGGCCCGTGATCCTTACGGCGATCACAACCACTTATCTCATAATCAAAATATCGTCGTGTCTCCTCACGACTATCTCATAGTTCAAGTTACCATATTCTTGTTATCACATATTTATTTACCAACTTAATTATTTCGGTTTGTCCTCCATTTTGACCAAGACCTGATAGTGGGACCTACTACGAACTGTTGCTATCGATAGACTTTATACACTCAGCAGAGGTAGCACACTGTACCCACACCACGGAACCCATGGCCTCGTCATCCCATTCGGGTGGACCAACGGCATTCGGACGAAACCAACCTACTGCCATGACGCTCTCCCGGCCACTCCGACCCAATCCCCAACGGGCTGGTCCTGGGTGGCCCCGTGTCTACCAAAGACACCCCGACCACCGTCGTGGTCAACTCCCACTCGGGGACACTCCCACTCGGGGACTGGTACCAAAAATCTCAAAAACGAGCACACAAGGTTATGTCCGCTTACCTGATCAGGGTAAGCACACCCATAACCTTCCCTAGTGGGAGGCACCGGCGAGAGGTCACGACAATAGCTCGCATTAGGGCCTTCCCACAAAGGCAAATGTGGCTGCACTGAAAAAAAGTTCGATTTGGTGGCACTATGCCTCGATCCCATCGATGACGGAGGAGGTTTGTTATTATTAAGTCATTTTATATCCTTCTCCATCATCATGAACATGAATGCAACAATGAGCATGCAGCATACAAATGCATGAACAAATTATTGAACTTCTCAAGTGCACAACTATAGCATAAAGAACATGACAATACCAAGTAATAGCATATCAACGGTGCATTACAATCCTCATAACATTTTATAACAATGACATGCAACTAAAGTAGAGTAGTGACATAGCATTATCAATAACAACATTCTAATTAGCATGGCAAACGATATCGTGAAAACACAAGCATGCATAACATGCATAATAACTGCAGACGAAAACGATGTGAAACAACTGCAACTACACACACACAAGGTGCAAGCAAAGTCAACATGCAAGTTCGGGGCTCATGATAAGAGGTTGGCTTGCCTGGGGGCGACAAATACTCCGGGAAGAAGTGCGAAATGATCGCGAAAAGATTTGTCGGAAACAGTTCCTTCTCGGAGGGGGCTGTTTATGGGCAAGGGCAAAAAGGTCATTTTCACTGTGTGAAAATATTATGGAAATGATATCAACGGAACGGGCTCGACGAAACAAAGACGTGGGCTTTGGAATCACCTGATTTGGAGCTACGGGTAAAAAGATATGATTGTTTAACTACCAGGGACCTATCTATAAAGAAAATCATTACAAACTGGCCCCTGGCAGAAAACAGATCGCGTCTTTCTCAGGAATACGCTTTCGCGTACGGAAAACGGTTTCTCGGCGGGGCGCCGCCACTTATCCGACGTGGCCAGCGGGGCAACACCCTACGGTCGTCGACAGGTGGCGCCGCGCGGGAAAGGGCCCGCCTGGCCCAGGCGTCTTCAACCTCCCGCTCGGGATCGAGCGAGGCCGAGGGAGGGGGTCGCCTTGATGGCGGTCGTCGGCACGTCCGGCCACCACACGGGGCGCGCGACCTACCCAGACGCTCAGGGCGGAGAGGCGCATCGGGTGGAGGTCTCCGTTGCCGGCGACGACCACGGGAGAGGGAGTCACACAGCCTGCAGCGGAGAGGGGCTTCGGCCTCCGGTGAACTAGGGGCTCCGGTGAGGAAAACGGTCGGGCGAGGCAACGGGGAGGCTTGACGGACTCCGGGCGAGGCTCTGGTGGAGTCTAAATGGCTAGGAGCGCGCGGGATCGCCGGAATCGAGAGGGACCCGAGGCGGCGATGGAAGCGGAGGAGTGACACCGGGGACAAGAGGAGGGGTTGGGGAGGCGTAGAGGAGGGTGAGGTAGCTGATGAAGAGCTCGAGGGGGTCGCGGGCTCCTTTTATAGCCGGGGCGAGGGGTGGCCGAGCCGAGCACCACCGAGCGTGTCCGTCCACGGCTCTGCCGGCCGCAACAGTCACGGAGGCGCACGGGAAGGCAACGAGGAGGGTCAAGACGAGCAGCAGAGGCTCACGGAGACGACCGGCGCTCGGGGACGAAAGGACGAAGCGGACAGAGGCGAGGAAGACGACGAGCTCACGGGCGCGCACTGCTCGGTCGTTGGCACGGCTCGCCGGAGAAGAAAACGAAGGGGGCAGCGGTCCAGAGGGAAGACGACGACGAGGGGGGCTACTGGACATTAATGGTGAGGCCAGAGGCGGTCGGGGCAGCGATGCCGACGACCACAGTGGCTAGACCACCGTTTTGGCTGGTTACACGCGTGGTCACCACTGGCATGGCACGCTCTGGTTTTTTTACTGATGTAAGTTCATGTCTACCGCGTAGTCCTTCCAGCGTGGAGTGTTACCATGGTGAAAGATCGGGCAGTGACTAATGGAGATGAGTGAAACAAGCTCCACAAGTTTGCTGTTGCAAACTTGGCAACATCCTAGAGATTAAACCAGAGAGGGTAAATGGTAAACTTGATGTCCGGGAGGCTTGGGGTAGAAAGGACTGCGGTCCTGGGAGTTTTGAGGTAAAATGGACAACTATTTACCATAGTTGCTGTACAACCACCAAAACTGACCTAGAAACTTAATCATGATGAAACACTCACTAGGAGTGATGGATTGGGCTATAACTAGGCAAAGCCTGATGATTTGAACATACCATGATGCTGTTAAAAGTTCATACCAAATGGACTCACCAAAATGGTACTTCCTTCACAGCTATCATTTCTGTCCAAAAACTTCAGAAAAATCCTCAGGGCAATTGGTCAAGTGAAATGAGCCACAATCTTGTGGAGATAGGTTTTATGAGTAGGAGAAGGCCTGGAAAAATTATCAACCATAATGGAGCAAGATAAAATACACTTGCTTCACAAACTGAAAATTTGGACATAAAACAAGAATTGCTCCTGTGCTCACATAGTTCAATGAAATGAACTGAATTTGGGTGGAGCATAATGATTTGAAATACTTGAGAGGATGGAAAAGTTTCATCCCATTTGGAAACACTATGAAGGTACTTCCTTCACAAACTTGTGTTCTGGTCAGAAACTTTGAAACATTGCACAGGGAGCTAGGCTGAATGTATTGAGCTCATCTTTGGTATCCATGGGTTATTTAACAATGTTAAACACCCTGCCAAATTGCAGCTCAATTGGACTTAGCAATAAAGCACTTCCTTTGCAAAATTTCAGAGAAGGCAGAAACTTGCATTCGATCATGTGTCAAATTTTGAACTTTGGAATCATGATATTAGGATGGAACTAGTGATTATATAGGAAGGACAAGCTCCACAATTTATGTGGGAATTTTCTCTGCTATAAAAATAGTAGTTCCTTTGGAAAATGGCAGAAATGCAATATTGGCATTAAATAGGAAAAGGCAATTTTCCTTATTTAATTATGGCCAATATACTTGCCAGAGCTTGGATTGTGCATAAGTATCAACTCCACCAATTCTCATGAATTTAGGAGATGGCTAGATATGCCTTTGGATTTTATTCCTCAGAAAGGCAAGAAAAGGAATAAATCATAATTCAAAAATATTGCATTGGACTTAGCAATATTTTTGCATATCCAAGGTTCAGAAGGATAGGATGATCTCTTGGAACAATTGGGAGGATAAACAGATCAAAGAAAATGAGAGCTCCTTTGTATTCACAAAGGGCATATTCAAATTCCAAAAATTTGGAATTAGGGTTTGAGAGGATTTGAGCTGATGAAAATGAGGTCTTGCCCACTGAAAAAGACATGAGCAAGGTTTTGAAATGTTGGAAATGACAAAATTTCTCAGAGTCATCCAGCAAACTCAGGAGAAAATTTTGAAAATGAGTGCCAGGAGAGAATAACAGCACAAAAATTGATAACCCTATTTTTGGGGCTGTTACAACTCTTCCCCCCTTAAAAAGAAATCTCGTCCTCGAGATTCCTAGGGTTACAGCACAAATGAAAGAATAACAACTCTGGAGAAAAACCTCGGGGTTAATTTTTAACCCTTTGGTTAAATTCAAATGAGTTGGGGGCACCGAGAAAAAATATTCGCGGATTCCTCCATGAAACGTAGGTGTCGAGGTAGAATCAAGGGTGAAACCTGTATCGGGTAGATGTACTGGATCGAGTGAAATAAAATTGGCAGTGTTTCTCTGGAAATGAAATCAGGAAAAAGAATTAGAGACGAGGAATTTCCAAGCGGAAATGCCTCTGCGGGGTTTCTAGAGTTGGAAATCCGGCACACGGCGTATGCACAGATAGGTAGGGATATGTGAGTTTGCATTTCCCCGAGTACTACCCGAATGTACTCGTGGGTGAACCGGGTATGCGTGCAGTATGAAAAAAATCTAAACTAGCAAACAGACAGAGGCAATAAACATGCAACAGAAAACACACCAGGCAAAATCATTCTACGGTGTTTTAATGCTAGTGGGTATATGTACTCCTGGTATATATACCTACACCAGCGCGCATTTTATTATAGACTCGAGACGAGTCAGGGTTGATTTAGTCTATGTGATCTACTAATTAAAATTTTGTTAGCAACACAGTGTCAACCCTGTCAAACATTTCTGCTTGACAGAGAGACAAGCAAAAACAACACAAAAACAAAAGCACAAAAGCATACATAGAACATAGCATACGGGTTACAACAGTACCAACATAAAACAAAGCACGAACGCTCTACGCGCTAAACGAAACAACTCATACCGGGATACATAGTTCTATCCTCATATTGGGGATGAACCGACAGACTGATCATCTTACTGCTTGACTGAGGTCATGCAAAGGACTTGCCTTGCTGGGGCTGTCCGGGAGGACGAAGACTGAGCCAATCTCCATCTTCATCATCCGACACTACTATGGGTTGTGGTTCGGCTGTTGGGTGTGTGGCTGAAATTGATCCAAGCAAATGCTGCTGGTGGATCTGTAAAAGAGCCTTGTCGAGGGTGACGATGTTGGGTCTAGGCCACAACATGGGTTGAGAGGACAGCACTGGTTCGGATGGCGTTGGACAAATGACTTGAGATGCGAATTTACGAGCCTCACGGTAAGCTTCCTTGACGACTCGCACCGCATCGTTGTCCAGTGTTCAAAACTCGGCAAGCATCTGGGAAATCATCATCCCCTGGGCGGTAATATACCGCACCAGGCGAGCGATTGCGGGGTCATCTCCTTGGCTAGCGGGAGAAGGCTGCATTCCTACCTCTGTCACAATGGGGTAGAAGCAGAAATCACGCCTTGCTGCCATATGCGGGTATCTGGTTTGGAGGTGAAACATAGCCTCCACAGCAGCGGCCTGAATGGCTAAATCAGAGGTAGGCATAGCTCTACCCTGAAAAACCAACGGCTGGCCATCCGCTGCTAGGCTGATGCACACTCTTGCATCGAAGCGATGAAGGTGAGGGACGGGTGATGATTGGAACACCAGGTAATCGGGGCTAGCCTTACAGCCAAAGGCTTTGGTGAGCATCTCAGCAAGAAGGGGTGGAAAGCCGGGGTTGTTGATGGCACCGGCGCGGGTGTGAAGCTTGGGAGCTTTGAAGGTGCCAGTCATGGCTGGAGTGCTACTAGCTAGGCTTCTCTCCAGGGACATGGCTGACTGAGGGGTGAGCGATATGGCGAGCGGAAAGGGAGCTTTTATAGGCAGCTATGTGGGACATGCCCGCATGGTGTGGCCCCTTTCCCTTAATGGCGAAGGGTGAGCGGTGTGGCCGACCAGAAAGGATATGGTTGCTATTCGCACCACGGATAACTAGGCGGGGACAGCAGGGTGAGGACGTGTCGGTCCCGACTGCGCCACCTGTTGATTAACAGTGGCCATGCCGTATGCAGGGATGGGTCAAATCCCTTAGGGCCATTACCGGTTAATGGTAGCGGTGATCTAATACTAGGATAACCTATGCCAGCCTGGCTGCTCTGATACCATGCCCTGTGGCACCCCGATCAGCATGGAGCAGGGGGCCTTCGCACGTCAGCCCAGGATAACACCTGACGCACGACAGGTCCATAATACAGCATTCCAGGTACAAAAATATTCATCAAATACATGTATATCAGATGACATCATTGATGAATACAATTATCTGGCATAGCCCTAAGGCTATTAAATGACAATGGAAGTCTGATAAAAATGGCGGAAGAAGTCTTGGTTTGGCAGCATAACAACTCTGGCTGGGCTCCACAACTCACAGGACAGACAAGGTTACGGCCTAGCACGACGGATCAAACGAACAATTCGGGTACGACCTACAAAACTGGCATGACACGCCAGGTCAGTACATTGAATGTACTTGCAAGACAACCAAATACATAGCATCCAAACAAGCTGCAGACAAAGCAAGAACCGAGCGCATGCAACACCCTATCTCATATCAATTACTAAACATGGCATGATAAAAATCAACTAAGCATGAACAAAATCATAACATCTACTAACATGGCAATGACATGGCATATCAGAACATGATTACAACATTGTAATAGCAAAACATAGAATTTTATCTCCATCATGGCATAACTTAACATGTCAATCAAAGCATAGCATGGCATCAAGAAACTATGCTGAAAATAAACTACCAATAATATCCAATGCAGACATAGCATGTTAACATTATGCACTCATCTTCTGTTCTATCATGGTTCTTTAAATGCAAATAATGATATATTATTCCAGCAATGCAACCAAACTTGTGCACCGAGTCCCTCGGACTCTCTTATCAACTGTGATCATCTCTGGATCACAAACACACCACCAAAGCGGTCTTTCTCAAGAACAACTCGTGATCCTTACGGCGATCACAACCACGACCAACACTTGGTCTCCAACCATGATCCTTACGGCGATCACAACCACGACCAATATTTGGCCCGTGATCCTTACGGCGATCACAACCACTTATCTCATCATCAAAATATCGTCGTGACTCCTCACGACTATCTCATAGTTCAAGTTACCATATTCTTGTTATCACATATTTATTTACCAACTTAATTATTTCGGTTTGTCCTCCATTTCGACCAAGACCTGATAGTGGGACCTACTACGAACTGTTACTATCGATAGACTTTATACACTCTGCAGAGGTAGCACACTGTACCCACACCACGGAACCCATGGCCTCGTCATCCCATTCGGGTGGACCAACGGCATTCGGACGAAACCAACCTACTGCCATGACGCTCTCCCGGCCACTCCGACCCAATCCCCAACGGGCTGGTCCTGGGTGGCCCCGTGTCTACCAAAGACACCCCGACCACCGTCGTGGTCAACTCCCACTCGGGGACACTCCCACTCGGGGACTGGTACCAAAAATCTCAAAAACGAGCACACAAGGTTATGTCCGCTTACCTGATCAGGGTAAGCACGCCCATAGCCTTCCCTAGTGGGAGGCACCGGCGAGAGGTCACGACAATAGCTCGCATTAAGGCCTTCCCACAAAGGCAAATGTGGCTGCACTGAAAAAAAGTTCGATTTGGTGGCACTATGCCTCGATCCCATCGATGACAGAGGAGGTTTGTTATTATTAAGTCATTTTATTTCCCTCTCCATCATCATGAACATGAATGCAACAATGAGCATGCAACATACAAATGCATGAACAAATTATTGAACTTCTCAAGTGCACAACTATAGCATAAAGAACATGACAATACCAAGTAATAGCATATCAACGGTGCATTACAATCCTCATAATATTTTATAATGATGATATGCAAATAAAGTAGAGTAGTGACATAGCATTATCAATAACAACATTCTAATTAGCATGGCAAACGATATCGTGAAAACACAAGCATGCATAACAGGCATAATAACTGCAGACGAAAACGATGTGAAACAACTGCAGCTACACACACACAAGGTGCAAGCAAATTCAACATGCAAGTTCGGGGCTCATGATAAGAGGTTGGCTTGCTTGGGGGTCGACAAATACTCCGGGAAGAAGTGCGAAATGATCGCGAAAAGATTTGTCGGAAACAGTTCCTTCTCGGAGGGGGCTGTTTACGGGCAAGGGAAAAAAGGTCATTTTCACTATGTGAAAATATTATGGAAATGATATCAATGGAACGAGCTCGACGAAACGAAGACGTGGGCTTTGGAATCACCTGCTTCGGAGCTACGGGTAAAAAGATATGATTGTTTAACTACCAGGGACCTATCTGTAAAGAAAATCATTACAAACTGGCCCCTGGCAGGAAAACAGATCGCGTCTTTCTCAGGAATACGCTTTCGCGTACGGAAAACGGTTTCTCGGCGAGGCGCCGCCACTTATCCGACGTGGCCAGCGGGGCCACACCCTACGGTCGCCGACAGGTGGGGCCGCGCGGGAAAGGGCCCGCCTGGCCCTGACGTCTTCAACCTCCCGCTCGGGATCAAGCGAGGCCGAGGGAGGGGGTCGCCTCGACGGCGGTCGCCGACGCGTCCAGCCACCACACGGGGCGCGCGACCTACCCAGACGCTCAGGGCGGAGAGGCGCAACGGATGGAGGTCTCCGTTGCCGGCGACGAGCACGGGAGAGGGAGTCACACAGCCCGCGGGGGAGAGGGGCTTCGGCCTCCGGTGAACTAGGGGCTCCGGTGGGGAAAACGGTCGGGCGAGGCGACGGTGAGGCTTGACGGACTCCGGGCGAGGCTCTGGTGGAGTCTAAATGGCAAGGAGTGCGCGGGATCGCCGGAATCGAGAGGGACTCGAGGCGGCCACCACGGCGGCGATGGAAGTGGAGGAGTGACACCGGGGACGAGAGGAGGGGTTGGGGAGGCGTAGAGTAGGGTGAGGAAGCTGATGAAGAGCTCGAGGGGGTCGCGGGCTCCTTTTATAGCCGGGGCGAGGGGTGGCCGAGCCGAGCACCACCGAGCGCGTCCGTCCACGGCTCTGCCGGCCGCAGCAGTCACGCAGGCGCACGGGAAGGCGACGAGGAGGGTCAAGACGAGCAGCATAGGCTCACGGAGATGAGAGGCGCTCAAGGACGAAAGGAGGAAGCGGACAGAGGCGAGGAACATGAAGAGCTCACGGGCGCGCACTGCTCGATCGTTGGCACGGCTCGCCGGAGAAGAAAACGAAGGGGGCAGCGGTCCATAGGGAAGACGACGGCGAGGGGGGCTACTGGACATTAATGGCGAGGCTAGAGGCGGTCGGGGCAGCGATGCCGACGACCACAGTGGCTAGACCACCGTTTTGGCTGGTTACACCCGTGGTCACCACTGGCATGGCACGCTCTGGGGTTTTTACTGATGTAAGTTCATGTCTACCGCGTAGTACTTCCAGCGTGGAGTGTTACCATGGTGAAAGATCGGGCAGTGACTAATGGAGATGAGTGAAACAAGCTCCACAAGTTTGCTGTTGCAAACTTAGCAACATCCTAGAGATTAAAACAGAGAGGGTAAATGGTAAACTTGATGTCCGGGAGGCTTGGGGTAGAAAGGACTACGGTCCTGGGAGTTTTGAGGTAAAATGGACAACTATTTACCATATTTGCTGTACAACCACCAAAACTGACCCAGAAACTTAATCATGATGACACACTCACTAGGAGTCATGGATTGGGCTATAACTAGGCAAAGCCTGATGATTTGAACATACCATGATGCTGTAAAAAGTTCATACCAAATGGACTCACCAAAATGGTACTTCCTTCACAGCTATCATTTCTGTCCAAAAACTTCAGAAAAATCCTCAGGGCAATTGGTCAAGTGAAATGAGCCACAATCTTGTGGAGATAGGTTATATGAGTAGGAGAAGGCCTGGGAAAATTATCAGCCATAATGGAGCAAGATAAAATACACTTGCTTCACAAACTGAAAATTTGGACATAAAATAAGAATTGCTCCTGTGCTCACATAGTTCAGTGAAATGAACTGAATTTGGGTGGAGGATAATGATTTGAGATACTTGAGAGGATGGAAAAGTTTCATCTCATTTGGAAACACTATGAAGGTACTTCCTTCACAAACTTGTGTTCTGGTCAAAAACTTTGAAAAATTGCACAGGGAGCTAGGCTGAATGGATTGAGCTCATCTTTGGTATCCATGGGTTATTTAACAATGTTAAACACCCTGCCAAATTCCAGCTCAATTGGACATAGCAATAAAGCACTTCCTTTGCAAAATTTCAGAGAAGGCAGAAACTTGCATTCGATCATGTGCCAAATTTTGAACTTTGGAATCATGATATTAGGATGGAACTAGTGATTATATAGCAAGGACAAGCTCCACAATTATTGTGGGAATTTTCTCTGCTATAAAAATAGTAGTTCCTTTGGAAAATGGCAGAAATGCAATATTGGCATTAAATAAGAAAAAGCAATTTTCCTTATTTAATTATGGCCAATATACTTGCCAGAGCTTGGATTGGGCATAAGTATCAACTCCACCAATTCTCATGAATTTAGGAGATGGCTAGATATGCCTTTGGATTTTATTCCTCAGAAAGGCAAGAAAAGGAATAAATCATAATTCAAAAATATTGCATTGGACGTTGCAATATTTTTGCATATCCAAGGTTCAGAAGGATAGGATGATCTCTGGGAACAATTGGGAGGATAAACAGATCAAAGAAAATGTGGGCTCCTTTGTATTCACAAAGGGCATATTCAAATTCCAAAAATTTGGAATTAGGGTTTGAGAGGATTTGAGCTGATGAAAATGAGGTCTTGCCCACTGAAAAAGACATGAGAAAGGTTTTGAAAGGTTGGAAATGACAAAATTTCTCAGAGTCATCCAGCAAACTCTGGAGAAAATTTTGAAAATGAGTGCCAAGAGAGAATAACAGCACAAAAATTGATAACCCAATTTTTGGGGCTGTTACACAGTGACACACCAACTGCACATGTAGTTAAGTCCGGTGAATGCGGCATTGACATTCTGGAGAGACGATGACCGTTTCAGGCGGGAAGCGTGCGCTAGCGATGGAAGGGGTTTCGGTAGGCCAGGGCGGTCAGACGCTGGCGTGGTGGTAAAATGTGAACTCATGGATGACGAGTGAGCATGGTTTGACAGCGTGAGCGTGAGTGTCTGCACGCGTACATGCTACTTGCCACTATGGACGGTGTGCGCTAATGTGTGCATCACGTATAATATAAGAAAATCCGTTTCTGCATTTAACGCAAAGTATTTCATTTTCATTTGGCTGACGAGTGTGCCTTGCAGCGACGAGTCCGTTGTTTGATTCCTCACAAACGCATAATTTTGGTTTTTATTTCTTTCTCACTGACAGGTAGGGCCGCATAGATAGATAGATAGATAGATAATGAACACGAGCTAATGAGGCGCACGCGGACTGTTTGACTGGTCAACCAGACAAATACGGAGCTATACGCTGAGCCAGTGACCGTATAATTACCATATCTCGTATATAATGATCAAAGTGAGCGATCAAGACAAGTTCGATGACCGCTAATGCATTTTACTCGTTAATAAATGACCAAGATTGAAGGGGAATCCAAATTTCCTTCTTCTTCTGTCCTTGAGCTCTTGACAAACCAATGCACTATACGGTTGTCCGGCCACTCCACCCGAGAGCTGTCACCAAGCGTCGTTCATGCCACCGCGCCGCACACTAACTGGTAAGGAAGCGATGGCATCCCGCCGCGCCGAGTTCCTCGCCGCCCACGACCCCGGACAAAAAGGTAGGGAAGCGATGGCATCCCGCCGTGCGGAGTTCATCGCCGCTCGTGACCTCACACCTACGTGGGCGGAATTTGAAGCTACCAAGGCCGAATGGGCGGTAGAGCAAGAGGCGGCCAAAGCCACACAGAGGGAGTGAAAAAGTCACAAAGCACTCAAGAAAAGAGAGTCCCACCGCCGTAAGAAAGAAGAGGACGCACGCGCTGCTGCGGAGAGGTCGGCGGAGATCCAAGCACGGTGGGGTGTCACCGACAAAGCCGGGAAGGAGAACAACGACGTCTGGACAGCATGTGAGAAGTAGTAGTACTAGTAGTTCGTGTGTGTGTCTGTGTCTGAGTACGAGCATGTACTAGTACTACTAGTTACTATTGTAGTTTTTAGAGCAAATTACCAATACATTAGCCCAGACTCAATGGAAAAATTCCTATCCTATGCATCAAATGGCATCTCTTTCTCTATAGGTATTGAGATGCATGTCATCTCACTTCCTATGATTTTCATATTCCTATAAAATTCATATCCTATGAATGAAAGGAGGCCTCTGCTGCAGTAACTACTGTAGCTAGCAGTACTGCTGGTACAGTAGTTGTCTTCAAGAAGCGGAATTCAACGAAGTCGTGATGGTTCATTCATCTGAGCAACTTCATAGTGGGAAAGATTGGGCCTGTGATTTGACGGCTCATTAGTCATTATTACTGCGGCGTGACGACCGGGGTGACTCTCCCTTGGAGTTCCTCGTGCATGGCAAGTGGACCAGGATGGTCGACGTCCCACATGTTGGCGAACGGACGTATTCTTTCCGATATCGAGGAGCAAGGAAACCGCGAGGTATAGTATCACTGCTGATTTATATTTATTTTTTATTTCTGATGAATGCTAGCGTTTCAACTCTTACGACGAAGGAGTGCCAAACACGACACGTGCTGGATGTCCCACACGTAAGTGAAAGGAGTGGGACATGAACAGCGTGGTAGAGCGTCTCCACTTCTTCCACTTCTGGGTCGGAGACCACAAGTAGTAGTACTAGTGGTATGAACGATACAAAGTGCGACCCGGAGAGAAAGACACGTCTAGTTGGAAGTTCTCGGGGCATACAC
Source organism: Aegilops tauschii subsp. strangulata (assembly GCF_002575655.3). Taxonomy (NCBI): domain Eukaryota; kingdom Viridiplantae; phylum Streptophyta; class Magnoliopsida; order Poales; family Poaceae; genus Aegilops; species Aegilops tauschii. Next base: position 187,483,653 of record NC_053036.3, read on the forward strand.
GTAAACAAATATAAAACCTAATATGTGCCTCCAATTAATATAGTAGTAGTAGAATACTTAGGCACGTACTCCATAACATCACCGTGCATTGCATGTACAACATTTAGTGGTACATAGCAAGAGACAAATGCCTATATGCCATGCATGTTCATACTATTTGTGCATTTCTACTTCACTTACTGCGCTACATTACTCAGGTTCGTACGTCCACTCCTGGGTAAATGTCCGTCTCTTAGTTCCAGTCCCACGTGTTCTTGATAGATGGAACGATCCATATCATCGCAGTTAGTGTGGCTCCCCACGATGGAGACTCATCCAAACTATGACCAGCCTCGACGCGGAGCAGTCGCGTTACCAGGAAGCGGCGCTCTCTCGGCCGTCGCGCTGCTTCAAAGCCGGCGCAAGTGAGAGGTCGCCTCTGCTCTGGCCGGCATTCATGCGGCACTGACGCTCCAGGGCGACGCTGACCGTTTCACGCGGGAAGCGCGCGCCGGCAAGGGAGGGGGGTTGGGTTGGCCAAGGCGATCAGACGCGTGCGTGGTGGTGGTATTGGTTTTGAACCGTTTGAGGTGTAGTACTGATAGTTTGCAAAACTACTCAATTATTGCACCCAGTTTCCTAAGAAATTGTCGTAAAAACGTTACTCCACAGCCCGCTTCCCTTATCCTTCCTCTTCCATCGCCCGTGCACGTCCGCAGGAAACGAATGGTCAACCCTTATATAGGAGTGCTAGCCAAAAAAGATGCATGCATGACCACTAAAATTTCCAGATTAAAGCGTCGCTCCGGCGGGAGTATGGCGTATGTCGTTACCTTCGGCCAGGCCATGGCTACCGGGTGACGGCGACCGGAGAAGAGGCAACAGGAGGGGAATGAATGCAGCTACTGTTTGGGTTCACCGTCTGGCTTAAATAAATGCGCACCATCACATGTACCCGCGGGTGCACAAATTGTAACATACGTGTCTGCTTAAGTGGGCGTCACGTAACTGGTGTGTGTGAGAGATTCTGAGAGACAGAGTGCGTGTGTGTGACTCTACTCTTCGGACATGTACTCAACCTTGTGCATCGGGATATAAGTATAACGGTATTACACTTTAGCTAGTGATTTACGTGGCCATGTTAACGTGGTTGTGTAAAAAATATGTCACTTCCTGCTCGTGATTTGCGTTATATAATTACAAGCAAGATGCTCGTGCATTGCACGGAACATCAATATGCATTTTTTTACAAAACACCTGTTGTGATTGACCCATGCAAGAGTAATCCCATGTATAAAAACTAATGATATCTCAAGAATTTTATCGGAAAACTGGTATCTCGAGAATTTCATCGAAAAAATGAAAGATGAGAGATAAGGTGAGGAGGAGTGGAGCATGGTGATGACTGGTGGTGGGACTGGGCGGAGTCATGGGGATGGACGGCGCCGGCAGGCGGCAACGGCCACCATGCTAGAATGGTCCAGAGACTTCCTTTTTTAATTGCTCAGCAATGAGGTTGTGGGAGATAAGGATGTGGAGAGAGGTGCGGGTATCTTTTGTAAAATTATCATAGTTTGCTTTCTATTCACCAGATATAGATCGGACGGTCTATATTACAAGATGGCAGGCACACCATCATCACCAACTCGGTTTTTTATAAGAGTGGAGATGATAAGTTTGATAACCACTAAAGTAAAGTAGAATTTGTCCATGTTATACAAGTAAATTACGGTGATTGTTTATCATACGGGTAAGGTTGGACGAAGGGTGGTAGGAACAAATGCTCTACGTAGAGCATGTGTGTGTGAGATGGACTCTTAGTGTGTGTGTGTGGGGGTGGGTGGGTGGGTGAGTGCGTGTGTGTGTGGGTGTGTGCGTGTGTGTGTGTGATGCAGGGTCCTTGGTGGCGGATGTAATTTAAGTGTGTGTGGCTTCATCATAGAGAGGCGATGTGTATGATAGAGGCCACCAACGAGGGGGTGCAAGAGAGAAAAGGCACGTAAAGAGGGAAGAGATGGTGTGTGCGCGTGAGAGGAATCAACATCGAGAGAACGTGTTTGTTCGAGAGACACCGAGGAAGACTACTATGTATCGATGGTGCATGTAGGCGGGAATGAAATGAAGGGATGGTCTTATTGGTTTTGGGGATATAGGGGAAGAGCGAGAGGGGGGTAGCTAGAAGGAGATTGTTAAGTGTGAGTGTGTGTTTTACCCATCCAGGCGGAAGTTGTGTGCACAAAAGAAGAGAACGATTCGATGTGGCGTTAGGGTTGAGGGTAATTAACTACGTATGGAGACATAGAGACCTTGAACGTGCATGTGCGAGAGGTATACGTGTATACGTGGGATGTGTGTGCGCGCGCGCGCATGGTCGAGATAAAAGAAAGAAGACATAAGTAATAAGATCAACGACATGGGAGAGAAAGATCAGTATGACAATATGCATGCATGTGAGAGTGCAGGGAAGAAGGCCCGACAATTGAGCATGTGTTTTTGTCTTTAAGAGATAGTGGTGTGGGCTGGAGCATGCATCTATGGCGAGCAGAGGGAGTGAGACACAATGATTGTGCAAAAGAGATCAACCTATAAATGCATGTATGGAGAGACATATATAGTGTGGGTGATAGGAAGCAAGAGTGCGTGCGAGAAAGAAATGTTGACGGAGAAACTACAGATAGATACAGAAATAGAGATGCTAGCTAGAGGGACATCGGCTAGTTTGAGTGTTGGAGATGACCGCCGGGTGGTTCAAAGGGTGAAGTTATGTGTGTGAGAGAGAAAGATAAAAAGAGGGCACTTGACTGCATGTAGAGAGAAACATATATAGTGTGCGTGATAGGAAGCAAGAGTGAGGGCGAGAAAGAAGGTTGATGGAGAAACTGATAAATAGAAATATAAAGATGCTAGCTAGTGTGTGTTAGAGATAGGAATCGAGTGGATCAGAAGGCTGAGTTATGTGTGTGGGTGTGAGAGAGATAGAGAGAGGTTGCATGTGAGTCACATACAAACAAATATCACAGAGAAATGAGATCCCGAGAGACGGAGTTTTGTGTCTGAGAGAGAGAAATATATTTCACAACGAGAGTGATAGCTAGAGAGACATATGAGGGAACGCAAGAGATCTCGAGGGAGAGAGAGTGTGTGTGAGCGACATACAAGAGAATGGTGGAGAGATATGAGACCCTGGGAGACAGGGTTTGTGTTTGTGTGTGAGAAAGAGATATTTAAGAGGAAGAGTCGTAGCTTCTCATACCTAAGGAGCGAAAGACATCGGTGTGCGAGAGGGGGTGTGCGAGTGGCACACAGGGGAATAGTAGAGAGAAATGAGACCCAGGGAGCTAAAGTTTGTGTTTGTGTGAGAGAAAGAGATTTCACATGGAGAATCATAGTTAGAGACACATAGCAGGGAGCGAGATATACTTAGAGAGAGATAGAGTGATGAAGGTCGAGGGAGAGAATACCGTCAGTGTGTTATGAAGATAAAAGATCATTGTCGACATACAGGTAGCACGAGAGATATCCGAGAGACGATGAACGCGTATAGGTCTAGAGAGGTACTCCTATATAAGCATGAGTGATAGCTATATGAGACGAATATCTGGATTAAAGGGGATTCAAATATTTAAACTGGAGATCACGACATCGATAATATCATAACGCAAATTGGTGTATCAAACATGCATATTCATTTGAATTTGGGGACACGTGTAATGTTATATAGTTTATCAATATTAGTGATCCATAGGTTCTTTAATTAGAGACAATGCATGGTTTATATGCCAATAATGTCTAAACGGAATTACACTATATGTTGCGTGTGTGAAACACATTATACATGTTTGAGAAGTAAAGAAAAACCCGCATGAAACACACATTAATTGGAGACAGTTAGCGAGGAATGCATACATTGGATTTCAACATAAAGTGGTTTCAAATATTTGAAAATCCAAATTAAGATGGATATAGCCTTACGAATCTGAGATCATGCCATTTGTAAACCATATTTATGTATAAAGGGTGTTGTGCTTTTGAAAGTATATATAAAAAATGATGTATATAGAATTTTATTCCAATTGAAAATCAATCCTGCCTGAACAAAAATAGAATACAAACTGGATTCGAAATGAGTTGGCATGGTAAACATGCACTCTTGCTCTGCAAAAATTTGAACGGAGCGGGGAAAGTCGCAGTAACCGCCCGAATCCAAAATCCGCGAGATGGAAATTACTGCCTATCCCTGCCACGCAAAGTCTATCGGTTCGATTTCGGTAGGTTTCAATAGGGGTAGGTTTGTAATTTCACTCAAACATGACATAACCGCCTCTCACCCGGATTCATACACGGTGGGCGCCATAACACAGTGTCTCCTCAGCCCAAATCGACTCCCTCCCCGATTCATACACGGTGGGCGCCAAAAACAAACTCTCGTCGGCAAATATTCGGTGTATGCGAGATTACCGCCCTATCCCCAACCGACTAATATTGCTGTGTTGTAGGAAATTTTAAACGAGGGCTAAGTTTGTGAATTTTCTCGCATTTGAGACAAGCGCGCCCTGAAGACATGGTTCCCCCATTCCTCTCTCCCTCCATTTCCCCATTCGTACTCCGTGGGCGCGAAAACACCCTCTCCACCCCAGCCTCCTCCGTGCGCCACCCCATCCACCACCGTCCTCCTCCACCATGCCGGAGCTGATACCCCGACGCCGTCGTCCATTACAAGAGATCGACCTCTCTCATCCACGGCTTCGGACCGGGATCCTTGCATCCCGTCCTCTCGCTTCATCCCCGCCGTCGTCCACCTTGCCAGCGCCGCTCCTACGACCGTCTCGTCCACCACGCCCCGCCGCCACCGTCTACCCTCCTAGATCTGCTTTCACGCCACCGACAGCCATCGCTACCGCAACACCGTCAAATTCTCAGCAAATGCATACACGGCGCCGCACCAGAGGCGGTACTCTTTCGTATCTGCTCAACTTATTTATCGCAGCAAGAAAATAGATCGCCACTGCTTTACTCTGATTTCTTGTCCATCACTTACTTGTTAGTTGAAAGCAAACATTGGTTGCAAAGTTGCCTTTGTCTGGTTTGCACCTTCAGATCCGCCATGGCACGCTCAAGACTATACTCGCAATGCTTATGGATTTCCCCTTTTATATTCCACACTAGTTAAATGACAGTAGACTAAATTTCAAAATTGGGCCAGTCGATTTTTGAGAGCTCGCCGGAGTTCGCCGGTGCGAAGGAAGGGGCTCGGGTGGGGACGGTGGTTGTGGGGGGCGGTGGTGGGGCCTCGTCGAACGAAGAGAACTCGACGCGGGTGGGGGCGGGGGTGGGGGTGGGGGTAGCGAAGGAACACAGGCGATGGGGGCCGGTGGTTCGGCATGCGGCCCGTGCGGTGTTCTGTATGGGAAGCATAGTATGTTCCTTGTCAGGAAGGGGAGCAGGGACATCTGCAGTCGACACCTCTATTGGGCTGGTTCTGCTAAATGATTTCGCACTTCGAGTTGGTCTGCCATAATACCCCGGAAATGGTGGGAGCCGCACGGTCTTTGATAGACTAAACTAATAGTAACAGCTGTGCGCCTTCAGATGAATAGAGCTGGCCTGTAGGTGATCGATAGGCTGCATATTAGTAGCGGCAAAACCCTATGTTTTCCAGCCAGTTCCACTTTCCCGATTTATTTATGGTGGTTATGGTGTACCCCTATTATCTACACTAAGATCTGCCTACTGGCTCTGCGCTCTCGTTATCATGGTTTGGCAATAAACTTTCTATATGGTATATTATGAACCTATCATCTGCCAACTATCCTTACATCTGGGGGCCCCAACAGGGAGCCTATTTTTTTGTGTAGTTGTGCCAAATTATATTAATATACTCACCATATTACAACACACATGGGTTCTCTCATGAAAATCCAGTGATAGCGCACAAGGGTTTACAGGGAGCCTCTATTATATTACAATATCCTCTGCATTACAAAGATAATATCGCTACTATTTGTGTTTTCATGCTTTCAGATATTGTACGTAATCACAATGAATATAAGAATGCGCACATCAGAAGAATATTGCGGAACAGTTCAATGGGTAACAAACTTGGCATCAAGGGATTGAGGTCCATTATGGATGCAATGAAACCCAGATGCTCCCGACCTATAGATTCGTATTCCGAATATGATCCTAATGACTATTCTGAGCTCAAGGAGTCAAAGGCAGATGGCCTATCCTGTTCACCCAATAAGGTGCATGTTCTAATTTGGCAAGGTTTTATTGGTTGCAAATATCTTGCATAAGGTGTCTTGCATTTCTTTTGCTTCGTTGCACCGCCATCTGCTTAGTTTACTCATGATATATGTGAAGATGCCATGCCCATCCATTATCAACACCTATTCCATTTGTCGTCATACCATGTTTTTCCATTCAAATGGTGTTCTTGTGTTTCAGACATCCAAAAGGAAGAGGGTGATTGTAGAACCTGAAGGAGTACAAGCAAAGTCCTTGAAAAGGTGGTACTACCGGAGAAATCACATAGCACCCGACGTATATTGGCGATAGAACCAGCACCACAAAACCTAAGATACCACAACTATGATGGTCGCTGCTTTGCTCTTGTGAGTACCTATTGTCCTATCGCTGAACTTACATTCATACCTGGTGGATTATGTGACATCATTGTGCATTATAGCTTGCTTATCCACTGTTCGCTCCAAATTATCAGATCTATATTAATGCTTAAATTAATGTAGAATAAACCCAATGCCTATGAAGAAATTTAGTCCTGCATTGTTCTTGTATGTATCTGTTGTCCTTATATTTGCCAGCTAGTTCTTCATGTACACTTTGCAACTTATTTTCCCTTGTCCTCCATTTTTCTACACATCAGATCTACATTTACTCTTGCCAAAATATTGAATAAAACCAATGTTACTGAAGAAGTTTAGCTCCGCATTGCTCTTGTCCGTGCCTTCTGCCTGTATGCTGTATTTACATTTGTACTCTACATCTCAATATAAATAATCACCATTTGTTCCTATATTTTCACATCTATATTTACTCTTAACAAAATGTAGAATAAAGGCAATACTCTTGAAGAAGAGTGTGAGGTAAACTTCTTGAATTACCCCCCCATCAATATTGACAAGGCCTTTATAGAGCCTGTCTTCACTACTAATGTAAGTTTGTTCTCCTCGACCCTTCAAACTTTGTTGTTTATATTTGGATAGCTATGAGTGCAAATGCTGTTTATTTTTGTCATCTGCATCAAATTGCTTGTTCAAAGTTTATAAAGTAGAAGTACATAAACATAAGTTTGTCCTTCTCAATTTTAGTCTTTAGTTGTACAATCTAGTTCCTTATTCGTAACATGTAAATTAAACTAAACATAGCAAGTTATCTTCTTTAGCACTATGTGTATGCTTGTGTTCTTGATCTCTAATCCAATGGTGTGGTGAGACTACCAACAATAGCACAATGTCATATCCTGCTATGTCTCAACTATGAACAATGCCATATTATATTAATGTTATTTAAATCGTGTCTCTCTATTTACCAATTAGAAATGGTATAAATTGCCAGTACACTCACCAATCATGCTTATACGTTGTTTAGAACTACATCTATGCTTGTGTTCTTGATTTGTAATCTAGTGGTCTGGTGAAGCTGGCCGCTCCTGCACAATGTCATTTCCTGCCGTCTTAACTATGAATGATGTCTATTATGTTAATGCTATTTTAAATAGTGTCCCTTCATTTCTGACAAATAAATGAGATGAATTGACAGCGTTGATGCTTATATGTGCAAAACCTATTATCTACCTGCTTGTTTCTCTTTCAGGGTGACAACACTGCTGCTAGGAAGAACTACCACAATGATAGTGAGACAAACCCATTGTTTGTCCCTCTAACACATATTCCAGAGGAGCAGGCAACACATATTGAGGGTAGGGATACAACCACGAAGTCACATCTTGATGTAGTGTCAAACTTATTGACACAAGCTCGCTGAAGTCGCGCCTGAATCTGTTCGACTTCATTAGTCTGAAATTCAAGAAGAAATACATGCTTCTGCTCAAATACGACTGGAACTCCAATCTCTATGCAAGATTAACCATAAGTACAGGACGTTTATTGATGCTATGCAGCTTAAGTTGGTGGATATGAGCGCCAAAGAAGCGCGGTCTCATCAGGTTGCTAACCTGCTTGCGCTGCAGCTCCTGGGTCGGGCTAACCTTTCTTGAACTGTGTTGAAGTGCTGTCGGTTCTGTCTATTATTTTGTCTGCCTGTTAACTTCCACTAGTCGCGACCTGCCCAGTTTATGTAATCTGCTGTCTGGTTGCCCTTTATTATCACTGGCGGTGAACTTTGATGCCGAGGGGATGTAATATGCTGTTATTTCTTTGTTGTATAGTCTAGGTTTATTCTTGGACGGTATGCTGTAATTTAGGCCAGAAGGTTCAGTGGATGTCAGTGTTGTCGGTCTTCAGGCCGGCCCATTACTCATATGGGCCAATACATGGGCCTATAATCATCTTGGTCCATTAGCAGGTCTAAAACTTATAGTTGTTTCCCGCCTTTAACAGGCTAAATAAGGTTCCGGCCAGCTGGGCCAGAGAATACAATGGGCTTTTAACAGGCTAAAACCTAGATTGGGCTAGCATTGAGCCGAAAAATTCACGGGCCAATACATGCCAAAACTACCTAAGGCCCATGTTTGGCCCAAATAGGACGTGCAGTTTAAAGGCCAAAATATATCTCGGGCCCATTTGGCCCAATAAAATTATGGGCTATAAGCAGGTCGGTATGTACGTGGGCCATAGGCCTAAAAGTGTCACGGGCCATTATCAGATGGGCTATAAGAAGGTCCTATTCAACGCGGGCTTTAATTACGCCCAACTATTACACGGGCCATTAACAGGCCGGTAGGCCAGTTGGGCTGAAATTTATCCACGAAGACTACGGGCCGTTAAGAGGCCTAAAGTTACTACCCACAAGAAATAGCCCAATGTCTGCATGGGCCGTTAAATGGCCTAAATTTAAACCGGGCAGACAACATCCCAGATGCACCACGGGCCACTAATAGGACGAAACTATTATTGGGCCGAACTGGTAAATGGGCATTTAACAGGCTGAAATACAAACCTGTCTTAGAATGGGCCCAAAAGAACAGTGGCCTGTTAACGGGCCCGATCCGATATGGGCCGTAATTTGGCCCAAAACACGGCAGGCTGTGCATGGGCCTGATCTGGTATGGGCCTCAATTTGGCCCAAAACACGGCAGGCTATTAACGGGCCAGCCCACTAGTGTCTGAAAAAACATGGTGGGCCTTTAGCGGGTCGGCCTTTTCACCAGAATGGGCCTCTGTTGGGCCGTGCCACGTGCCAACGAATCATAGGCGCCTCCTGTCCAATGATTGGATGACATCTGTACCAACGGTGAGCAAACACGTGTTTCCTCCAGCCAATGAGTATTTTACACGTGGAAAATCCCCATTGGTCCGGGCTGTTAACGGGTTATCGGATCCAAAATCGGACCCGATAGCTTAACGGCGACCCGTTATGGTCGATGCCACCTGTCAGCCACCCTTGACGAAAGCACTTCTATGACGTGCGATTTATCGTAATGGAAGTGGACACTTCCGTGATGATAATTTTGGTAATGTCATGGAACACTTCTACGACAGCACAGGTATGACTATCTTGATTCTGTCGTAAAATCGTCATGGATGTACATGCATGACAGAAAACGTGACCTACTGTGACAAAGACGTATCATCACGGAAGTGAGTTTTTTTGTAGTGGAGCTCTATAGCATTTCTAATATTATATGTGGATGACATATTGTTGATTGGAAATGATATAGAATTTCTGGATAGCATAAAAGGATACTTGAATAAGAGTTTTTCAATGAAAGACCTCGGTGAAGCTGCTTATATATTGGGCATCAAGATCTATAGAGATAGATCAAGACGCTTAATTGGACTTTCACAAAGCACATACCTTGATAAAGTTTTGAAGAAGTTCAAAATGGATCAGTCAAAGAAAGGGTTCTTACCTGTGTTACAAGGTGTGAAGTTGAGTCATACTCAATGCCCGACCACTGCAGAAGATAGAGAGAAAATGAAAGTCATTCCCTATGCCTCAGCCATAGGTTCTATCATGCATGCAATGTTGTGTACCAGACCTGATGCATGCCTTGCTATAAATCTAGCAAGGAGGTACCAAAGTAATCCAGGAGTGGATCACTGGACAGCGGTCAAGAACATCCTGAAGTACCTGAAAAGTACTAAGGATATGTTTCTCGTTTATGGAGGTGACAAAGAGCTCGTCGTAAATGGTTACGTTGATGCTAGCTTTGACACTGATCTGGATGACTCTAAGTCACAAACCAGATACATATTTATATTAAATGGTGGAGCTGTTAGTTGGTTCAGTTCCAAGCAAAGTGTCATGGCGGGATCTACGTGTGAAGCGGAGTATATAGCTGCTTTGGAAGCAGCAAATGAAGGAGTCTGGATGAAGGAGTTCATATACGATCTAGGTGTAATACCTAGTGCATCGGGTCTAATGAAAATCTTTTGTGACAATACTAGAGCAATTGCCTTGGTGGAGGAATCCAGATTTCACAAGAGAACCAAACACATCAAGAGACACTTCAACTTCATCTGTGATCAAGTCAAGGAGGGATACATAGAGATTTGCAAAATACATAAGGATCTGAATGTTGCAGACCCGTTGACTAAGCCTCTTCCACGAGCAAAACACGATCAGCACCAAGACTCCATGGGTGTTAGAATCATTACAATGTAATCTAGATTATTGACTCTAGTGCAAGTGGGAGACTGAAGGAAATATGCCCTAGATTTAATATAAAGTTTTTATTTATATTTCCTTATATCATGATAAATGTTTGTTATTCATGCTAGAATTGTATTAACCGGAAATTTGATACATGTGTGGATACATAGACAAAACACAGTGTCCCTAGTATGCCTCTACTAGACTAGCTCGTTAATCAAAGATGGTTATGTTTCCTAACCATAGACATGTGTTGTCATTTGATGAACGGGATCATATCATTAGGAGAATGATGTGATGGACAAGACCCATCCGTTAGCTTAGCATAAGTATCATTAAGTTTTATTGCTATTGCTTTCTTCATGACTTATACATTTTCGTTTGACTATGAGATTATGCAACTCCCGGATACCGGAGGAATACCTTGTGTGCTGGAAAATGTCACAACGTAACTGGCTGATTATAAAGATCCTATCCAGGTATCTCCGAAGGTATTTGTTGGGTTGGCATAGATCGAGATTAGGATTTGTCACTCCGAGTATCGGAGAGGTATCTTTGGGCCCTGTTGATAATGCACATCATAATAAGCCTTGCAACCAATGTGACTATTGAGTTAGTTGCGGGTTGATGCATTACAGAACGAGTAAAGAGACTTGCCGGTAACGAGATTGAACCAGGTATGAAGATACCGATGATCGAATCTCGGGCAAGTAACATATACCGATGACAAAGGGAATAATGTATGTTTTCATTATGGTTTGACCGATAAAGATCTTCGTAGAATATGTAGGAACAAATATTAGCATCCAGGTTCCACTATTGGTTATTGACTGGAGAGGTGCCTCGGTCATGTCTACATAGTTGTCGAACCCGTAGGGTCCGCACGCTTAACGTTCAATGACGATTTGTATTATGAGTTATGTGATTTGGTGACCGAAGATTGTTCGGAGTCCCGTATGAGATCACGGACATGGTGAGGAGTCTCGAAATGGTCGAGCGGTAAAGATCGATATATTGGACGATAGTATTCGGACACCGAAAGTGTTTCGGAATGTATCGGGTACATATCGGAGTACCGGGGGGTTACCGGAACACCACGGGGGAAGCTATGGGCCATATGGGCCATAGGAGGGAGGCAAGCCAGCCGACAAGGGGTGGCGCCCCCCCCAAGGGAGGAGTCCGAATTGGACAGGGGGAGGGGGCGGCGCCCCCCTTTCCTTCTCCTCCTCTCTCTCCTTCCCCCTTTCCCCTTCCTGTAAAAGGAAAGGAGGGGGGCGAATTGGACTTGGAGCCCAAGTGGGACTCCTCCCACTTGGGGCTCCCCTAGGCCGGCCTCCTCCCCTCTCCCTCCCTTATATACGGGGGTGGGGGCGCCTCTAACACACATCAATTGTTCCAAGCCGTGTGCGGCGCCCCCTCCACAGTTTACTCCTCCGGTCATATTCACGTAGTGCTTAGGCGAAGCCCTGCGCGGATCACTTCACCATCACCATCACCACGCCTTTGTGCTGACGGAACTCTTCCTCGACACTTTCCTGGATCAAGAGTTCGAGGGACGTCATCAAGCTGAACGTGTGCTGAACTCAGAGGTGTCGTACGTTCGGTACTTGATCGGTTGAATCGCGAAGACGTTGCACTACACATCAACCGCGTTAAACTAACGCTTCCACTTTTTGTCTAAGAGGGTATGTGGACACACACTCTCCCCCTCTCATTGCTATGCATCTCCTAGATAGATCTTGCATGATCGTAGGAAATTTTTGAAATTGCATGCTACGTTCCCCAACAACCGCGGGGTAGCCTACTGGAAGCCAGGTACTGGTTAAGACTTTGAGTGAAATCTGTTCACACAATACTAGCAATGAAGGAAATATGCCCTAGAGGCAATAATAAAGTTGTTATTTATATTTCCTTATATCATGATAAATGTTTATTATTCATGCTAGAATTGTATTAACCGGAAACTTGATACATGTGTGAATACATAGACAAAACAGAGTGTCCCTAGTATGCCTCTACTTGACTAGCTCGTTAATCAAAGATGGTTAAGTTTCCCGACCATAGACATGTGTTGTCATTTGATGAACGGGATCACATCATTAGGAGAATGATGTGATGGACAAGACCCATCCGGTAGCTTAGCATAATGATCGTTAAGTTTTATTGCTATTGCTTTCTTCATGATTTATACATATTCCTCTGACTATGAGACTATGCAACTCCCGAATATCAGAGGAACACCTTGTGTGCTATCTGTAACACCCTCGATTCAATCGTACACTAATCATACACGCAAATGTGTACGATCAAGATCAAGGACTCACGGGAAGATATCACAACACAACTCTAGACACAAATTAAAATAATACAAGCTTTATATTACAAGCCAGGGGCCTCGAGGGCTCGAATACATAAGCTCAAAAACACAAGAGTCAGCGGAAGCAACAATATCTGAGTACAGACATAAGTTGGACAAATTTTCGTTAAGAAGGCTAGCACAAAAGCAACAACGATCGAAAAGGCAAGGCCTCCTGCCTGGGAGCCTCCTAACTACTCCTGGTCGTTAGCGGCCTCCACATAGTAGTAGGCATCGGCGGTGGCATCTGGCTCCTGGGCTCCGACATTTGGTTGCATCAACCGGAAAGAAGAAGAAAGGAGGAAAAAGGGGTAGCAAAGCAACCGTGAGTACTCATCCAAAGTACTCGCAAGCAAGGATCTACACTACATATGCAACATTATCAAAGGAAGGATGTATATGTGGACTGGACTGCAGAAATGCCAGAATAGAGAGAAGGCCTAGTTCTATCGAAGACTAGCATCTTCAGCATCTTCAAGCATCTTGCAGCATTTAGAAGAGTACAGATCAACATAATGTAAAGTAGTAGTAGTATTATCAACCTCGGCCAGAGATCCTTTCTCGACTCCCTGCGAGAAAGCAATCCCAGAGCCATACTATCCAATTGTCTTCACAATCCAATTCTCATCAGCATCCAATTCTCATCGAAAGTATCCAGTTCTAGTTGTATCGATCGGGATACAACTCCAAGTGTCCGTTACCGTAGGACAGGCTATCGATAGATGTTTTCTTCCCTGCAGGGGTGCACCAACTTACCCACCACGCTCGATTAACTCCGGCTGGACACACTTTCCTGGGTCATGCCCAGCCTCGGCCAAACAATACGCCGCCACCTGACCTAGGCTTAATAGAGAGGTCAGCACGCCGGACTAAACCTATGCCCCCAGGGGTCATGGGCCATCGCCCCGAGAACTCCTGCACGTTGCGAACGCGGCAGGTGAGCAGACCTAGCTACCTCCTTCAAAAAGGCAGGTGCTTACGCAGTCCAACCCGGCGCGCGCCGCTCAGTCGCTGACGTCTATTAAGCTTCGACTGATGCATACGATGCAGAACGCCCATACTATGCCCACGTGATGGTTAGTGCTATCAGGCCAGAGGCCCCTCGGATCAAATATCCAAATCGTAGTGGATTAGGAACGCGCGGTAACAAGCAGAGACTCATGAAAGATGTGACCCCGTTGCCCCATCTCGACGACTTGCGGCAAGGGCTAAGAATGCCCGGCCATGCCTCGTAATTATCTCTCGGGCACCTTCCAGGTCAACCCGACTCCACATCACTCGCAATTATGCTCACGCGGGTACCCCTAAGGGTTGACCCGTCTTAAGTAACATGGTTCAGTGTAAAGTCATATAGTAACCATAGTAACCGTGTGTCCAAACATCAAGGGGAAAACCCGAGGAATCACCCCCGGTGAATTCCACTCGATGTAATCATCAAGGTGAACGTAAGAGGGACCACCCTCGAGGTTCACACTTGAGGGGTTGCATGACAGAGTCGTATCGGAAGTGGTTAAGGCGGAATCACCCTCGATGACCACGACCGAATAACTACACTACCGAGTTAACATTAGAAGTGCTGATGAGGCCTCACCCTCGGCACTTGATAGTAACCCAGTAGTGTCGAGCAAGTAAGGGGAAGTGATGTGCGGTCCCGGGGCCTGGTCTTCGATCCCGTTGATCGGGTCTTTGATGATGAAGTAGGGGCAACAAGGACAAGGTGGGGTCATAGATGGATCACTAACCAACCTATACTAAGCAGTTTAGGATAAGCAGGTAGGTAACAATAAGCAGGTTAGAAAAGCAGGCTATGCATCGGAATAGGAGCAATCAATTACAGTAGCAAAATGTAATGCAAGCATGAGAGAATGGAATGGGCGATATCGGGATGATCAAAGGAGGGGCTTGCCTGGTTGCTCTGGCAAGGAGGGGTCGTCGTCGACGTAGTTGATCACAGGGGCGGCATCGGTCTCGGGGTCTACCGGAGAGAAGAGGGGGAAGAAACAATAAATATAAAAGCAAGCATAGAATCACAAAGCATAACATGGCAATATGCTGTGCTGGGGGTGACCTAACGTATGGCTACACGATAAAGGTGAAGGGGGAATTCAACCGGGAATGATTTCCCGGTTCCGGACCTATGTCAGACAGATGACCGGAGGGGGAATGTTCCATGATCAGGTAGTTAGAGTCATCTGACAGGTAAATGGACCGCGTATTCGGATTCGTTAGATTTTTCTGAGCAACTTTCATGTATAAAGTTTTTCCATCCGAGCCACGCTTTATTTTCTATGATTTTCTAAAGTTTTAATAGTTTTCTGAAATTATTTAAATTAATAGAATTAACAGAAAAGGGACATGACTTCAGCATGACGTGTGGGTGACGTCAGCAGTCAACACAGGTCGGCTGACCAGGTCAAACCTGACGTGGGTCCAGTGGGACCCACATGTCAGCCTGTGTTAGCTTAATAGTGGATTAAACTAATCTAAGTAAGCAAATTAGGGGTGTGGGCCCCATATGTTAGTGAGCGTTTAGGCTAATATAGTTACTTGTTTTTATAAAAACGTTTATTAAACTAATTATCAGAGTGGGGGCCCACATGTCTGTGACAGAAGCCGGCCTAGTCAGCGTTGACCTCGGTCAACTGGTCAAAGTGGGGCACCTGGGCCCACCAGTCAGTGGGCCAGGCGGTGCCACGCGGGTGCCACGTCGGTGACGTCACCGGAATCACGTCGGAGACCATTCCCGCGGCGGAAGTTTGCCGGAGTTGCTCGGATTTCCCGCAAAGTGCACCATTTCGCGTGTTTTCGGTGGCGTTCGAATGAGTAGATTGTCCCACGTCGATCTAGAGTGATCCCAGGTGCGGGGGTGGCCGGAGTGGAGCTCAACGACGACTCCGGGCGGCGCCGGAATACGGGCATGTCTGAAAACCACGCTACGGGCTGCGTTCTAGCTAACAAACGGCGCTAGCGGGCTCTACGGACCTCCAGCAACTCGACGGAGGCCACGGCCTGGCTCGGAGATGGACGGGGTGAGCGCAACGAGCTCGCGGACGAGGCCGCATGCGGCAATGGCGACGGAGGCACCGCGAGCCATCTACGGTGCATGAGGAGGAACCAGAGGAAGGAGGAGGGTGCGGAGGCTTACGGCGCGGCACATGGAGGCCCTCGAGTGAACGGGAGAGCAGAGGGGAAGCGGAATCAATCGCGGCAGACGGCGGCGATCGATGTTGGGGAAAAGCTTGACCCGGCCGCTGCAGGGTACTCCATCTCGTCCTGAAGCGCGGGGTCGACGAGGACGACGTAGAGGGAGCTCGGGGACTCGGCGACTCGACGAACGGTGGTCGGGGCCAAGCCTACGGCGAGGCTTCGGCGGCGATCTCGCTCGGGCGAGGGGTGAGCAGAGAAAGAGCGGCTGAGATGGAGAGGGGAGTGGGTGGAGGTAGGTGGGGGGATATCTGGGGGGCCTCGGAGGAGGCCTTATCCACCCTGTAGCGCTGTCGGCGAGCTGGCTCGGCGGCGACGGTGGGTGCACCTCGGTCGCTTGAATAGAGAATGGGGGAGAAGGAGGAGGTCGTGGTGGGCTGGGCTCTAGGCACTATGCACTTAGGCCAGTGCACAGTGGCCTTTTTTATTTTCTTTTTACAGAAAAAATGCTATCCATTATTTGAGCTGCCAAAAGGATTTCTGTAAAATGTGGGACTTGGCCAAATAAATACATTACAATATTTGGCACCTGCCGCAAAAAGTTTGGGAGGAGTTTGAATTGTTTTGGATTTTTCACAAATGGAAAAGCATTTAAAAATGCTGATTTGGAACTGCATTAATTTCTAGGGGAAATTAGCTATCTCAAATGATGTTGAATCACTCATGACATTTAGTTAGTGAAAATTTACAACCCAACGAACGTTTTTGTTTTACTGTTTGGAGAAATAATTTATTTGACTTTATTTTAAAATTGAATTTGGATTGGTTTCGAATCAAAGTGAGATTGCAACAATAACAGTGATGACTTGGCATCATTAGTAGGGGATTACTGTAGCTTGATTATCCGGGTATTACACTATCAAACATCACAATGTAACTGGGTGATTATAAAGATGCTCTGCAGGTGTCTCCGAAGGTGTTTGTGGGGTTGGCATAGATCGAGATTAGGATTTGTCACTCCGAGTATCGAAGAGGTATCTCTGGGCCCTCTCGGTAATGCACACCATGATAGGCCTTGTAAGCAATGTGACTAATGAGTTAGTTACGAGATGATGCATTACGGAACAAGTAAAGAGACGGTAACGAGATTGAACTAGGTATGAGGATACCAACGATCGAATCTCGGGCAAGTAACATACCGATGACAAAGGGAATGACGTATGTTGTCATTACGGTTTGACCGATAAAGAGCTTCATAGAATATGTAGGAACCAATATAAGTAACCAGGTTCCGCTATTGGTTATTGACCGAAGATGTGTCTTAGTCATGTCTACATAGTTCTCGAACCCATAGGGTCCGCACGCTTAATGTTCGATGACGATTTGAATTATGAGTTATGTGTTTTTGGTGACCGAAGATTGTTCGGAGTCCTCGATGAGATCACGGACATGACGAGGAGCCTTGAAATAGTTGAGAGGTAAAGATTGATATATTGGATGATGATATTCGGACACTGCAATAGTTCCGGATCGTTTCGGGTATTTTTTAGAGTACCGGGAGGTCATCGGAACCCCCCCGGGAGAGGTAATCGGCCTCATGGGCCATGGAGAAGAGAGGGGACAGCCCACAAGGGGTGCCCCCCCCCCCATGGGAGTCCGAATTAGACTAGGGGAGGGGGCGGCGCCCCCTTTCCCTCTCCTACTCCCTCTCCCTTTCCCCCTTTCCCACTCCGGAAAAGGAAGGGGGAATCCTACTAGGACTAGGAGTCCCAGTAGGACTCCCCACACTTGGCATGCCCCTAGGGGGCCGGACTCCTCCCTCTCCTCCTTTATATACGGGGGCAGGGGGCACCCCTAAGCACATCAATTGTTCTCTTAGCCGTGTGCAATGCCCCCTCCACAGTTTAGTCCTCCGGTCATAGCGTCGTAGTGCTTAGGCATAGCCCTGCGCTGATCGTATCACCATCACCATCACCACGCCACCGTGCTGACGAAACACTCCTTCGACCCTCTATTGGATGAAGAGTTCGAGGGACGTCATTGAGCTAAACGTGTGCCGAACTCGGAGGTGCCATACGTTCGGTACTTGATCGGTTGGATCATGAAGACGCTCGACTACATCAACTGCGTTAAACTAATGCTTCTGCTTTTGGTCTACGAGGGTACGTGGGCACACTCTCCCCCTCTCGTTGCTATGCATCTCCTAGATAGATCTTGCGTGATCGTAGGATTTTTTTAAATTACATGCTATGTTCCCCACAGTGGCATCCGAGCCAGGTCTATGCGTAGATGATATGCAGGAGTAGAACACAAAGAGTTGTTGGCGGTAATAGTCATACTGCTTACCACCAATGTCTTATTTTGATTCGGCAATATTGTTGGATGAAGCGGCCCGAACCAACCTTACATGACCACGTTCATGAGACCGGTTCCACCGACAGACATGCAACTTGTTTTGCATAAAGGTGGCTGGCGGGTGTCTGTTTCTCCAACTTTAGTTGAATCGAATTTCACTACGGCCGGTCCTTGTTGAAGTTTAAAACAACACACTTGACGAAAATCGTTGTGGTTTTGATCCGTAGGTAAGAATGGTTCTTGCTAGAAGCCCGTAGCAGCCACGTAAAACTTGCAACAACAAAGTAGAGGACGTCTAACTTGTTTTTGTAGGGCATGTTGTGATGTGATATGGTCAACACATGATGTGATATAC
Organism: Aegilops tauschii subsp. strangulata; assembly: GCF_002575655.3. Taxonomy (NCBI): domain Eukaryota; kingdom Viridiplantae; phylum Streptophyta; class Magnoliopsida; order Poales; family Poaceae; genus Aegilops; species Aegilops tauschii. Next base: position 187,502,639 of record NC_053036.3, read on the forward strand.
ACTATTGTATGAGATGGTCATGTTTTTTATAAGTTATCGGCAACTGGCAGGAGCCTTATGGTTGTCGCTTTATTGTATGAAATGCAATCGCCATGTAATTGCTTTACTTTATCACTATGCGGTAGCGATAGTTGTAGAAGCAATAGTTGGCGAGATGACAACGACGCTACGATGGAGATCAAGGTGTCAAGCCGGTGACGATGGAGATCAAGGTGTCAAGCCGGTGACGATGGAGATCATGACGGTACTTTGGAGATGGAGATCAAAGGTACAAGATGATGGTGGCCATATCATGTCACATATTTTGATTGCATGTGATGTTTATCTTTTATGCATCTTATTTTTCTTAGTACGGCGGTAGCATTATAAGATGATCCCTCACAGAATTTCAAGGTATAAGTGTTCTCCCTGAGTATGCACCGTTGCTATAGTTCGTCATGCCGAGACACCATGTGATGATCGGGTGTGATAAGCTCTATGTTCACATACAACGGGTGTAAGATAGTTTTGCATGTGCAAAATACTCAGGTTAAACTTGACGAGCCTAGCATATACAGATATGGCCTCGGAACACTGAGACCGAAAGGTCGAACGTGAATCATATAGTAGATATGATCAACATAGAGATGTTCACCATTGAAAACTACTCCATCTCACGTGATGATCGGACATGGTTTAGTTGATATGGATCATGTGATCATTTATATGACTAGAGGGATGTCTATCAAAGTGGGAGTTCTTGAGTAATATGATTAATTGAACTTTAATTTATCATGAACTTAGTCCTGATAGTTTTTGCATATCTATGTTATTGTAGATCAATGGCCCGTGCTACCGTTCTCTTAAATTTTAATGCATTCCTAGATAAAGCTAAGTTGTAAGATGATGGTAGCAACTACACGGACTGGGTCTGTAACTTGAGGATTATCCTCATTGCTGCACAGAAGAATTACGTCCTGGAAGCACCGCTTGGTGCAAGGCCTACTGCAGGAGAAACTCCGGACGTTATGAACATCTGGCAAGCTAAAGCTGATGACTACTTGATAGTTCAGTGTCCCATGCTTTACGGCTTAGAATCGGGACTTCAAAGACGTTTTGAACGTCATGGAGCATATGAGATGTTCCAAGAGTTGAAGTTAATATTTCAAGCAAATGCCCGAGGTGAGAGATATGAAGTCTCCAACAAGTTCTATAGCTGCAAGATGGAGGAGAATAGTTTTGTCGGTGAACAAATACTCAGAATGTCTGGGTACCATAACCACTTGACTCAGCTAGGAGTTAATCTTCATGATGACAGTGTTATTGACAGAGTTCTTCAATCACTGCCACCAAGCTATAAAGGCTTCGTGATGAACTATAATATGCAAGGGATGAACAAGACGATTCCCGAGCTCTTCGCAATGCTAAAGGCTGCGGAGGTAGAAATCAAGAAGGAGCATCAAGTGTTGATGGTTAACAAGACCGCTAGTTTCAAGAAAAAGGGCAAAGGGAAGAAGGGGAACTTCAAGAAGAATAGCAAGCAAGTTGCTGCTCAAGGGAAGAAGCCCAAATCTGGACCTAAGCCTGGAACTGAGTGCTTCTATTGCAAAGGGACTGGTCGCTGGAAGCGGAACTGCCCCAAGTATTTAGCTGATAAGAAGGATGACAAAGTGAAAGGTATATTTGATATACATGTTATTGATGTATACCTTACTAATGCTCGTAGTAGCGCCTGGGTATTTTATACTGGTTCTGTTGCTCATATTTGCAACTCGAAACAGGGGCTACGGATTAGATGAAGATTGGCTACGGACGAGGTGACGTTGCACGTCAGAAAAGGTTCCAAGGTCGATGTGATCGCCGTCGGCACGCTACCTCTACATCTACCTTCGGGATTAGTTTTAGACCTGAATAATTGTTATTCGGTGCCAGCATTGAGCATGAACATTATATCAGGATCTTGTTTGATGTGAGATAGTTATTCATTTAAATCAGGGAATAATGGTTGTTCTATTTACATGAGTAATATCTTTTATGGTCATTCACCCTTGATGAGTGGTCTATTTTTATTGAATCTCGATCATAGTGATACACATATTCATAATTTTGAAGCCAAAAGATGCAAAGTTAATAATGATAGTGCAACTTATTTGTGGCACTGCTGTTTAGGTCATATTGTGTAAAGCACATGAAGAAACTCCATGCAGATGGCCTTTTGGAATCACTTGATGCTTATGAACCATGCCTCATGGGCAAGATGACTAAGACTCCGTTCTCCGGAACAATGGAGCGAGCTACTAACTTATTGGAAATAATACATACTGGTGTATGTGGTCCGATGAGTGTTGAGGCTCGCGGCAGGTATCGTTATTTTCTGACCTTCACAGATGATTTTAGAAGATTTGGGTAAATCTACTTAATGAAACATGAGTCTGAAACATTTTAAAAGTTCAAAGAATTTCAGAGTGAAGTGGAAAATCATCGTAACAAGAAAATAAAGTTTCTATGATCTGATCGCTTAGGCGAATATTTGAGTTACAAGTTTGGTCTTTATTTGAAACAATGTGGAATAGTTTCGCAACTCACGCCACCTGGAACACGACAGCATAATGGTGTGTCCGAACGTCGTAATCGATCTTTCTTAAATATGGTGCGATCTATGATGTCTCTTATCAATTTACCACTATATTTTTGGGGTTATGCTTTAGAGACAGCTGCATTCACATTAAATAGGGCACCATCTAAATCCGTTGAGACGACACCATATGAACTGTGGTTTGGCAAGAAACCTAAGCTGTCGTTACTTAAAGTTTGGGGCTGAGATGCTTATGTGAAAAGGCTTCAACCTGATCAGCTCGAACCCAAATCGGAGAAGTGCGTCTTCATAGGATACCCAAAAGAAATTGTTGGGTACACCTTCTATCACAAATCCAAAGGCAAGATCTTTGTTGCTAAGAATGGATCCTTTCTAGAGAACGAGTTTCTCTCGAAAGAAGTGAGTGGGAGGAAAGTAGAACTTGATGAGGTAGTTGTACCTTCTCTCGAATTGGAAAGTAGTTCATCACGGAAATTAGTTCCAGTGATGCCAACACCAATTAGTGAGGAAGCTAATGATGATGATCATGAAACTTCAGATCAAGTTACTACCGAACCTCTTAGGTCAACCAGATCCGCACCAGAGTGGTACGGTAATCATGTTCTGGAAGTCATGTTACTAGACCATGACGAACCTACGAACTATGAGGAAGCGATGATGAGCCCAGATTCTGCGAAATGGCTTGAGGCCATGAAATCTGAGATGGGATCCATGTATGAGAACAGAGTGTGGACTTTGGCTGACTTGCCCGATGATTGGCAAGCCATAGAGAATAAATGGATCTTCAATAAGGAGACTGATGCTGACAGTAATGTTACTGTCTACAAAGCTCGACTTGTTGGGAAAGGTTTTCGACAAGTTCAAGGAGTTGACTACGATGAGACCTTCTCACCCGTAGCGATGCTTAAGTCTATCCGAATCATGTTAGCAATTGCCGCATTTTATGATTATGAAATTTGGCAAATGGATGTCAAAACTGCATTCCTTAATGGATTTATTAAAGAAGAGTTGTATATGATGCAACCAGAAGGTTTTGTCGATCCTAAAGGTGCTAACAAAATGAGCAGGCTCCAGCGATCCATTTACGGACTGGTGCAAGCCTCTCGGAGTTGGAATATACGCTTTGATAGTGTGATCAAAGCATATGGTTTTATACAAACTTTTGGAGAAGCCTGTATTTACAAGAAAGTGAGTGGGAGCTCTGTAGCATTTCTAATATTATATGTGGTTGACATATTGTTGATTGGAAATGATATAGAATTTCTGGATAGCATAAAAGGATACTTGAATAAGAATTTTTCAATGAAAGATGTAACATCCCAAATTTTCAATTTGGAATGTTATACATTAGATCATCATTGCATAGCATATTTTATTGCATTTTGGCAAATCCTCGATAAATACTAAGCAACTCAAGGACCCTCGGAGAGAGTTGGGGATTTTCCCGATTTTTCATATTTGATTTTTATCAAATAATAAAATGAGGATTTTTGGTTTTAATTATTTTCTCTCCGAAAAATATTTCTTATTTAAAATAATTGAGAGGAGAAAATATGACTTCTCCAAAATAATTGAAATATTGGAGGAAAAATATTAAAATCAAATATTGGATTTTATTCGGATTTTGTTACCAATTTTAATTGCATTAAAAAAATTGCACGTTTTCAAAACTGCATTTTTGGGCCAAGAAAATGTTCACCTTGTTCTAATTATTTTAATTAGACGGGAAAAATTTGTTTTAACATTTTTGGATTTTTATTTATTTTTCTACGATTTTTTTAATCGGCGAATATAGAAAAAAAACCCCGCGCCCGACCGGGCCGAGGCCCAGCCGAGCCAGGCCGGCCCACCTCCCCGCGTCGTCTCCCACCTCAGCACGGCCGCCGCCGCCCGAGTCCGCCTCGAGCACGCCTCGCCGCCCCCGCCGCCCGAGTCCGCCTCGAGCACGCCTCGCCGCCGCCGCCTTGCCCCGTCCTCCACGCCACCCCCTTCCCCTCCTTCAATACTCCCCACCCCGCCTCCTCTCCTCACCCCGCCGCCGCCCCGACCCGCACCCGCCGCCGCCCACAGCAGCGCCCGCGCCGCCTCCCGCCGAGCCCCGCCGCCGCCGGAGCCCCGCCGGAGCTGCCCGCTGAGGTAGCCAAAGCCGCCGCCGCCGAGTCCGGTTTAAAAAAAATGATTCGGTTTATTTTTTGTTCTAAACCCTAGTTTTTTTATAGATCGGTTTATTTTTTTCGGTTTTATTATTTAGTGAACGTTCACCGACCCGTTCGTTTTAACGAACGTGTTCGTCGGATTGTTTCTGTTAACGAACGTTCGTTCGTTTAACTGTTCGACAGTTTTTCTTTTTCGTCGGAATTTTCCGCGATTATTCCAGATCGCGATTTCCGATCAGATCTTCGTTTTCGTTTAACTTTTCGCTCTTTTATCGGAATCAGGCGATTCAAGCGCCTAGAGTTTCGTCTCGAAATTCTCTTTCCGTTTAACCTACTCAAACAAGCTTTTGCTACTGTAAAATTTGACCTAGATCCATATTAGTAAACGAAGCTTGTTTCTTTCGCCATTTGATTTTCGTTGCTTTGTTCGATTTGATTCTTTTTGCAAACCGGAGTTCTTAAGTTGAACTTTCTGGTTGGATCTTTTATTCGAGTTTTACCTGTGCATTTAGATGAGTACTTATTGTTTGCTTGTTTGTTTGCGATAGAGTACCCGGAGTGCGCCGCTTGTTACTTCGAATCTCTAGGTTACGCGGATCATCAGCAAGGCAAGTAACACTTTGATCATACTCTTCCATACCCAGTTTTTATTGCATTAGATCAATCCTCAAACATTGCATGGTTAGGATCTAAATAAACTGTGGGTATTGGGAAGTAGTTGAGGTAGTACCTATTACCTGTTTTATTTATCAAACCCTTGGGAGTTACTTCTACGTTTGCTTATATTGCCATGCTATGCTCGTAGACGTGGATTGGGTTTGAGTGATATTCACGACAGATGTGAGATTGTTAACTAATAGTTTACTTAAGGTGGCAACTAAAACTCACATCTGGGTGGATTGAGGCACCTGGAGAACCAAGTGCTGCCTGTATTTTTTTGGATATCCCGGAGTACCCGTGTGATCACTATGGACCGCCACCCAGGCTCAAAGGGATCATGAGATTATTCATGCTAGAAACTTCCGTGTGCAGCCACAAGCTATTATGGGCTCTAGCATAGTTGATTAAGTTGTGTGAGCTCTTGAAGAGGTAGACTAGCAGATGTAGGGGATGTAGGTGGTACGGTCTACCCAGAGTAGAGAGTTAACGCTTCTGAAAGACCGTGTCTCGGTCATCCGTTTCTCAAACATCATGCAGTGCGAGAATCAAGCGGAGGCGATCGAGTCTTGTGGGGAAAAGTGCACAAACCTCTGCAGAGTGTACAAACTAATCATGGTTAGCCGTGTCCCGGTTATGGACAACTTGACTATCTAGTACTTGGATTATCATGTGAATCTCATCACCATGTTACTTTAATTAATTTTGTTGGGTTAATGATGATACTTAATTGGGATTGAGTTGGAGGTACCTTCTCAATGTTTCACAACCACCATGATAGTTAAATAAAATTTATTCCTTTGCAGTAGGGAAAAATTGGCTTCTCGCAAAACTGTAACCATAGAGCTTTCCACCAGCCATATATGCATGTAGTATAGCATTATTATGTTCATTATTCTCTATGTGTTACATTGCCAGCATATTCCATGTGCTGACCCGTTTTCGGGCTGCAACGTTTCATGTTGCAGACTTTTCAGACGACGAGTAAGGTGCCTTAGGTCGTGGTCTTATACTCAGTGATGCCGTTGGAGTTGATGGACTCACTTATCTTCCAAGCCTTCCGCTGTTACCATATTTAGATGGCCTTAAGCCATATTTATCATACTTATTCTCTCTTGAGTCATTCGTTGTAATAAGTGTGTGATTGCTACTCTGTTATAAATCCTCCAGTTGTACTGTGCGTGTCAGCATTACTGATCTAGGGATGACACTGGTGCACAGCAGCACAGACTGTTTGAATTCTGGTCGCTACAAAGGTGGTATCAGAGCACACGCTGACTGTACGACACGACCACTAAGCTTAAACCCTACAACACTTCTCTCTTCTCATTTGTGAACCCTCTCCACTTTCTACTCTTTTAGGAATGGTGGATGCAAGGAGCAAGTTCATGCAACCAGATGAAGATACGCCTTTTGGAAGACACTTGAAGGAAGTCACTAAGTACTTGAACATAGGAATACCAAGCATCACCGGAACCTACAACGCCACATTACCTGAAGAGGAGAGCTGGAAGATTCAAGTTCAAGTTCCAGGAAGGACGTTTACGCCAGTCACTGAGCCTATAAAATTGGCTTTTGAAGCACCAACCTGGAGTTTAGGGAAGAGCATGGCAGCCCACATTGCTATGGGACGCATTGGAGAAGTCTACCACAAGGAGCTTAAAGATACTATTTATCAGATTTGTGGACGCCGAGACAAGCAGTGGGAGATGATCAGCACCAAGAAGGATGGATCAATTGTAGCTTTCATCCAGGAGCAAAACCAACACATTCGTCGCCAGGAGAACCAGATGTGCTCAGACAAGATAGATCTGAAGAAGGCATTGACGAAGATCAAGGAGCTGGAGGAAGAACCCAAGGCTACATGTGAGGATTATTTGGAGGAAATTGTCGCACTAGTAGGGAAGAATGACGACCTGGAGAAGAAGATTGGAGTATTCATGGGAAATCCAGTATCAAAAGCAGAAGATGATGAATGCGCTTGCCCGGATAATTACATCATCATCGACGACACCGACTCGGACCCCAGTGAAGATGATTTAGTTGATGAAGCTGGAGCAGATATCATGGAGTCTTCGACTGATCAGAATTTCTAGTAGACCACCATATCAGTAGTAGTTTTCCCCCATTAATATAGTATAGTTCAAGCACTTTTGTAACGCTAGTTAGATCGATTGTAAGCCTTGTTTGAATTGATTGAGTGATATTGATTGTGTTTGTCTCATGAGCATATGGGTAGTGTTTTACCTCTAGACCTCATTCTATTCTAAACTCTCAACTTTTCTAACCTATCAGATGCCTCCGAGACGCGGCACCGGATTTGTTTTCCCACCGGAGATCACCCAGTTGATTCAGCAACAGAATGCCCTGATGCAAGTGTTAGTACAGAACCAAGGCAACAACAACAACAACAACAACAACCCACCACCACCACCTGTTGATCACTTAGCCCGTTTCTTGAGGCTAAATCCGCTGGTGTTTTCCAGCAGCACCGAGCCGATTGTTGCAGATGATTGGCTCCGCAAAGTTGGAAGGGAGTTGACCACTGCAGGATGCACAGATGCGAAAAGAGTGTGTTTTGCCGCACATCAGCTTGATGGACCCGCAGCATCATGGTGGGAGAATTACACAGCCACACACCCTATTGACACTGTCACATGGGACCAGTTTCAGCAAGCTTTCCGTACAGCCCATGTTTCAGCAGGAGCTATGGCCATGAAGAAGCGTGAGTTCCGCAACCTACGCCAAGGAGGACGCACCATAGGCCAGTATGTGGAGGATTTCAGTAAGTTAGCACGTTATGCACCAGATGACGTTGCTACAGATGCAGCCAAGCAGGAGAAGTTCCTCGAAGGATTGAATGATGAGCTGAGCATGCAGCTAAAGGTAGGAACCTTCAACAACTACCAGGAGTTGGTAGATAGAGCACTCATGATTGAAGGGAAGCAGCAGCAGGATGAAAACCGTAAGAGGAAGTATGGACAAGGGAAGTATAATTCTGGAGCTCAGCAGAAGCCACGATTTGCCCCGAAATCGGGAGGACAGTTTCAGCATACCCATGGAGGAGGTAGTTAGCACAACCATAGTGGACCCAAGAATGGCAATGGGAATGGAGGAAGCAACAGACAGAACCGCACCAACCCATCTACCCCAGCCAAGAGGGATCTAAGTCACATTACTTGTTTCAAGTGCCAGAACACTGGACATTATGCAACTGATTGTCCTGAAGCCCAGAATGGAAATGGCAATGGAAGCTCTGGGAAGAAGCCGAACCCTTTCAACAAAGGACACGTGAACCACGTGAGCGTGGAAGAGGTTGAAGCACAGCCTGATGTAGTAATAGGTAAGTTTATGGTTAAGTCATTTACTGCACTCGTTCTTTTTGATACTGGTGCATCGCATTCATACATATCAAGGGGATTTGTGGATAAGTATAAACTACCAACCCAAGCCCTTAGGTCACCCATGTTAGTAACCTCGCCAGGAGCAGAGTATATGGCTAGTTTATGGTGTGAACGGTTACCATTAAGGATTGGTAACTGCCTATTTCCCTCAGACCTAATAATATTGGAATCGCAAGGATTGGATGTGATATTAGGCATGGATTGGTTATCAAAGTATGGAGGGAACATTGAGTTAGCCAGTAAGTCGATTTTGCTTACCACCCCAGAAGGAAGAAGGATTAAGTATGTATCACGGCATGTGCCGAAGATGACTCAAGTGAATTCCTTATCAGGAGTTGTACAGGAGGAAGTACCAGTGGTGAAGGATTACCCGGATGTATTTCCAGAAGAGTTGCCAGGCATGCCACCGGATAGAGACATTGAGTTCTTGATTGAACTTTTGCCAGGCACAGGGCCAATATCTAAGAGACCGTACAGGATGCCCGCAAAAGATTTGGAGGAGATTAAGAAGCAGATTAAGGAGTTATTGGATAAAGGCTATATTCGCCCAAGTTCGTCACCTTGGGGATCACCAGTACTTCTAGTGGAGAAGAAAGATGGATCGTTGAGGATGGTTGTTGATTACCGTGGATTGAATGAAGTGACCATCAAAAACAAGTACCCACTGCCGATGATCAATGATTTGTTTGACCGCCTACAGGGAGCTAAAGTATTTTCCAAGATCGATCTACGATCAGGATACCATCAGTTAAAGATTCGAGAGCAGGATATACCCAAGACGGCTTTTACCACCAGATATGGACTATATGAGTATACCGTTATGTCATTTGGTCTGACTAACGCACCTGCCTATTTCATGAACCTGATGAACAAAGTGTTTATGGAGTTTTTGGATAAGTTCGTCGTGGTGTCCATTGACGATATTTTAGTCTACTCCAAGAATGAAGAAGAGCATAAGGAGCATTTGCGTTTGGTACTTGAGAAACTCAGAGAACACCAGTTATACGCCAAGTTCAGCAAATGTAAATTTTGGCTGAAGGAAGTTGGATTCCTCGGACATGTTATATCCGGAGAAGGAATAGCAGTAGACCCCACCAAAGTTGACACAGTAACAAGTTGGGAATCACCCACGTCAGTTGGAGAGATCCGGAGTTTCCTTGGACTCGCAGGATACTACCGGAGGTTCATCGAGAATTTCTTAAAGATTGCAAAACCCATGACTGAGCTATTGAAGAAGGACACCAAGTTCATTTGGACTGAGGAATGTGAAGCTAGTTTCCAAGAGTTGAAGAAACGATTGGTTACATCACCAGTGTTGATTCTGCCAGATCAACGCAAGGATTATGAAGTTTATTGCGACGCTTCTCGTCGAGGACTTGGAGCAGTGCTTATGCAGGAAGGAAGAGTTGTGTCATATGCTTCACGACAACTTAAACCCCGTGAGAAGAATTATGGCACGCATGATTTGGAATTAGCAGCCGTAGTGCATGCGTTGAAGACATGGAGACATTTTCTCATCGGAAACCATTGTGAGGTGTACACGGATCACAAGAGTTTGAAGTACATTTTCACGCAGAAGGAGTTAAATCTCAGGGAGAGGAGATGGTTGGAGCTTATTAAGGACTATGATATGAGATTGCATTATCACCCAGGGAAGGCTAATGTAGTAGTAGACGCGTTGAGCCGCAAGAGCCATGTCAACACCCTCATGACAGGAGAGTTACCCCGGGAGCTAGCCGAGGATCTTCGCGAGCTATGTTTGGAGATAGTTCCAAGAGGCTATTTAGCAACGTTGGAGATTCAGTGTACCTTGATGGAAAAGATCAGAGAAGCTCAGAAGATAGACAAGGAGATTGACGAGATAAAGGAAAATTGAGCAAAGGAAAAGCCAAGGGATTTTGTGAGGATGAGCCCGATACCTTATGGCTTGAGGACCGCGTTTATGTGCCCAATGATCCGGAGATCAGGAAGTTGATTTTGCAAGAGGCCGATGATTCACCGTATTCAATTCACCCAGGAAATACCAAGATGTATTTGGATCTGAAGAATACTTTCTGGTGGACCGGAATGAAGAAGGATATTGCGGAGTATGTAGCAGTTTGTGATGTATGTCAGAGAGTGAAGGCAGAACATCAGAAGCCAGCGGGATTGCTACAACCATTGCCGATACCCGAATGGAAGTGGGATAAACTAGGCATGGATTTTATCACGGGATTGCCCAGGACTCGTTCAGGCTATGACTCAATATGGGTTGTAGTCGACCGTTTGACGAAAGTAGCTCATTTCATCCCAGTGAAGACCACCTACACCAGTGCTAAGTTGGCAAAGATATACATGACCAGAATTGTATGTTTGCATGGAGTTTCGAGGACCATTGTATCAGATAGAGGAACCCAGTTTACCACGAAGTTTTGGAATCAGTTACATGAAACCTTGGGAACCAGGCTAGAATTCAGTACAGCCTTTCACCCATAGACAGATGGACAGACCGAGAGAGTCAATCAGATTTTGGAAGACATGTTGAGAGCTTGTGCGCTAGATTATGGATCTAGTTGGGACGACAATTTGCCGTATGCAGAGTTTTCTTACAACAACAGTTATCAAACCAGTTTGAAGATGGCCCCTTTCGAAGCTTTGTATGGAAGGAGGTGTAGAACACCATTGTTATGGGACGAAGTTGGGGACCGTCAGTTGTTTCGACCAGATTTGATTAAAGAGTCTGAACAGAAAGTGAGGTTGATTCGCGATAGGCTCAAGGTAGCCCAGTCCAAGCAAAAGAGTTATGCGGATTCAAAACGTAAGGAGACTATTCACGAAGTCGGAGACAGAGTTTATCTTTGAGTATCACCACTTCGAGGAGTGAAGCGCTTTTGGAGTTAAGGGAAAGTTAGCGCCTCGTTTTGTAGGACCATACAGAGTTTTGGAACGTATGGGAGAAGTTGCCTACAAGCTGGAATTGCTTGAAGGATTGTCAGGAGTTCATGATGTATTTCACGTCTCCCAGTTCAAGAAGTGCCCCGCAGAGATGGCTGAGATACCACTGAGAGATACAGTGCCACTGGAAGCGATTCAACTGGAAAGTGATTTGACCTATGAGGAGAAGCCAGTTAAGATTCTTAAGTATGCCAGCCGAGTCACCCGCAGTAAGGTTATCAAGTTTTGCAAAGTCCAGTGGAGTCACCATACGGAAGATGAAGCCACCTGGGAGCGAGAGGAAGATCTACGGAAGAACCACTCTCACCTATTTTCTAGCCAACCCGAATCTCGAGGGCGAGATTCATCTTAAGGGGGTAGGTTTGTAACATCCCAAATTTTAAATTTGGAATGTTATACATTAGATCATCATTGCATAGCATATTTTATTGCATTTTGGCAAATCCTCGATACATCCTAAGCAACTCAAGGACCCTCGGAGAGAGTTGGGGATTTTCCCGATTTTTCATATTTGATTTTTATCAAATAATAAAACGAGGATTTTTGGTTTTAATTATTTTCTCTCCGAAAAATATTTATTATTTAAAATAAATGAGAGGAGAAAATATGACTTCTCCAAAATAATTGAAATATTGGAGGAAAAATATTAAAATCAAATATTGGATTTTATTCAGATTTTGTTAGCAATTTTAATTGCATTAAAAAAATTGCACGTTTTCAAAACTACATTTTTGGGCCAAGAAAATGTTCACCTTGTTCTAATTATTTTAATTAGATGGGGAAAATTTGTTTTAACATTTTTGGATTTTTATTTATTTTTCTGCGATTTGTTTTAATCGGCGAATATTTTATAAAAAAAAACCCGCGGCCGATCGGGCCGAGGCCCAGCCGAGCCAGGCCGGGCCACCTCCCCGCGTCGTCTCCCACCTCAGCATGGCCGCCGCCGCCCGAGTCCGCCTCGAGCATGCCTCGCCGCCGCCGCCTTGCCCCTCCTCCACGCCACCCCTTCCCCTCCTTCAATACTCCCCACCCCGCCTCCTCTCCCCACCCCGCCGCCGCCCCGACCCGCACCCGCCGCCGCCCGCAGCCGCGCCGGCGCCGTCGCCCCGCAGCCGTGCGCCGCCGCCCGCCGCCTCCCGCCGAGCCCCGCCGCCGCCGGAGCCCCGCCGGAGCTGCCCGCCGAGGTAGCCAAAGCCGCCGCCGCCGAGTCCGGTTTAAAAAAAAGATTCGGTTTATTTCTTTTCTAAACCCTAGTTTTTTTATAGATCGGTTTATTTTTTTCGGTTTTATTATTTAGTGAACGTTCACCGGCCCGTTCGTTTTAACGAACGTGTTCGTCGGATTGTTGCTGTTAACGAACGTCCGTTCGTTTAACTGGTCGACAGTTTTTCTTTTTTGTCGGAATTTTTCGCGATTATTCCAAATCGCGATTTCCGATCAAATCTTCGTTTTCGTTTAACTTTTCGCTCATTTATCGGAATCGGGCGATTCAAGCGCCTAGAGTTTCGTCTAGAAATTCTGTTTCCGTTTAACCTACTCAAACAAGTTTTTGCTACTGTAAAATTTGACCTAGATCCAGATTAGTAAACGAAGCTTGTTTCTTTCGCCATTTGATTTTCGTTGCTTTGTTCGATTTGATTCTTTTTGCAAACCGGAGTTCTTAAGTTGAACTTTCTGGTTGGATCTTTTATTCGAGTTTTACCTGTGCATTTAGATGAGTACTTATTGTTTGCTTGTTTGTTTGCGATAGAGTACCCGGAGTGCGCCGCTTGTTACTTCGAATCTCTAGGTTACGCGGATCATCAGCAAGGCAAGTAACACTTTGATCATACTCTTCCATACCCAGTTTTTATTGCATTAGATCAATCCTCAAACATTGCATGGTTAGGATCTAAATAAACTATGGGTATTGGGAAGTAGTTGAGGTAGTACCTATTACCTGTTTTATTTATCAAACCCTTGGTAGTTACTTCTACGTTTGCTTATATTGCCATGCTATGCTCGTAGACGTGGATTGGTTTTGAGTGATATTCACGACAGATGTGAGATTGTTAACTAATGGTTTACTTAAGGTGGCAACTAAAACTCACATCTGGGTGGATTGAGGCCCTGGAGAACCCAGTGCTGCCTGTATTTTTTTTGATATCCCGGAGTACCCGTGTGATCATCCTATGGACCGCCACCCAGGCTCAAAGGGATCATGAGATTATTCATGCTAGAAACTTCCGTGTGCAGCCACAAGCTATTATGGGCTCTAGCATAGTTGATTAAGTTGTGTGAGCTCTTGAAGAGGTAGACTAGCAGATGTAGGGGATGTAGGTGGTACGGTCTACCCAAAGTAGAGAGTTAACTCTTCTGAAAGACTGTGTCTCGGTCATCCGTTTCTCAAACATCATGCAGTGCGAGAATCAAGCGGAGGCGATCGAGTCTTGTGATGAAGGTGGTGATCTCCTAGCATGGAAATGAAAATTTTGCACAAAAATATTAGTGAGTAGGAGATACTATTCACGCTGGTCGCGGAGGAAGTCCGTGAGGCCCGCATTCTCAGCCAAATAATAAAAATCATCGTGAATCCCGGCTGCTCTCGAGAATTCATCACAAGGCCATTCACACAGCCGAACCTCCGTGGTGCGAAGGAGATTATATTTGGGCTTCTTATCCTCTTCACTTCGCTTGTCCTTCGAGCTTCGGCTTGAAGAGCCCCTCAATAATCTCTTCATCATTTTCTGAAAATTTCTGAAATTTTTAGTAACTTAAAATAAAAGTGAACAAAACTCAACAAAATTGATAGCAACTACTCCCACAGATCCCTAGAGACTATATCATGCATTAGAACTACTTGGGACCATATAAATTTGACATGCAAGCTCAAGAACAGGGTCACCTCGGCAGCAAAAATTTGCAATAAATAAAGCACTAGAACAAAAACTAATTGGACCATTGGAGGAGTCACATACCGAAGAACAATCACCCAAAGCAGTTTCGTGAGTGGAGCTTTGAGCAAGGAGATTGAAAATCGTAGCAAGATGAGCTAGAACTCGTGCTTGAGCTGGTTGGTGATTTGTTTGGGAGGAGGAAGGAGTGTGTGGGTGCAGGAATAAGTGGAGGGGGGCCACCAGGGGCCCACGAGGCAGGGGGGCAAGCCCTGGACCCTCGTGGACAGATGCTTGCTCCCCCTGATGTGTTCTCAGTGCCAAATATTCTCATATATTCTAGAAAAAAATCATATTTCATTTTCAGGGCATTTGGAGAACTTTTATTTTTGGGGTATTTTTTTATTGCAAGGATAATTCAGAAAACTGAAGAAAAATAATATTTTTGCTTTATTTAATCTAAATAACAGAAAGTAAAAGGAGGGTACAGAGAGTTGTCCTTTCTAACTTCATCCATCTCATGCTGATCAAAAGGAATCCACTAACAAGGTTGATCAAGTCTTGTTAACAAACTCATTCCGAATCGCATGAAACCGGAGAATTTTCGAATAGCACTAGGTTACCTCAACGGGGTTATGCACATCCCCAACAATAAGAATATCATATTTCTTCTTGACAGTTGGAAGAGGAAATTGAAAACCTCCAATAATAATCGCTGGAATTTTTCCAATAGAATTGATACTGTGGACTTGAGGTTGTTTCCTCGGAAAGTGTACCGTATGCTCATTACCATTAACATGAAAAGTGACATTACCTTTGTTGCAATCAATAACAGCCCCTGCAGTATTCAAAAAGGTTCTACCAAGGATAATCGACATACTATCGTCCTCGGGAATATCAAGAATAGCGAAGTCCGTTAAAATAGTAACGTTTGCAACCACAACAGGCACATCCTCACAAATACCGACATGTATAGCAGTTGATTTATCGGCCATTTGCAAAGATATTTCAGTAGGTGTCAACTTATTCAAATCAGGTCTACGATATAAAGAGAGAGGCATAACACTAACACCGGCTCCAAGATCACATAAAGCAGTTTTAACATAATTTCTTTTAATGGAGCATGGTATAGTTGGTACTCCTGGATCTCCAAGTTTCTTAGGTATTCCACCTTTAAAAGTATAATTAGCAACCATGGTGGAAATTTCGGCTTCCGGTATCTTTCTCTTATTTGTAACAATATCTTTCATATACTTAGCATAAGGATTCATTTTAAGCATATCAGTCAAACGCATACGCAAAAAGATAGGTCTAATCATTTCAGCAAAGCGCTCAAAATCCTCATCATCCTTTTTCTTGGATGGTTTAGGAGGAAAAGGCATGGGTTTCTAAACCCATGGTTCTCTTTCTTTAGCGTGCTTCCTAGCAACGAAGTCTCTCTTATCATAACATTGATTCTTTGATTGTGGGTTATCAAGATCAACAACAGGTTCAATCTCTACATCATTGTCATTGCTAGGTTGAGCATCAACATGAACATCATCATTAACATTATCACTAGGTTAATGTTCATTACCAGATTGTGTTTCAGTATCAGAAATAGAAATATCATTGGGATTCTCAGGTGTGTCAACAACAGGTTCACTAGAAGCATGCAAAGTCCTATCATTTTTCTTTTTCTTCCTTTTAGAAGGACTATGTGTATCAACATTAGTTCTCTGAGAATCCTGCTCAATTCTCTTAGGGTGACCCTCAAGATACAAAGGTTCCTGAGTCATTCTACCCCCTCTAGTCACAACTATAACTGCGTTATCATTTTTCTTGCTACTTAATTCATTGAGAAAATCATTTTGAGCTTTAAGTACTTGTTCTACTTGAGTGGTAACCATAGAAGCATGTTTACTAATAAGTTTAAGTTCACCATTAACTCTAGACATATAATCACTCAAGTGTTCAATCATATAAGCATTGCGTTTCAATTGTCTGCCAACAGAAGCATTGAAGTTTTCTTGTTTAACAATAAAATTATCAAACTCATCTAAACATTGGCTAGCAGACTTATAACAAGGAATATCACCTTCATCAAATCTATAGAGAGAATTTACCTTTACTACCTGTGTCGGGTTATCAAGACCATGTATTTCTTCAACACGCGGCAAATTAAGACCATGTATTTCTTCAATAGGAGGTAAATTCTTAACATCATCAGCTTTAATACCCTTTTCTTTCATACATTTCTTTCCCTCTTGCATATCTTCAGGACTGAGAAATAGAATACCCCTTTTCTTCAGAGTTGTCTTAGGAGTTGGTTCAGGAAGTGTCCAATTATTTTCATTAGTCAACATATTATTCAATAGCAATTCAACTTGTTCAACAGTTCTTTCCCTGAAAACACAACCAGCACAACTATCCAGGTGGTCTCTGGAAGCATCGGTTAGTCCGTTATAAAAGATATCAAGTATTTTATTTTTCCTGAGAGGATGATCAGGCAAAGCATTAAGTAATTGGAGTGCCTCCCCCAAGCTTGTGGGAGACTCTCTTCTTCAATTTGCACAAAATTATATATTTCCCTTAAAGCAGCTTGTTTCTTATGAGCAGGGAAATATTTAGCAGAGAAGTAATAAATCATATCCCGAGGACTACGCACACAACCAGGTTCAAGAGAATTAAACCACGTGTTAGCATCACCCTTTAATGAGAACGGAAATAATTTAAGGATATAGTAATAGCGAGTTTTCTCATCATTAGTGAACAGGGTGGCTATATCATTTAATTTAGTAAGATGTGCCACAACAGTTTCAGATTCATAGCCATAAAAAGATCAGATTCAACCAAAGTAATTATCTCAGGATCGACAGAGAAATCATAATCCTTATCAGTAACACAGATAGGTGAAGTAGCAAAAGTAGGGTCATATTTCATTCTAGCATTCAAAGATTTTTCTTTCAGCTTAGCTAATAATTTCTTAAGATCATTTCTATCATTGCAAGCAAGGAAATATCTAGCAGTTTCTTCATCCATAGCATAACCCTGAGGCACAATAGGCAATTCATATCTGGGGGGAGAATCTTCATCATCACTTTCATCAATATTATCAGTTTCAATAATTTCATTCTCTCTAGCCCTAGCAAGTTGTTCATCAAGAAATTAACCTAGTGGCACGGTATTATCAAGCATAGAAGTAGTTTCATCAGAACTATCATGCATAGTAGAAGTGGCATCATCAATAACATGCGACATATCAGAATTAATAGCAGAAGCAGGTTTAGGTGTCGCAAGTTTACTCAAAACAGAAGGAGAATCAAGTGTAGAGCTAGATGGCAGTTCCTTACCTCCCCTCGTAGTTGAGGGATAAATCTTGGTTTTCTCGTCTTTCAAGTTCCTCATAGTGACTAGCAGATATAAATCCCATGTGACTCAAAGAATAGAGATATGCTCCCCGGCAACGGCGCCAGAAAATAGTCTTGATAACCCACAAGTATAGGGGATCACAATAGTTTCTGAGGGTAGAGTATTCAACCCAAATTTATTGATTCGACACAAGGGGAGCCAAAGAATATTCTCAAGTATTAGCAGTTGAGTTGTCAATTCAACCACACCTGGATAATTTAATATCTGCAGCAAAGTATCTAGTAGCAAAGTAGTAAGGATGTAACGGTAACGGTGGCAAAGGTAACAGTAGCAGTTTTGTAGTAATTGTAACAGTGGCGACAGAAAAGTAACTAAGCGAAGATCAATATGTGAAAAGCTCGTAGGCATTGGATCAGTGATGGATATTTATGTCGGATGCAATTATTCATGCAACAGTTAAAACATAGGGTGACACAGAACTAGCTCCAGTTCATCAATGTAATGTAGGCATGTATTCCGAATATAGTCATACGTGCTTATGGAAAAAAACTTGCATGACATCTTTTGTCCTACCCTCCCGTGGCAGCGGGGTCCTATTGGAAACTAAGGGATATTAAGGCCTCCTTTTAATAGAGTACCGGACCAAAGCATTAACACTTAGTGAATACATGAACTCCTCAAACTACGGTCATCACCAGGAGTGGTCCCAATTATTGTCACTTCGGGGTTACCGGATCATAACACATAGTAGGTGACTATTGACTTGCAAGATAGGATCAAGAACTCACATATATTCATGAAAACATAATAGGTTCAGATCTGAAATCATGGCACTCGAGCCCTAGTGACAAGCATTAAGCATAGCAAAGTCATAGCAACATCAATCTCAGAACATAATAGATACTAGGGATCAAACCCTAACAAAACTAACTCGATTACATGATAAATCTCATCCAACCCATCACCGTCCAGCAAGCCTACGATGGAATTACTCATGCACGGCGGTGAGCATCATGAAATTGGTGACAGAGGAAGGTTGATGATGACGATGGCGATGGATTCCCCTCTCCAGAGCCCCAAACGGACCCCAGATCAGCCCTCCCGAGAGAGTTTAGGGCTTGGCGGCGGCTCCGTATCGTAAAACGCGATGAATCCTTCTCTTTGATTTTTTTCTCCCCGAACACGAATATATGGAGTTGGAGTTGAGGTCGGTGGAGCACCAGGGGCCCATGAGGCAGGGGGGCACGTCCAGGGGGTAGGCGTGCCACCACCCTCGTGGACAGGGTGTGGGCCCCCTGGCCTTGATTCCTTCGCCAGTATTTTTTATAAATTCCAAAAATATTCTCCGTGAAGTTTCAGGTCATTCCGAGAACTTTTATTTCTGCACAAAAATAACACCATGGCAATTCTGCTGAAAACAGCGTCAATCCGAGTTAGTTCCATTCAAATTATGCAAGTTAGTGTCGAAAACAAGGGCAAAAGTGTTTGGGAAAGTAGATACGTTGGAGACGTATCAGTGGTCGCGCCCCTCCCCCAATGGGAGTCCGAATTGGACTAGGGGAGTGGGTGGCGCCCCCTTTCCCTCTCCTACTCCCTCTCCCTTCCCCCTTTCCAACTCCGGAAAAGGAAGGGGGATCCTACTAGGACTAGGAGTCCTAGTAGGACTCCCCACACTTGGCGCGCCCCTGGGGGGCCGGCCTCCTCCCTATCCTCCTATTTATAGGGGGGCAGGGGGGCACCCCAAAGCACATCAATTGTTCTCTTAGCCGTGTGCAGTGCCCCCTCCACAGTTTACTCCTCCGGTCATAGCGTCGTAGTTCTTAGGCGAAGCCCTGCGCGGCTCATATCACCATCACCATCACCACGCCGTCGTGCTGAAGAAACTCTCCCTCGACCCTCTGCTGGACCAAGAGTTCGAGGGACGTCATCGAGTTGAACGTGTGCTGAACTCGGAGGTGCCGTACGTTCAGTACTTGATCAGTTGGACCGTGAAGACATTTGACTACATCAACCGCATTAAACTAACACTTTCGCTTTCGGTCTACGAGGGTACGTGGACACACTCTCCCCCTCTCGTTGTTATGCATCTCCTAGATAGATCTTTCCTGATGGTAGGAATTGTTTTGAAATTACATGCCACGTTCCCCAACAAGCAATTCAAGGCATGGTCCATTATCAAGTTGTGAAAGGATGTAGGTTAAAGTTCTAGGCAGAAGTTCAACTTAACACTCTCAGCTGAAACACTGGTATATTAAATAAGTGGTGATAAAACGTAAATCTCTTAATGGGTATTTGAGATCTGGTGGGGGATTGTTAGAAATAATGGGCCTGGACCATTAACAAATTCTGAAATCTGAAATAGTGGCCCATGAAGAAAATAGAAAGTGCTGGCTCTAGGTTTAGTCCCACCCCAGTAGATGAGGAAGAGTTGGACCTCTTTGTATAGTCGGTTCTCTCCACCACTCTAAGTGGTGTGTCGAGAAGAGAAAGGGAAGACAACTGATGTCTGCTAGAACTACGTCAGTATTTCCACAAAGAGGAAGGGATGATGCAGCACAACGACGGTAGGTATTTCCCTCAGTGATGAGACCAAGGTTATCGAACCAGTAGGAGAACCAAGCAACACTACGTAAACAGCACCTGCACACAAATAACAAATACTCGCAACCCGATGTATTAAAGGGGTTGTCAATCCCTTTCGAGTAACGGCGCCAGAAATTGGCAAACGAACGTGAGAAAGTTGTAATAATTTGATAGATAGATCTCGCGGGAACGCGAGATAAAATAAATTGCAGCAAGGTATTTTTTATTTTTTGTTTAATAGATCTGAAAATAAAAGGAAAGGAAAATAGATTGCAAAGGAAAATATAATAAAAAAGAGACCCAGGGGCCATAGATTTCCCTAGTGGCTTCTCTCCAGAAAAATAGCAAATGGTGGGTAAACAAATTACTGTTGGGCAATATATAAAACTTCAAATAATCATGATAATATCCAGGCAATGGTCATTATGTAGGCATCACATCCAAGATTAGTAGACCGAGTCCTGCCTGCATCTACTACTATTACTCCACACATCGACCGCTATCCAGCATGCATCTAGTGTATTAAGTTCATGGAGAAACGGAGTAATGAAATAAGAACGATGACATGATGTAGAAAAGATCTATTTATGTAGAAATAGACCCCATCTTGTTATCCTTAATGGCAACGATACATACGTGTCGGTTCCCCTTCTTTCACGGGGATCAAGCACCGTAAGATCGAACCCATCACAAAGCACCTCTTCCTATTGCAAGATAAATAGATCAAGTTGGCCAAACAAAACCCAAATATCAAAGAAGAAATACGAGGCTATAAGCAATCATGCATCTAAGAGATCAAGGAAGACTCAAATTACTTTCATGGATTAAAACATAGATCTGATCATAAACTCAAAGTTCATCCGATCCCAACAAACACACTGCAAAAAGAGTTACATCATATGGATCTCCAAGAGACCATTGTATTGAGAATCAAATGAGAGAGAGGAAGCCATCTAGCTACTAACTACGGACCCATAGGGCTACAAAGAACTACTCACGCATCATTGGAGAGGCACCAATGGACATGATGAACCCCTCCGTGATGGTTTCTAGATTGGATCTGCTGGTTCTGGAACTTGCGGCAGCTAGAATTGATTTTCGTCGACTCCCCTAGGTTTTCTGGAATAGTGGGGTATTTATATAGTAAAGAGGCGGTTAGGGGGGGGACCGAGGTGGGCACAACCCACCAGGGCGCGCATGGGCCCCCATGCGCGCCCTGGTGGGTTGTGCTCCCCTCGGAGCACCCCCTAGGCGCTTCTCCGACCCACTAGATGTCTTCTGGTCCATAAAAAATCCACAAAAATTGTCGCTGCGTTTGGATTCCGTTTGGTATTGATTTACTGCGATGTAAAAAACATGCAAAAAACATCAACTGGCACTTGGCACTATGTCAATAGATTAGTACCAAAAATGATATAAAATGACTATAAAATGATTATAAAACATCCAAGAATGATAATATAACAGCATGGAACAGTAAAAAATTATAGATACGTTCGAGACGTATCAGCATCCCCAATCTTAATTCCTGCTCGTCCTCGTGTAGGTAAATGATAAAAACAGAATTTTTGATGTGGAATGATGCCTAACATATCATCTCATATTCTTTTCTTTGTAGCATGGACATTTGGACTTTTATATGGTTCAAAGCAATAGTCTAGTTTTGACATGATAACTGAAATACTCAAGCATATCATAAAGCAACCATGTCTTTCAAAATGTCAATGCTAAAATAAGTTATCCCTAGCCCATCATGCTCAATCATTGATCCAATAATGAAACTCACTCGCATATTAGCTACACCCAATGCTCAAGTACGATCATAGTGCCCCCTAGTTGGTGCTTTAAAGGAGAAGATGGAGACTCAAATTAAAAATAAAAATTGCATAAAGTAAAAGAAAGGCCCTTCGCGGAGGGAAGTAGGGATTTGTAGAGGTGCTAGAGCTCAAAGCGAAAAACATAGAGATAAAAACATTTTCGGAGGTATGCCTTTCCCACCAACGAAAACGAATTAGAGTTCCCAACACTTTCCATGCTAGTTATATTATAGGCGGTCCCCAAACAGAAAATAGAGCTTATTCCTTTTTCCACCATACTTTCACTTTCCATGGCTAACCGTATCCACCGGTGCCTTCCATACCAACACTTTTCAATGAATTTATTATTTGGCAACATAAAGTAAATTCATTTTTCATTTCGGGACTGGGCATCCCTAATACCTTTGCCTTACTCTCGTGCAATGACAAGTGAATAAACACTCATCGTGAGAATAACATATCTAGCATGGAAAATATTAGCCACCCCTCACCGCCTCGCGAGCGGTACGAGCACACATAAGAGAAGTTTATTTTGAAAAAAGATTGCAAATACAAATTTTCTTAGAACGGCAAAGAATACCGCATATAGGTACGTATAGTGGACTCATGTGGCAAAACTGGTTTAAAGGATTTTGGCTGCACAAGTAGTGATCATACTTAGTGCAAAATGAAGGCTAGCAAAAGATTGAGAAGAGACCAACCAAGAAACGAATATTCTCATATGCGAGCATTGAGCATAATTAACACCGAATAATGCACCACAAGTAGGATATAATTTCATTGCATAATTATTGGCTTTCGTGCTTGCATAGGGAATCACAAACCTTAACACCAATATTCTTACTAAAGCATAATTACTCATCAACATGACTCACATATCACATCATCATATCTCAAAACTATTACAAGGAATCAAGTTTATTTTGTCCAATGATCTTCATGAAAGTTTTTATTATATCCTTCTTGGATATCTATCACTTTGGAACTAATTTTCATGTGTTGCTTTTGATAAGGTCAAACAAATATAAGTGAAGATCATGAGCGTAATATTTCTTTCTCTCAAATTAATTTAAGTGAAGAAAGAGAGAATTTCTTAAAAAGTTTACTAACTCTCAAATAAATCTAAGTGAAGCAAGAGAGCATTTCTTCAAAAATAGCTAAGCACACCGTGCTCAAAAATATATAAGTGAAGCACTAGAGCAATTCCATAGCTCATAAAGATTTAAGTGAAGCATAGAGAGCAATTATAACAAGTCATGGCATAATTTTGGCTCTCTCAAACAAGTGTGTTCAGCAAGGACTCAAGACTTAAAAAGAAAAAGAAAAGAAGCTAAGACTCATATCATACAAGACGCTCCAAGCAAAACTCAAAGTATGTGACGAATAAAAATATAGTTCCCGGTAAAATACCGATGGTCGTTAGAAGAAAGAGGGGATGCCACTTGGGGCATCCCCAAGCTTAGTTGCTTGCTTCTCTTTGGATAATAGCTTGGGATGCCATGGGCATCCCCAAGCTTAGGCTCTTCTTACTCCTTATTCCTTCATCCATCATAACATCACCCAAAACTTGAAAACTTCAATCACACAAAACTCAACAAAACCTTCGTGAGATCCGTTAGTATAAGAAAACAAATCACTACTATAAGTACTGTATAAAATCAATTAATATTTTATTCTTGCATTATATCTACTGTATTCCAACTTTATTATGGCAAAAACTCATCAAAGAAAACCATACAATCATCAAAACAAGCACACAACGCAAAGAAAACAGAATCTGTCAAAAAACAGAACAGTCTGTGCGAACCTGGATATTTCGAATACTTCAGTAACTCCAAAAATTCTAAAACACTAGGATAGCCTGAGCAATTTGTATATCAATCTACTGTAAAAAATACAGAATGTTTCATCGCTTCTGTGATTTTTAACAATTGTAACTCTAGACGCAAAAGTTCCTTTTTTCTAGGAAGATCAAATCAACTATCACCCAAGAAGATCCTAAAGGCTTTACTTGGCACAAACACTAATTAAAACACAAAAAACAAAATCATAACAGTAAAATAATTGTGCAAACACACAAGAACAGAAAGCAAAAAGAAAAAATAAATTTTATTCATGGGAAAACTTTGTTTTTGCCACTCTAGATTTTGCCTACTTTGCTTATGCCACTCTAGAATTTGACATATCACTATTGCCACTCTTTTTTTGACAATACATCACAAATGCCATTCCGTGGCAAAAGCAATAACTTTTAATTTCACTTTTACCACTCTTAGATTTTGACAATGTATCACAATTGCCACTATAAAATTATTGCTTTTGCCACGGAATGGCAATTGCGATGTATTGTCAAAAACTAAGAGTGGCGAAAGTGAAATGTCAAATTTTAGAGTGGCATAAGCAAAGTGGTCAGAAGGTAGAGTAGCAAAAAAAAAGTTTCATTGGGTCGCCTCCCAACAAGCGCTATCATTTTACGCCCCTGGCTAGGCATAAAGCAAGGATCTAAGTGTTGTCATCTTTGTTTCTAGATCCATAAGATGCCCTCATGATTAATTCATATGGTGGCCTAATTCTTGTTCTAGGGAAGTGTTCCATACCTTTCCTTAGTGGAAATTGAAATCTAATATTGCCTTCTTTCATATCAATCATGGCACCAATAGTGCATAAAAACGGTCTACTAAGAATAATTGGACAAGACGGATTGCAATCAATATCAAGAACAATAAAATCTATGGGCACATAATTCCTATTTGCAAGAATAAGAACATCATTAATTCTTCCCATAGTTTTTTTAATAGTAGAATCCGCCAAGTGAAAATTTAAGAACATTCTTCAATATCGGTAAGACCAAGCACATCACATAAAGATTTCAGAATTGTAGAAACACTAGAACCCAAGTCACATAAAGCAAAACACTAATAATTTTTAATCTTGACTTTGATAGTAGGTTCCCACTCATCATGTAATTTTCTAGGAATTGGAACTTCTAATTCCAACTTTTCTTCAAAAGCTTTCATCATAGCATCAACAATATGTTTAGTAAAAGCTTTATTTTGTTCATAAGCATGGGGTGAATTTATCATGGATTGCAACAAACAAATACAATCAATCAAAGAGCAACTATCATAATTAAAGTCTTTGTAATCCAAAAGAGTGGGCACATCACTAGTTAAAGTCTTGACCTCTTCAAACCCACTTTTATCAATTTTCTCAACAAGATTTTTACCCTCCGAATTATTGGGACGCCTTC
The DNA here is from genome assembly GCF_002575655.3 of Aegilops tauschii subsp. strangulata. Taxonomy (NCBI): domain Eukaryota; kingdom Viridiplantae; phylum Streptophyta; class Magnoliopsida; order Poales; family Poaceae; genus Aegilops; species Aegilops tauschii. The sequence goes on from NC_053036.3 coordinate 187,528,239, forward strand.
TAGCTAAAGTTGACTCTTCTCCAGTCCCTTTATCATCAATCTTAATTTTACTAAACAAGGAATCCATAGAAGAAACACCAATCACTTTAAGATCTTTATCACTTTTATCTTCTAGCGAGATTGGTTTAGCAACCATTTGATTTACTAGAGTAGCTTGTGCATCGGATATTTTTCCTAGCAAACTTTCAGCAAAAGCATACTTAGATTGCAGATTGCAAACTTCTCTACTAATATCATCAAGTTGTTTTGTTATAGCATCTAGCACAATAGAGTGCTCCTTAAGTTCTTCGGTAAAATATTTATTGTGCTCAAATTGTGTAGTCATATATTCCTTGGTACTTTTCTCAATTTCAAGCAAAATATTGGGGTAAGGAACATCATAATATTTTGTTTGAGGCATCATGACTACACAAACAAGAACGCACTCAAAAATAGATCAGATGAGAAACCGGTGAAGGAAAAAGAGAGCGAATAAAACGGAAATTTTTTCTGAAGTGGGGGAGAGGAAAACGAGAGGCAAATGGAAAATAATGTAATTGCGAGGAGATGAGATTTGTGATTAAGAACCTGGTAGCTGTTGATCATGTCTCCCCGGCAACGGCGCGAGAAATTGGCGAGTTGTCGGGAGACTATCTTGACTTGATCCTCCCCGGCAACGGCACCAGAAATTCCTTTTGATGTCTGCTAGAACTATGTCGGTATTTCCCCAAAGAGGAATGGATGATGCAGCCTAGCGACGGTAGGTATTTCCCTCAGTGATGAGACCAAGTTTATCGAACCAGTAGGAGAACCAAGCAACACTACGTAAATAGCACCTGCACACGAATAACAAATACTCACAACCCGACGTATTGAAGGGGTTGACAATCCCTTTCGGGTAACGGCGCCAGAAATTGGCAAACAAACGTCAGACAGTTGTAATAATTTGATAGATAGATCTCGCAGGAACGCGAGATAAATAAATTGACGCAAGGTATTTTTGTATTTTTGGTTTAATAGATCTGAAAATAAAAACAAAGGAAAATAGATTGCAAAGGCAAATATAATAAAGAAGAGACCTGGGGACCGTAGATTTCACTAGTGGCTTCTCTCAAGAAAAAATAGCAAACAGTGGGTAAACGAGTTACTCTTGGGCAATTGATAAAACTTCAAATAATCATGACGATATCCAGACAATGATCATTATATAGGCATCACGTCCAAGAAGACCAACTCCTGCCTGTATCTACTACTATTACTCCACACATCGACCGCTATCCAGCATGCATCTAGTGTATTAAGTTCATGGAGAAACGGATTAATGCAATAACAATGATGACATGATGTAGACAAGATCTATTTATGTAGAAATAGAACCCATCTTGTTATCTTTAATGGCAACGATACATACGTGTCGGTTCCCCTTCTGTCACTGGGATCAAGCACCGTAAGATTGAACCCATCGCATAGCACCTCTTCCCATTGCAAGATAAATAGATCAAGTTGGCTAAACAAAACACAAATATAGAAGAAGAAATACGAGGCTATAAGCCATCATGCATATAAGAGATCAAAGAAGACTCAAATAACTTTCATGGATAAAAACATAGATCTGATCATAAACTCAAAGTTCATCCGATCCCAACAAACACACTGCAAAAAGAGTTACATCATATTGATCTCCAAGAGACCATTGTATTGAGAATCAAACAAGCGAGAGGAAGACATCTAGCTAGTAACTACGGACCCGTAGGTCTACAAAGAACTACTCACGCATCATCAGAGAGGCACCAATGGACATGATGAACCCCTACATGATGGTGTCTAGATTGAATCTGGTGGTTCTGGAACATGCAGCGGCTGGAATTGATTTTTGTCGACTCTCGTAGGGTTTATGGAATATTGGGGTATTTACAGAGTAAAGAGGCGATCCAGGGGGCACCCGAGGTGGGCTCAACCCACCAGGGCTCGCCCTGGTGGGTTGTGCTCCCCTCAGAGCACCCCTAGGCGCTTCTCCGGCCCACTGGATGTCTTCTGGTCCATAAAAAATCCACAAAAATGTTACGTTGTGTTTGGACTCCGTTTGGTATTGATTACCTACGATGTAAAAAACATGCAAAAAACTGCAACTGGCACTTGGCACTATGTCAATAGGTTGGTACCAAAAAATGATATAAAATGACTACAAAACATCCAAGAATGATAATATAATAGCATGGAACAATAAAAAATTATAGATACGTTGGAGACGTATCAACCACACGCGCGTGCTCGCCTCGTCGGGACGGCGCGTATGTGCGACATGCACGTGAATGGTCCGCCAAAATCCGGTCTATTTCCTTGTAGGGGCGTGACTTCCCTTTGCCGTTTTATTTTTTATGTCTTGGCAGGCAAATTAATTGTTTCTTGTCTGGTAAGTATACAACTTATAAACCAAGTCGGTTTGAGATTGTGATCGCGACACAATACAGCCTCTGGTCCTAATATATATACTGCTATCGGCTGCAGCCAAAGACACACCTAAAATACCTAGGGTTTTGCCTCGTCTCACAACTTGCGCCGCCACCGTAGTCTACTCTATTCCGAAAATGCCGACGTGCATCGGCGTGCGGGAGAGCAGGTCTCCGGAACCGTTCGTCTTTGTGATGCTACAACGGGAGAGGACGAATTAGGTTTTTGGGATGCACTCTGCGCGAGTGCTCAAGTTTGTCATCACGGGTCGTCTTTTGTCCAAGTTGTGCGGTGCTACTCATCGTCGTCTCCATCGCCATCAACAACAGATAATCGCCAACATGGTCATCATCACCGTTTCTCCTACATCAACTAACGAATAATATGTCCTTCGTGATCTTTTTGTGTCTCTCTCTGAAGTTCTTGTGCCGTGTGAGATGCTACTCTGCATGTTTTGTTGTTTACCTAGTTTGCTAGATCGTTCATGCTAGTGTTATGACCGGCCTATAGTATAGACGGAGGAGGCCCCATGGCACGAGCAGTTAGGGGCCTGGCCCAAGTTATCTTATCATTTTAGGGGCTTAGCCCAATTATCGTATTACGAGGATTATATAAACTCATGTAAAGAATTGCTTTTGAGTTAAGCAGAAGCAATCATATTTGCTCGGCTTCCTTAAGGAGCCAGGACACCTAACCCTAGCCGCACCCTGCCCCCTCTCTCTCTCTCTCTCTCTCTCTCTCTCTCCCCTCTACCTCTCTCTCGCGCGCGCGCGATCACGGTACCCTACGCTGTCGGCCGCGCCATCCACCGCGCCAACCCTCCTCCCATCCCTATAATCTGAGAACTCGTCCTGGTAGGGACCTAGTTCCTATCAATCTGGTATCAGGTGTCTCAGGCTCGATCATGTCCGTGCCACCGCCCACCCCTCCCTGTCGTCGTTGATCGCCTCTTCGTCGCCGATGACCACCGCGGCCGGTACGTAGTCCCTCACTGGGCCGCTCTCCTCCGCCGCCGGGACATCACCCGTGGGCACCCCCAACGTCCTCACCCCGGAGGAGATGTTGGTGGCCCTCTCTGACCTCGTGCAGGCGGTCCAGGGCATCCCCCTCTTCCTGGCACGGCCCTATGGGACGCAGCTGGCCGCTCCTGTTGCCGCCATCCCCGGGTCGCCGCAGCTCCCTTGGCAGCTGCCACCCCCGGCGCCCTTAGTCGCCCCCAGCCTACCGCTGCCACAGCAGCTGCAGCCGCCGCCGCCACCAGCAACATCGGGGCCGAGCCTTCCGATGACGGCTGCCGGGGTACCCATCTACCAGGTTCGGTTTCCCGCGTCGCTGTCTCTACCGCCGGCCTGGCTGGTCGGGTCCTTCGCACCGGTCTACAACATGGCTCTGGGTCAGCCGCACGTGCTTTCCTTGCCGGCGCCGCCCCCGACCATCCCGTTCGGCGAGAGCCCAGGCTCCGTCGACCCCTACACCAGCGTCGATGGGGCCCTCTTCCAGGGTGGCCCCCTCATGCCCACCTACCCACGGCCATCGTCCTCGCTGCTCTGCGCTGACGAGGTGTACCCCTCCGTCGTCCACGGGCATACACCGTCACGTTTCTCCAAGCTAGAGTTCACCATCTACGACGGCATCGTGGACCCCCTAAACTGGCTCAATTAGTGTGATCAATTTTTCAGGGGGCAATGCATGCTCGCATCCGATCGCATCTGGATCGCCTCCTATCATCTACGAGGCGCCGCCCAAACGTGGTATTACGCCCTCGAGCAGGACGAGGGCGGCATGCCCCCATGGGAGCGTTTCCGCGAGCTTTGCCTCTTGCGCTTCGGGCAGCCGATACGCGGGAGTCGGCTGGCGGAGCTTGGGCACCTACCCATCATCTCTACGGTGCAGGACTTCGGCGACCGCTTCCAAGCCTTGGCGTGCCATGCGCCAGGCATGATGGCTCGCCAGCGAGCCAAGCTCTTCGTTGGCGGTCTACTAGATCACATCCGCGTGGACATGGAGATGCGGGGCCCACAGGACCTCTAGACGGCCATGTACTATGCTCGTGCCTTTGAGCACCGCGTAGTGGCCATCCAGCAGGCGTCACCATCCCGGGCCGCCCGTCCACCCGCCTGACCGCCACCGACACCACCAGCGCCGGGGCGTCCTGCCCAGGCTGCCGTGGTGCCCAACCCCCTGGCGGTGACACGCCCCTTCCGTCGGCTCACCCCGGCCGAGCAGCTAGAGCGCCGCCGCCAGGGTCTATGCTACAACTGTGACGAGCTCTACGTGCCGGGCCATGTTTGTCCGTGGCTCTTTTACTTGGAGGCTGCGGATTATATCGAGGAGGACACCACCGCCGACGGTCTCGGCTATCTGCCCGCCCCAGTCGCCGCGGCGGGGGCACCGGCACCCGCTCCGGCGACCGCCCTCGTGGTCTCCCTCCATGCCCTAGCGGGTATACGAGCGGAGAAGATTATTCTCCTGCCGGTGTTGATCAACGACGAGTGCCTCCTGGCACTGCTGGATACGGGCTCCACCCATAACTTCCTGCCAGCATCGACCATGCGTCACTTGGCGCTCTAGCCGACGGGCGGTGAGCAACCCGGGGTTACCGTGGCTAACGGTGACCGCCTCCACTATCAGGCGATTGCACGACATGTTCCCATCAACGTCAGCGATGAGCACTTCACCATCACATGCGTCGGCACCGACTTGGGCTGTTTTGACTTCATCCTTGGCGTCGACTTTCTGCGTACCCTGGGTCCCATCCTTTGGGACTTCGACGCTATGACGATGGTCTTCTGGCGCCTGGGTCGCCGCGTCCGGTGGGAGGGCATGGGTGGGCCTTCATTAGCGGTGCCCCACCCACAGCTGACGTCGGCCGCCGCCGAACCTGAGTAACCCCTGTTGGCTCGTTTCTTGCAGCAGAACAGTGACCTCTTCGACGAGCCCCAGTGCCTCTTCCTCTACGACCACCGCATTCACCCGCTCCCTGGCACAGCATCCGTGGCGGTCCGTCCATATCGCTACCCCCAGCTGTAGAAGGACGAGTTGGAGCGACAGTGCGCGGTCATGCTTGCCCTGGGCATCATTCGGATCTCCACCTCACCGTTTTCAGCGCCGGTTCTCCTCGTTCGCAAGGCGGGTGGTGATGTCTACTGCACAACCTTTTTCTTGTAGACGTTGTTGGGCCTCCAAGTGTAGAGGTTTGCAGGACAGTAGCAAATTTCCCTCAAGTGGATGACCTAAGGTTTATCAATCTGTGGGAGGCGTAGGTTGAAGATGGTCTCTCTCAAGCAACCCTGCAACCAAATAACAAAGAGTCTCCTGTGTCCCCAACACACCCAATACAATGGTAAATTGTATAGGTGCACTAGTTCGGCGAAGAGATGTTGATACAAGTGCAATATGGATGGTAGATATAGGTTTTTGTAATCTGAAATATAAAAACAGCAAGGTAACTAATGATAAAAGTGAGCGTAAACGGTATTGCAATGCTAGGAAACAAGGCCTAGGGTTCATACTTTCACTAGTGCAAGTTCTCTCAACAATAATAACATAATTGGATCATATAACTATCCCTCAACATGCAACAAAGAGTCACTCCAAAGAAACTAATAGCGGAGAACAAACGAAGAGATTATGGTAGGGTACAAAACCACCTCAAAGTTATTCTTTCTGCTCAATCTATTCAAGAGTCCGTAGTAAAATAACATGAAGCTATTCTTTCCGTTCGATCTATCATAGAGTTCTTACTAGAATAACACCTTAAGACACAAATCAACCAAAACCCTAATGTCACCTAGATACTCCAATGTCACCTCAAGTATCCGTGGGTATGATTATACGATATGCGTCACACAATCTCAGATTCATCTATTCAACCAACACAAAGAATTTCAAAGAGTGCCCCAAAGTTTCTACCGGAGAGTCAAGAAGAAAACGTGTGCCAACCCCTATGCATAGGTTCATGGGCGGAACCCACAAGTTGATCACCAAAACATACATCAAGTGGATCACATCATATCCCATTGTCACAACAGATAAGCACGGCAAGACATACATCAAGTGTTCTCAAATCCTTAAAGACTCAATCCGATAAGATAACTTCAAAGGGAAAACTCAATCCATTACAAGAGAGTAGAGGGGAGAAACATCATAAGATCCAACTATAATAGCAAAGCTCGCGATACATCAAGATCGTACCACCTCAAGAACACGAGAGAGAGAGAGAGAGATCAAACACATAGCTACTGGTACATACCCTCAGCCCCAAGGGTGAACTACTCCCTCCTCGTCCTGGAGAGCGCCGGGATGATGAAGATGGCCACCGGTGAGGGATTCCCCCTCCGGCAGGGTGCCGGAACAGGGTCCCGATTGGTTTTTGGTCGCTACAGAGGCTTGCGGCGGCGGAACTCCTGATCTATTCTGTTCCCCCATCATTTTAGGGTATATTGGTATATATAGGAGGAAGAAATATGCCAGGGGAGCCACGAGGGGCCCACGAGGGTGGAGGGCGCGCCCCCCTTCCTCGTGCCTTCCTCATTGATCCTCTGACGTGCACTCCAAGTCTACCCGATTGCTTTCTTTCCAGAAATAACTTTCCCGAAGGTTTCATTCCGTTTGGACTCCGTTTGATATTCCTTTTCTGCGAAACACTGAAACAAGGGAAAAACAGGAACTGGCCCTGGGCTCTGGGTTAATAGGTTAGTCCCAAAAATAATATAAAAGTGTTTAGTAAAGCCCATAAACATCCAAAACAGATAATATAATAGCATGGAACAATCAAAAATTATAAATACGTTGGAGACGTATCAGCATCCCCAAGCTTAATTCCTGCTCGTCCTCGAGTACGTAAATGATAAAAACAGAATTTTTGATGTGGAATGCTACCTAACATATTTCTTAATGTAATTTTCTTTATTGTGGCATGAATATTCAGATCCATAAGATTCAAGACAAAAGTTTAATATTGACATGAAAACAATAATACTTCAAGCATACTAACAAAGCAATCATGTCTTCTCAAAATAACATGGCCAAAGCAAGCTATCCCTACAAAATCATATAGTCTGGCTATGCTCTATCTTCATCACACAAAATATTTCAATCATGCACAACCCCGATGACAAGCCAAGCAATTGTTTCATACTTTTGGTGTTCTCAAACTTTTTCAATCTTCACGCAATACATGAGTGTGAGCCATGGATATAGCACTATAGGTGGAATCGAATGGTGGTTGTGGAGAAGACAAAAAGGAGAAGATAGTCTCACATCAACTAGGCGTATCAACGGGCTATGGAGATGCCCATCAATAGATATCAATGTGAGTGAGTAGGGATTGCCATGCAACGGATGCACTAGAGCTATAAGTGTATGAAAGCTCAACAAAAGAAACTAAGTGGGTGTGCATCCAACTCGCTTGCTCACGAAGACCTAGGGCATTTTGAGGAAGCCCATCATTGGAATATACAAGACAAGTTCTATAATGAAAGATTCCCACTAGTATATGAAAGTGGCAACATAGGAGACTCTCTATCATGAAGATCATGGTGCTACTTTGAAGCACAAGTGTGGTAAAAGAATAGTAGCATTGCCCCTTCTATCTTTTTCTCTCATTTTTTTATTTGGGCCTTTTCTCTTCTTTTATGGCCTCTTTTTTCCCTTTTTTTTATTTTTCGTCCGGAGTCTCATCCCGACTTGTGGGGGAACCATAGTCTCCATCATCCTTTCCTCACTGGGACAATGCTCTAATAATGATGATCATCACACTTTTATTTACTTCCAACTCAAGGATTACAACTCAATACTTAGAACAAGATATGACTCTATATGAATGCCTCCGGCGGTGTACCGGGATGTGCAATGACTCATGAGTGACATGTATGAAAGAATTATGAATGGTGACTTTGCCACAAATACGATGTCAACTACATGATCATGTAAAGCAATATGACAATGATGAAGCGTGTCATAATAAACTGAACGTGGAAAGTTGCATGGCAATATATCTCGGAATGGCTATGGAAATGCCATAATAGGTAGGTATGGTGGCTGTTTTGAGGAAGCTATATGGTGGGTGTATGATACCGGCGAAAAGTGCGCGGTATTAGAGAGGCTAGCAATGGTGGAAGGATGAGAGTGCGTATAATCCATGGACTCGACATTAGTCATAAAGACTCACATACTTATTGCAAAAATGTATTAGTTATCGAAACAAAGTACTACGCGCATGATCCTAGGGGGATAGATTGGTAGGAAAAGACCATCGCTCATCCCCGACCGCCACTCATAAAGAAGACAATCAATAAATAAATCATGCTCCGACTTCATCACATAACGGTTCACCATACGTGCATGCTACGGGAATCACAAACTTTAACACAAGTATTTCTCAAATTCATAACCACTCAACTAGCATGACTCTAATATCACCATCTTCATATCTCAAAACAATCATAAGGAATCAAGCTTCTCATAGTATTCAATGCACTTTATATGAAAGTTTTTATTATATCCCTCTTGGATGCCCATCATATTAGGACTAGTTTCATAACCAAAGAAAATTACCATGCTGTCCTAAAGACTCTCAAAATAATATAAGTGAAGCACGAGAGTTCATCTATTTCTTCAAAATAAAACTACAGACGTGCTCTAAAAGATATAAGTGAAGCACTAGAGCAAACGACAGACTACTCCGAAAGATATAAGTGAAGATCAATGAGTAGTTGAATAATTATTTAGCTATGTGAAGACTGTCACATTTAATAATTTCAGATCTTAGTATTTTATTCAAACAGAAAGAAAATCTAAAGAAAATAAAACGACGCTCCAAGCAAAACACATATCATATGGTGAATAAAAATATAGCTCCAAGTAAAGTTACCGATGAACAAAGACGAAAGAGGGGATGCCTTCCGGGGCATCCCCAAGCTTAGGCTCTTGGTTGTCCTTGAATATTACCTTGGGGTGCCTTGGGCATCCCCAAGCTTAGGCTCTTGCCACTTCTTATTCCATAGTCCATCGAATCTTTACCCAAAACTTGAAAACTTCACAACACAAAACTCAATAGAAAACTCGTAAGCTCCGTTAGCGAAAGAAAACAAAACACCACTTCAAGGTACTGTAATGAACTCATTATTTATTTTTATTGGTGTTAAATCTAATGCATTCCAACTTCTCTATGGTTTATAAAATATTTTACTAGCCATAGATTCATCAAAATAAGCAAACAACACACGGAAAACAGAATCTGTCAAAAACAGAACAGTCTGTAGTAATCTGTAACTAACGCAAACTTCTGGAACTCAAACAATTCTAAAATAAATTGGTGGACCTAAGGAATTTGTCTAGTAATCATCTTCAAAAAGAATCAACTAAATAGCACTCACCAGTAAAAAGTTGAAGCTAATCTCGTGAGCGGTAAAGTTTCTGTTTTTTACAGCATGATCATAAAGACTTCACCCGAGTCTTCCCAAAGGTTCTACTTGGCACAAACACTAATTAAAACATGAAAACACATCTAACCAGAAGCTAGATGAATTATTTATTACTAAACAGAACCAAAAATAAAAAAACTAAAATAAAATTGGGTTGCCTCCCAACAAACGCTAACGTTTAACGCCCCTAGCTAGGCATGATGATTTCAATGATGCTCACATAAAAGATAAGAATTGAAACATAAAGAGAGCATAATGAAGAATATGACTAGCACATTTAAGTCTAACCCACTTCCTATGCATTGGGATTTTGTGAGCAAACAACTTATGGGAACAATAATCAACTAGCATAGGAAGGCAAAACAAGCATAACTTCAAAACTTTAAGCACATAGAGAGGAAACTTGATATTATTGCAATTCCTACAAGCATAAATTCCTCCCTCATAATAATTTTCAGTAGTATCATGAATGAATTCAACAATATAACCAGCACATAAAGAATTCTTTTCATGATCTACTTGCATAGAAATTTTACTACTCTCCACATAAGCAAATTTATTCTCATCAATAGTAGTGGGAGCATACTCAACAAAATAACTATCATGTGAAGCATAATCCAATTGAAAATTAAAATCAAGATGACAAGTTTCATGGTTATCTTTATTCTTTATAGCATACGTGTCATCACAATAATCATCATAAATAGGAGGCATGCTTTCATAATAATAAATTTTCTCATCAAAACTTGGGGGACAAAAATATCATCTTCATCAAACATAGCTTCCCCAAGCTTGTGGCTTTCCATATCATTAGCATCATGGGTATTCAAAGAATTCATACTAACAACATTCCAATCATGCTCATCATTCACATATTCTATGCCAAGCATTCTATGTAATTCTTCTTCCAGCACTTGAGCACAATTTTCCTTTCCATCATACTCACGAAAGATATTAAAAAGATGAAGCGTATGAGGCAAACTCAATTCCATTTTTTTAGTTTTATTTTATAAACTAGACTAGTGATAAAACAAGAAACTAAAAGATTCGATTGCAAGATCTAAAGATATACCTTCAAGCACTCACCTCCCCGACAACGGCGCCAGAAAAAAGCTTAGTTGATGGCGTGTGAGTGCCGCTTACCTAGCCTCCCCGGCAACGGCGCCAGAAAAGAGCTTGATGTCTACTACACAACCTTCTTCTTGTAGACGTTGTTGGGCCTCGAAGTGCAGAGGTTTGTAGGACAGTAGCAAATTTTCCTCAAGTGGATGACCTAAGGTTTATCAATCCATGGGAGGTGTAGGTTGAAGATGGTCTCTCTCAAGCAACCCTGCAACCAAATAACAAAGAGTCTCTTGTGTCCCTAACGCACCCAATACAATGGTAAATTTTTATAGGTGCACTAGTTCGGCGAAGAGATGGTGATACAAGTGCAATATGGATGGTAGATATAGGTTTTTGTAATCTGAAAATATAAAAACAGCAAGGTAACTAATGATAAAAGTGAGCGTAAACGGTATTGCAATGCTAGGAAACAAGGCCTAGGGTTCATACTTTCACTAGTGCAATTTCTCTCAACAATAATAACATAATTGGATCATATAACTAGCCCTCAACATGCAACAAAGAGTCACTCCAAAGACACTAATAGCGGAGAACAAACGAAGAGATTATGGTAGGGTACGAAACCACCTCAAAGTTATTCTTTCTGCTCAATCTATTCAAGAGTCCATAGTAAAATAACATGAAGCTATTCTTTCCGTTCGATCTATCATAGAGTTCGTACTAGAATAGCACCTTAAGACACAAATCAACCAAAACCCTAATGTCACCTAGATACTCCAATATCACCTCAAGTATCCGTGGGTATGATTATACGATATGCGTCACACAATCTCAGATTCATCTATTCAACCAACACAAAGAACTTCAAAGAGTGCCCCAAAGTTTCTACCGGAGAGTCAAGCCGAAAACGTGTGCCAACCCCTATGCTTAGGTTCATTGGCGGAACCCGCAAGTTGATCACCAAAACATACATCAAGTGGATCACGTGATATCCCATTGTCACCACAGATAAGCACGGCAAGACATACATCAAGTGTTCTCAAATCCTTAAAAACTCAATCCGATAAGATAACTTCAAAGGGAAAACTCAATCCATTACAAGAGAGTAGAGGGGGAGAAACATCATAAGATCCAACTATAATAGCAAAGCTCATGATACATCAAGATCGTACCACCTCAAGAACACGAGAGAGAGAGAGAGAGAGATCAAACACATAGATACTGGTACATACCCTCAGCCCCGAGGGTGAACTACTCCCTCCTCGTCATGGAGAGCGCGGGGATGATGAAGATGGCCACCGGTGAGGGACTCCCCCTCCGGCACGGTGCCGGACTAGGGTCCCGATTGGTTTTTGGTGGCTACAGAGGCTTGCGGTGGCGGAACTCCCGATCTATTATGTTTCCCCATCGTTTTAGGGTATATTGGTATATATAGGAGGAAGAAATACGTCAGGGGAGCCACGAGGGGCCCATGAGGGTGGAGGGCGCGCCCAGGGGGGTGGGCGCGCCCCCCTGCCTCGTACCTTCCTTGTTGATCCTCAGACGTGCACTCCAAGTCTCCCGGATTGCTTTCTTTCCAAAAATAACTTTCCCGAAGGTTTCATTCCGTTTGGACTCCGTTTGATATTCCTTTTCTGCGAAACACTGAAACAAGGGAAAAAACAGGAGCTGGCACTGGGCTCTTGGTTAATAGGTTAGTCCCAAAAATAATATAAAAGTGTTTAATAAAGCCCATAAACATCCAAAACAGATAATATAATAGCATGAAACAATCAAAAATTATAGATACGTTGGAGACGTATCAGGCGGCATGTGGCATTTCTGCATCGACTATCGTGCTCTTAACGCCAAGTCGCTCAAGGACAAATTTCCCATTCCTGTTGTCGATGAGCTCCTGGACGAGCTACACAGGGCGCGTTTCTTCACCAAGCTTGACCTCCGTTCGGGATACCACCAGGTGCGGATGCATCCGGATGATGTCGAGAAGACGGCCTTCCACACTCACGACGGCCACTTCGAGTTTTTGGTGATGCCTTTTTGCCTCTCCAATGCCCCGGCGACATTTTAGGATTTGATGAACGATGTCCTCCGCCCCTACTTGCGCCGGTTTGTGCTTGTTTTCTTTGATGATATTCTTATCTACAACTCATCATGGCCGGAGCACCTACAGCACGTGGCCATCGTCTTCAACGAGCTTCGAGCGCACCATCTGCACCTCAAGCGCTCGAAGTGCTCGTTCGGCACGACATCAGTTGCCTACCTCGGCCACGTCATCTCGGTGGAGTGTGTCGCTATGGATGCTGACAAGGTGGTGGCTGTCGCGGCTTGGCCGGCGCCGCACTCGCCTTGGGCGCTCCGCGGTTTCCTGGGCCTCGCGGGCTACTACCGGAAGTTCATCCGGGAGTTCGGGCTCATCGCGGCTCCGCTCACACGCCTGTTGTGCCGCGACGCCTTCGCCTAGGATACTGAGGCGACCGAGGCGTTTCAGACTCTCAAGCGGGCTCTCACTACAGGGCCGGTCCTCCAGATGCCTGACTTCCACAAGCTATTCATGGTGGACTGCGACGCCTCGGGCTTGGGGTTTGGCATCGTCCTTCATTAGGGCGATGGGCCGCTTGCCTTCTTCAGCAAGCCTTACGCCGCGTGTCATCAGAAGCTCGTGGCCTATGAGAGGGAGCTCATCAGTTGGTGCAGGCGGTGCGCCACTGGCGGCCATATCTATGGGGGCGACCGTTCTGTGTTCGCATGGATCACTACAGCCTCAAGTTCTTGTTGGACCAGCGCCTCTCCACCGTGTCGTAGCATCAGTGGTTCGGCAAGCTGTTCGGGTTTGACTTCATCGTCGAGTACCGCCCGGGCCGCCTCAACACCGTGGCGGACGCGGTATCCCGCTGCGACGCCGACTCCGACTCGGACGCAGTCAACAACGCGGGGAGGGTGCTCTACATCTGCTCGGGGCCCTCCTTTGCCTTCATCGATGACATCCGCCGTGCCACCACGAGCGCCCCGGACGTGCAGCTTCTCTGTCAGCGCCTTGCGGACGGCGACCTGGAGGAACCGTGGCGCCTGGACGAAGGCTTGCTTTTGCACGGGTGTCGGCTTTTCGTGCCGGATCATGGCGACCTCCGCCTGAGTGAGTCCTGGATTAAGGGTTCCTCGGGCGTCCGGGCTATGTGACGTGGGCCGGACTAATGGACCATGAAGATACAAGACAGAGGACTTCTTCCCGTGTCCGGATGGGACTCTCCTTTATGTGGAGGGCAAGCTTGGTGTTCGGATATGAAGATTCCTTCCTCTGTAAACTGACTCTGTACAACCCTAGGTCCCTCCGGTGTCTATATAAACCGGAGGGTTTCGTCCGTAGAGGCAATCATAATCATACATGCTAGACATCTAGGGTTTAGCCATTACGATCTCGAGGTAGATCAACTCTTGTAAACCCCATATTCATCGAAGATAATCAAGCAGGAACTAGGGTATTACCTCCATCAAGAGGGCCCGAACCTGGGTAAACATTGTGTCCCTGTCTCCTGTTACCTTCGATCCTCAGACGCACAATTAGGGACCCCTTACCCGAGATCTGCCGGTTTTCACACCGACATTGGTGCTTTCATTGAGAGTTCCACTATGTCATCATCAGAAGGTTCGATGGCCCCGTCAGTCATCTACAACAATGCTTCCCCGAGGGAGGTCTTTCTCCTCGGCCAGATCTTTGTGTTCGGCGGCTTCACACTGCGGGCCAACTCGCTTGGCCATCTAGAGCAGATCGACAGCTACACCCCAGGTCACCAGATTAGTTTTGGAAATCTGGATTATGTCACCGATATCCGAGGAGATTTGATCTTCCAAGGGTTCGCGACCCCAACCTCCGCTCTGGCCTCAGATCCGGAGCGCATCACCAGGTCCGAAGACGGGATTTCCGAGCCCGCCGGACTCTCTGCGGCTGTTGAACCTAGTACGGGAGAGCCGGAGGAAGCAGTGTCACCGGCAACCATTATGAAGCCGGACTCTTCTCCAAACACTGGCTCCGAACCCTCGGATCAGCATTGTGTGAGCTCGACCAAGGAGTTTCCTTCCTGCCGTACTCCACGGACTCTCCTCTCCCTGGCCAAACCTCGCCTCTAAGCGAAGCTCTGGACTTAATGCGATCCCTCATCATTAAAGAGGGGCAACGTCCGAATTACGCCCAGCCCGGACTAGGGGCTGAGAGTGGGGAATTTTACGTCCCACCCACCACTCACTTCATAGCCATTGTCGAGGAGCTAACCGACATGCTTGACCGTAACTCCGAAGACATCTATGGTATGGACGTCGATGCCGGAGACGAACAAAGCCAAAGCCCGCCGCATACCGGACGCTGGGCGGCCACCTCGACATACGACGTATACATGGTGGATACGCTAAAAGGGGATGGCGATGAAGGCAGTAAGGATCCAATCAAGGACAATAACACTGATAAACCACCAAAGCGGCGGCATCAGCGGCGCCGTTCAAAATCATGCCGTGACAAAGAAAGCAATACCGGCAATGGAGACGTTAACACTCTGGAGAATGCCGAAGACCCAGACGCCCCCGTCGAACCAACATCCAAACAGGATGATTGGGAGGAGGGGCAGGGTAACCCTGACGAGCCAGTCGGAAATGAGGACTCGGTGGACAGCAATTATATGCCACCCTCCGAAGACGAAATAAGCCTCGACAACGAAGGCTTCATCATGCCAGAGAAACCCCTCGAGCAAGAACGATTTAAGCAACAACTCATCGCAACCGCGAGGAGCCTGAAAAGGAAGCAGCAACGGCTTCAAGCCGAACAGGATACACTCAATGACAGATGGACTATTGTCCTGGCAGCCGAGGAATACGGCCTCGCACGACCAACCAAAAGGTACCCAAAGTGCAAGTTGTTACCCCAATTCGACGTTGAGGTGCGGGAGCCCCTAACATCAGCGCGCGTAACGCAGCCGATAAGCCAGACCGACCACCGTGTGGCCGAGACAAAAGGGCTACCCAAGCCAAACACCAGCACACATTCCCCCGCCGTAAAGGCAGGGAGATAGTAGCCCAGGATTACACCTACGACCTATGGCAGGACCTGGACACTAGGGCAGGCCTAGCCAGATCAATCTACGGGTCAAGGGGACGTGCCCCAACACGAGAGGACGGCTATCAGGCCCGGCGTGATCAACACAACCTCACTCAGGGTGAAAACCGCATAGGGACGTCCGCCGAACTCCGCCGCGATGTCGCCCGCTATAGAGGCGCCGCACACCCCCTATGCTTCACCGAGGAAGTAATGGAGCACGAATTCCTAGAAGGGTTTAAACCTATGAATATCGAATCATATGATGGAACAACCGACCCCGCAGTATGGATTGAGGATTTTCATCTCCATATCCACATGGCCCGCGGTGATGACCTCCACGCCACAAATACCTCCTACTAAAATTAAAGGGACCAGCCCGGCACTAGCTAAACAGCCTCCCAGAGAACTCCATTGGCACCTGAGAAGACTTGGAAGACACTTTCGCGACAACTTCCAAGGTAATATGTCTGGCCTCCGAACGCCGATGACCTCAGTCACATCATCCAGCAGCCCGGAGAGTCAGCCAGGAAACTCTGGACTAGGTTCCTAATAAAAAAGAACCAAATTGTTGACTGGCCGGACGCCGAAACCCTCGCGGCCTTTAAACATAGCGTCCGAGATGAGTGGCTTGCCCGTCACCTCGGCCAAGAAAAACCTAAGTCCATGCCAGCCCTTACTGCACCGATGACCCGCTTTTGCGCGGGAGAAGATAGCTAGCTTGCTCGTAGAAGCAATAGCATGAGCGATCCCGGCACTGCTGAAGCCAGGGACAGCAATGGCAAGCCACGACGCAATAAAAACAAGCGTCGAAACAATAATGCAGGAACCCAAGACACGATGGTCAATGCCGGATTCAGTGGCCCCAAATCCGGTGAGCGGAAGAAGCCATTCAAGGCAAACAGAGATGATCTATATAGTTTAGACAAGATACTGGATCGGCCCTGTCAGATTCATGGCAGCCCTGACAAACCCGCCAACCATACCAACAGAAATTGCTGGGTTTTCAAACAAGCCGGCAAGCTCAATGCCGAACACAAAGGGAAGGGGCCGCCCAGTGACAGCGAAGATGAAGAGACTCGCCAACCGAACGCCGGGGGACAAAAGCAATTTCCCCCCGAAGTAAAAACAGTAAACATGATATATCGCATATCCCAACAAGGGAGCGCAAGCGCGCACTACGAGATGTCTATGCCATAAGGCCAGTCGCCTCAAAATTTAACCCATGGGCGGCCTGCTCGATCACTTTTGATCGCAAGGACCACCCAATCAGTATCCATCATGGAGGTTCGGCAGCTCTGGTCCTTGATCCAATGATCAATGGATTCCATCTCATGCGAGTCCTTATGGACGGCGGCAGTAGTCTTAATTTACTCTACCAAGACATTGTCCGCAAGATGGGCATTGATCCCTCAAGGATCAAGCCCACCACAACTACCTTTAAGGGAGTAATACCCGGCGTCGAAGCTCACTGCACGGGCTCAATCACATTGGAAGTCGTCTTCGGTTCGCCGGACAACTTTCGAAGCGAAGACTTGATCTTCAATATTGTCCCGTTCTGCAGTGGCTACCATGCACTGCTCGGGCGGACCGCTTTTGCTCGTTTCAATGCGGTCCCACATTACGCAATCTAAAACTTAAGATGCCCGGTCCACATGGCATCATCACGATCAACGGAGACACGGAACACTCCCTCCATACCGAGGAGCATACTGCCGCCATCGCACAAAGCGGCCCCGTCAAGCCGCATATCTCATCGGCCATTAAGCCGTCGGCCTCTATTACACAGGACCGGCCAATTTTAAAGCTGGATTAGAAGTTCCACCTCCGTCGTTCACCACATATACCCGAAGTTCATATTGCGCATGCATAATTATGCACTTAAAATACCTTGGTCATCGGCGGAGGCACAATACGGACAGGCCTATAATACGGTTCGCCCTCCTATGGCCTTTTTCTCTTTTCTAACTATATCTTATCTTTTGCCACAGGTGAATAAAAAACGGTTCATCCTACGGACCTACAAGGACTCTTTCTGAGCCCGGTTTCGTACAAATAACCAAAGATTACTCCTTTTAAGGAACACTTTTCGCTGAGGCAATGGCAGCGCAGACGTGCGACAGGAGATAAAAAGATTGTCGGTAGACTAAACACTCTATTTACAACCTGTATAGAGCCTTTTTTCCTCAGCCTTCGACCCCTGGCATGTAAAATGGCCTGGGTAGTCTGTAAGATTGCATTCGACGTATCAATCAGATTCCAGTGAACATAATCCGTCTTCAGTATTTGCTTTTCCTCATAGAACTGTATTTTGCTTCTTCGGTTGTTTCACGCACACACCTCGGCCCAAATCGCCAGGGGCTCGATATGGCAACATATGGGTTGCCGAAAAGTCTGAACAACTCTACATCATACTTTGGCGTCACGAGTTTGGCATTATATGCATCAGCTCCGAATCATGTCTTTGGTCAACAGTTGGGTCGCCCGCTCCTGTGCTTACTACCTTACGTTCCGTCTTATCGGCTAGGGTAGTAAAGGGAGAACTACTGCGATTGTGTTTCCGGTTCACCTGGTTAAACACCTTAGTAGAGAAAGCCGAAAACTGACAGTCATGATGCGGCGAGAGCTGGTCAACCACTCGGCGACTTATTAGAATCTTTTGTGATTTCTTCCGTACTACACGAAGGACCGTTCTTTATTTTGGTCACCTATGTAATGCAACCATATTCGGATAACCACATACATACCAGGGGCTATATCGTAGACCCACCTTAAAACTCCTATGGCTAAGTGAAAGTGTTAAATCCCTATAGTCCGATTGCCTAGTTCGCCGCACTGACACCTCCGTTACGGACCAAGACGTTGGGTCAAGAGTGATCAGGTGCTATTCCGAACACCCCCGCATTATATGCGAGGGGGCCGAAGCCGACGACTGGCAAACTTTCATATTATAAAAGACGGCCGCACAGGAGGAAATAGCTTTCAGGCAAAGGTATGAATATAACACAGCCTTAATGTATCATAATATTGTTCTCACAATTCCGGTGCATTTATTCGAACATAATATCCTTCGAGCACTGACCCTCTATCAAGCGGGCGCCCTCTAGGACGTCCTCCAAATAATGCTCCGGCGTGAGATGATCCTTGCCTCCGGGCGGGCCCTTAGCTGCAACATCGATGGCCTTCATCTTTACCCAATACATCTTGGCGCGGGCGAAGGCCATCCGGGCACCTTCTATGCACGTCGACCGCTTGATGGCAGCGATACGCGGCACTGCATCAACAAGTCGTTGCACCAAACCGAAATAGCTGTTCGGAATGGGTTCAACCGACCATAGCAGGACCACGACGTCCTTCATGGCAGCTCCGGACATCTTGTGGAGCTCGGCTCACCGGGCCATCTATTCGTTCAGCAATGCCGGACACCGTGGCACGTTGAATTGTGACTAGAAAAGCTTCTCCGCAGCACGTCATTCCTGCGCTTGGAAGAACTGCGCCGTGACGGAGACACTCTTCGGAAGGTCCAAGAACGCGTCTGGATAACTCCACAATTGATTAAGAAGAGCATACTTCGGGTCGCCGAACTTAGTCTGTAAATGAAAGGGCTTACCGGCCACTATCTCCCCAGCTTACAGGATCTCCTCCCGAGCCGCTCCAGACTCGGACCGTGCTTCTCTCGCCTCTTGTAAGGCTTTGTCGAGTTCGGCTGCCTTGGCTTTGTCATCCTCCTCGAGTGATTTGCATTTGCCAGTGGCATCCTTTAGCTCTCGCTCCATGGTAGATATTCTCTCCTCGCACTGGCGCCGCGTGGCCTTTTCGGCCTTTAAATCAGTAGCCGCCTTCTTGGCAGCCGCATTGCTCACTCTGGGCAGCTCCTTGGCCCGGGCAAGCTCGGCCTGAAGGGTCTGAACCGCGGTAGCACCATCTACAGTTATGCATGTCACAATATATAATTTTCAGCTTCGTGCTCATACTATTATACATGCATAAGCGGGCTATCCTAAAACATACCTTGTGCCTCGTCGAGCTGCCTGTTAATAAGGGTAATGTCCTCATCAGCTAACTTCCGCAGCTTGGGCAGTCACCATTGACATAACAGCCTGTTTTCAAATTAATTACGTTACTTCCTGAGCATGTCTTTTTTGATCCTCTGATCGCCTCCCTGTGGAAACCGACCAGAGTCGCAGGGGCTACTATCTATATATAGGCGCATTTTTGCATGTAAAGAGCAGTTAAAGATATTACATTGCATACCTCGAAGCCTCTCAGCAGGCCCGTGAAGGCCTCATTCAATCCACTTCTCACAGACAGAATCTTCTCAACTACCATACCCATTAAGGTACGATGTTCCTCTAAGATAGACACACTTTGCAATGTGCCCATCAATGTATCTGGCACCTCCGGATTCTCGGAGGCTGCTGCTGGAGTACGGACTCCCTTCAAAAGGTACGCTTATTCGACCCTAGAGTCGTTTTCGGCTGTAAACCGGATAGTTCGGGGCCCTCATTGTTGCTCCCCGTGCGGGTTGCCTCCCCTGGGCCCTTGACGGTCGAAGTATCACCTTCGAGCGGTGTCTTCATTGTCCCCCACGCCGCTGGATGGTCAGGAGAGATCCTCCGGGATGACACCTCGAAGTCGTCCGCCCTTAGGGGCGAGGAAGCTCGTGGAGGCGTCTCGCTTTCCATCATCTCCGAAGGCAAGTCCCCTGATGAGGAGGATTGTTGAGGTAGATAGCGGGTCGGACTGCAAACATATAGTTTAAATGTTACCCCTGCAAACCAAAAAGAAAGGGACATGTCTAAGGCATCCTTGTTCACATATGATTCGGCAAAGGGCTTGTCCCTAGAGAGGAGCTCTGCGTCAACATCGGCTTCCGAACCTGAACCATCTGACAAAGATATCTGCCCTCTCTTGGGTGCTTCCACCTCCAAGTCCTTGGAGGTGGTCCTTTTATTCCCGTTGGGGGAAGGGATATCCCCTTCTTCTTCTTCCCCTTTGTCTTCGTCTTCAGAAGCGGGAGCTTCAGTCTCCCTGGATGTAGCGTCCAGTATACCTTCAGAGCGGAGGCCACCTTCAGCCCTTTTGCTCTTCTTCTTGTCCTCCCTCGCCAGCATTTGATACGGAGATGGGGCCAGCAACCTCATTAACACAGGATCAGCTGAGTCTTCGGGAAGTGGAGCCGAACACCTAATTCGTTACGCCTTCTTTATCCAGCCCTGGTCGAAGATAGGTTTCTCAGTACATCACTATGGGATAATCAACCGAGTTGCGTGCAGAAGTTGTGTACTTACCGAGGTATCCAGATGGTTGCAGTCGAGGCCGGTGTACTCGGATGTGTCCGGCCACTGCTTTCGAGTCTTGAAGAATAGGTTCCACATCCCTCGGTGCGTTGTGCCGAAGAATTGCTGAATGGTCCGCGGTCCTTCCTGATTGAACTCCCACATGCGGAGAGGCCGCCGCTGACATGGGAGAATCCGACAGACTAGCATCACCTGGATCACGTTAATAAGGCCGGTGTCCTTTTCGTTGATGCTCTGGATACGACTTTGCAGCGTCTGCACTTCATCAATTGATCCCCGGTCAAGCCCCTTATTAATCCATGATGCGAGTCGCAATGCAGGGCCAGATCGGAACGCAGGCGTGGCTGCCCATTTTGTACCGCGGGGTTCAGTGATATAGAACTACTCCCGCGGCCATAAGTTGGAGGTTTCCGTGAAGGTGCCTTTTGGCCAGATAGTATTGGCGAGCTTGCTCACCATAGCATCGCCGCACTCCGCCTGCTCCCCGTCAACTATCTTCGGCTTCACATTGAAGGTCTTGAGCCATAGGCCGAAGTGTGGGGGATGCGGAGAAAAGCCTCACACATGACGACAAACGCCGAGATGTGGAGAAAGGAATCCAGAGCTAGATCATGAAAATCTAGCCCATAATAGAACATAAGGCCACGAACGAAGGGGTGGAGAGCAAAACCTAACCCGCGGAGGAAGTGAGAGATGAATACAACCCTCTCGTCGGATTTTGGTGTGGGGATAACCTGCCCCTTGGCAGGGAGCCTGTGGGGCATTTCCACAGTCAGGTACCTCGCCTCTTGGAGCTTCACGATATCTTCCTCGGTGACCGAGGAGGCCGTCCACCTGCCTTGGGAGCTGGATCCGGACATAACTAGAAGGCTTGGTAGCAATGAAAGAAATCGAGACCTGGTTGCTGGGGCTTGAGGCTGGAAAGGTTGAGGAAGAGGTGGGCGTGGGGGAGAAAGACGGGTCTGTACCCCTTTATAAAGGCGATGAATATCATACGCCTCCTCACGGGCCTTAAAGCTTGCCTATTCCCAAGGGATTGTCCAAACGACACGGTTGGATTACCCACGCCCATATTGATAAGAATCCCATGATAAGGGGGCATGATCTCTGCTTTGAAAAGATGTGCCAATAAAGACCGCGTCTCGTAACATGGAGCGAGAGGCCGAAAGATGGTTCGAAATAATAACCAGGCAGGGGACGTAACGTCTCACCACAAAAGTTGTCAGTAGATGGGACTTGTTAAATATTATACCCTGTTGTGGTTGTGTGTGGTGTCTGTTTCGCAGAGCAGGACACGTTTTCTGTGTTCGAGGACTACTTTGAAGTATTCGGAGGAGGAACCCACCTTGCAATGCCGAAGACAATCTGCACGCCGAACACATCATCATTGAAGCCTGGTTCAGGGGCTAAAGAAGGGGGGAAGGAAAGAGAGGGAGAGGGAGAGGGAAAGGGGGCTGCGCCCCCCTCTCCTAGTCCAACTAGGACTCCTCTAGGAGGGGGCGCACCACCTCATGGCTGCTGCCCTCTTTCTCCCCTCAAGGCCCACTAAGGCCCAATACTTCCCCGGGGGGTTCCGGTAACCCTCTGGCACTCCGGTTTAATCCGAAACTTCTCCGGAACACTTCCGGTGTCCGAATATAGTCGTCCAATATATCAATCTTTACGTCTCGACCATTTCGAGACTCCTCGTCATGTCCGTGATCACATCCGGGACTCCGAACAACCTTCAGTACATCAAATCACATAAACTCATAATATAACTGTCATCGTAACTTTAAGCGTGCGGACCCTTTGGGTTCGAGAACAATGTAGACATGACCGAGACACCTCTCCGGTCAATAACCAATAGCGGGACCTGGATGCCCATATTGGCTCCCACATATTCTACGAAGATCTTTATCGGTCAGACCGCATAACAACATACGTTGTTCCCTTTGTCATCGGTATGTTACTTGCCCGAGATTCGATCGTCGGTATCTCGATACCTAGTTCAATCTCGTTACCGGTAAGTCTCTTTACTCGTTCCGTAATACATCATCCCGCAACTAACTTATTAGTCACAATGCTTGCAAGGCTTATAGTGATGTGCATTACCGAGTGGGCCCAGAGATACCTCTCCGACAATCGGAGTGACAAATCCTATTCTCGAAATACGCCAACCCAACAAGTACCTTTGGAGACACCTGTAGAGCACCTTTATAATCACCCAGTTACGTTGTGACGTTTGGTAGCACACAAAGTGTTCCTCCGGTAAACGGGAGTTGCATAATCTCATAGTCTTAGGAACATGTATAAGTCATGAAGAAAGCAATAGCAACATACTAAACGATCGGGTGCTAAGCTAACGTAATGGGTCATGTCAATCACGTCATTCTCCTAATGAGGTGATCCCGTTAATCAAATAACAACTCATGTCTATGGCTAGGAAACATAACCATCTTTGATTAACGAGCTAGTCAAGTAGAGGCATACTAGTGACACTTTGTTTGTCTATGTATTCACACATGTATTATGTTTCCGGCTAATACAATTCTAGCATGAATAATAAACATTTATCATGATACAAGGAAATATATAATACTTTATTATTGCCTCTAGGGCATATTTCCTTCAGTCTCCCACTTGCACTAGAGTCAATAATCTAGATTACATAGTAATGATTCTTACACCCATGGAGTCTTGGTGCTGATCATGTTTTGCTCGTGGAAGAGGCTTAGTCAACGGATCTGCTACATTCAGATCCGTATGTATCTTGCAAATTTCTATGTCTCCCACCTGGACTAAATCCCGGATGGAATGGAAGCGTCTTCTGATGTGCTTGGTTCTCTTGTGAAATCTGGATTCCTTTGCTAAGGCAATTGCACCAGTATTATCACAAAAGATTTTCATTGGTCCCGATGTACTAGGTATGACACCTAGATCGGTTATGAACTCCTTCATCCAGACTCCTTCATTCGCTGCTTCCGAAGCAGCTATGTATTCCGCTTCACACGTAGATCCCGCCACGACACTTTGCTTGGAACTGCACCAACTGACAGCTCCACCGTTCAATGTAAATACGTATCCGGTTTGCGATTTCGAATCGTCCGGATCAGTGTCAAAGCTTGCATCAACGTAACCATTTACGATGAGCTCTTTGTCACCTCCATATACGAGAAACATATCCTTAGTCCTTTTCAGGTATTTCAGGATGTTCTTGACCGCTGTCCAGTGATCCACTCCTGGATTACTTTGGTACCTCCCTGCTAAACTTATAGCCAGGGACACATCAGGTCTGGTACACAGCATTGCATACATGATAGAGCCTATGGCTGAAGCATAGGGAACATCTTTCATCTTCTCTCTATCTTCTGCAGTGGTCGGGCATTGAGTCTTACTCAATCTCACACCTTGTAGTACAGGCAAGAACCCTTTCTTTGCTTGATCCATTTTGAACTTCTTCAAAACTTTGTCAAGGTATGTGCTTTGTGAAAGTCCAATTAAGCGTCTTGATCTATCTCTATAGATCTTAATGCCTAATATATATGCAGCTTCACCGAGGTCTTTCATTGAAAAACTTTTATTCAAGTATCCCTTTATGCTATCCAGAAATTCAATATCATTTCCAATCAGTAATATGTCATCCACATATAATATCAGAAATGCTATCGAGCTCCCACTCACTTTCTTGTAAATACAGGCTTCTCCAAAAGTCTGTATAAAACCAAATGCTTTGATCACACTATCAAAGCGTTTATTCCAACTCCGAGAGGCTTGCACCAGTCCATAAATGGATCGCTGGAGCTTGCACACTTTGTTAGCTCCCTTTGGGTCGACAAAACCTTCCGGTTGCATCATATACAACTCTTCTTCCAGAAATCCATTCAGGAACGCAGTTTTGACATCCATTTGCCAAATTTCATAATCATAAAATGCGGCAATTGCTAACATGATTCGGACAGACTTAAGCATCACTACGGGTGAGAAGGTCTCATCGTAGTCAATCCCTTGAACTTGTCGAAAACCTTTCGCAACAAGTCGAGCTTTATAGATAGTAACATTACCATCAGCGTCAGTCTTCTTCTTGAAGATCCATTTATTTTCAATGGCTTGCCGACCATCGGGCAAGTCAACCAAAGTCCATACTTTGTTCTCATACATGGACCCTATCTCGGATTTCATGGCTTCAAGCCATTTTGCGGAATCTGGGCTCACCATCGCTTCTTCATAGTTCGTAGGTTCGCCATGGTCTAGTAACATGACCTCCAGAACAGGATTACCGTACCACTCTGGTGCGGATCTTGATCTAGTTGACCTACGAAGTTCAGTAATTACTTGATCTGAAGTTTCATGATCATTATCATTAACTTCCTCACTACTTGGTGTAGGTGTCGCAGAAACTGATCTCTGCGATGATCTACTTTCCAATAAGGGAGCAGGTACGGTTACCTCATCAAGTTCTACTTTCCTCCCACTCACATATTTCGAGAGAAACTCCTTCTCTAGAAAGGATCCATTTCTAGCAACAAATATCTTGCCTTCGGATCTGTGATAGAAGGTGTACCCAATGGTCTCCTTTGGGTATCCTATGAAGACACATTTCTCCGATTTAGGTTCGAGCTTATCAGGTTGAAGTTTCTTCACATAAGCATCGCAACCCCAAACTTTAAGATACGACAACTTTGGTTTCTTGCCAAACCATAGTTCATAAGGCGTCGTCTCAACGGATTTCGATGGTGTCCTATTTAGAGTGAATGCAGCCGTCTCTAAAGCATAACCCCAAAACGATAGCGGTAAATCAGTAAGAGACATCATAGATCGCACCATATCTAGTAAAGTGCGATTACGACATTCAGACACACCATTACGCTGTGGTGTTCCGGGTGGCGTGAGTTGCGAAACTATTCCGCATTGTTTCAAATGTAGACCAAACTCGTAACTCAAATATTCTCCTCCACGATCAGATCGTAGGAATTTTATTTTCTTGTTACGATGATTTTCAACTTCACTCTGAAATTCTTTGAATTTTTCAAATGTTTCAGACTTATGTTTCATTAAGTAGATATACCCATATCTGCTCAAATCATCTGTGAAGGTGAGAAAATAACGATATCCGCCACGAGCTTCAATATTCATCGGACCACATACATCTGTATGTATGATTTCCAACAAAACTTTTGCTCTCTCCATAGTTCCGGAGAACGGTGTTTTTGTCATCTTGCCCATAAGGCACGGCTCGCAAGTACCAAGTGATTCAAAATCAAGTGTTTCCAAAATTCCATCAGTATGGAGTTTCTTCATGCGCTTTACACCGATATGACCCAAACGGCAGTGCCACAAATAAGTTGCACTGTCATTATTAACTCTACATCTTTTGGTTTCAACATTATGAATATGTGTATCACTACTATCGAGATTCATTAAAAATAGACCACTCTTCAAGGGTGCATGACCATAAAAGATATTATTCATATAAATAGAACAACCATTATTCTCTGATTTAAATGAATAACCGTCTCGCATTAAACAAGATCCAGATATAATGTTCATGCTCAACGCTGGCACCAAATAACAATTATTTAGGTCTAAAACTAATCCCGAAGGTAGATGTAGAGGTAGCGTGCCGACGGCGATCACATCGACTTTGGAACCATTTCCCACGCGCATCGTCACCTCGTCCTTAGCTAAACTTCGCTTAATCCGTAGCCCCTGTTTTGAGTTGCAAATATTAGCAACAGAACCAGTATCAAATACCCAGGTGCTACTGCGAGTATTAGTAAGGTACACATCAATAACATGTATATCACATATACCTTTGTTAACCTTGCCATCCTTCTTATCCGCCAAAAACTTGGGGCAGTTCCGCTTCCAGTGGCCAGTCTGCTTACAGTAGAAGCACTCAGTTTCAGGCTTAGGTCCAGACTTGGATTTCTTCTCCTGAACAGCAACTTGCTTGCTATTCTTCTTGAAGTTCCCTTTCTTCTTCCCTTTGCCCTTTTTCTTGAAACTAGTGGTTTTACTGACCATCAACACTTGATGCTCCTTTTTGATTTCTACCTCCGCTGCCTTTAGCATTGCGAAGAGCTCGGGAATCGTCTTATCCATCCCTTGCATGTTATAGTTCATCACGAAGCTCTTGTAGCTTGGTGGCAGTGATTGAAGAATTCTATCAATGACGCAATCATCCGGAAGTTGAACTCCCAGTTGAATCAAGTGATTATTATACCCAGACATTCTGAGTATATGCTCACTGACAGAACTATTCTCTTCCATCTTGCAGCTATAGAACTTATTGGAGACTTCATATCTCTCAATCCGGGCATTTGCTTGAAATATTAACTTCAACTCCTGGAACATCTCATATGCTCCATGACGTTCAAAACGTCGTTGAAGTCCCGGTTCTAAGCCGTAAAGCATGGCACACTGAACTATTGAGTAGTCATCAGCTTTGCTTTGCCAGACGTTCATAACTTCTGGTGTAGCTCTTGCAGGAGGCCTGGCACCTAGCGGTGCTTCCAGGACGTAATTCTTCTGTGCAGCAATGAGGATAATCCTCAAGTTACGGACCCAGTCCGTGTAATTGCTACCATCATCTTTCAACTTAGCTTTCTCAAGGAATGCATTAAAATTCAACGGAACAACAGCACGGGCCATATATCTACAATTAACATAGACAAGCAAGATACTATCAGGTACTAAGTTCATGATAAATTTAAGTTCAATTAATCATATTACTTAAGAACTCCCACTTAGATAGACATCTCTCTAATCATCTAAGTGATTACGTGATCCAAAGCAACTAAACCATGACCGATTAACACGTGAGATGGAGTAGTTTCAATGGTGAACATCACTATGTTGATCATATCTACTATATGATTCACGCTCGACCTTTCGGTCTCTGTGTTCCGAGGCCATATCTGTATATGCTAGGCTCGTCAAGTTTAACCCGAGTATTCCGCGTGTGCAACTGTTTTGCACCCGTTGTATTTGAACGTAGAGCCTATCACACCCGATTAACACGTGGTGTCTCAGCACGAAGAACTTTTGCAACGGTGCATACTCAGGGAGAACACTTTTATCTTGAAATTTTAGTGAGAGATCATCGTATAATGCTACCGTCAATCAAAGCAAGATAAGATGCATAAAGGATTAACATCACATGCAATCAATATAAGTGATATGATATGGCCATCATCATCTTGTGCTTGTGATCTCCATCTCCGAAGCACCGTGCTTGTGATCTCCATCTCCGAAGCACCGTCATGATCGCCATCGTCACCGGCGCGGCACCTTGATCTCCATCGTAGCATCGTTGTCGTCTCGCCAACTTATTACTTTTACGACTATCGCTACCGCTTAGTGATAAAGTAAAACTATTACATGGCGATTGCATCTCATACAATAAAGCGACAACCATATGGCTCCTGCCAGTTGCCGATAACTCGGTTACAAAACATGATCATCTCATACAACACATTATATCACATCATGTCTTGACCATATCACATCACAACATGCCCTGCAAAAACAAGTTAGACGTCCTCTACTTTGTTGTTGCAAGTTTTACGT
The DNA here is from genome assembly GCF_002575655.3 of Aegilops tauschii subsp. strangulata. Lineage (NCBI taxonomy): Eukaryota > Viridiplantae > Streptophyta > Magnoliopsida > Poales > Poaceae > Aegilops > Aegilops tauschii. Next base: position 187,557,092 of record NC_053036.3, read on the forward strand.
GGCTGCTACGGGCTTAGCAAGAACCGTTCTTACCTACGCATCAAAACCACAACGATAGTTTGTCAAGTTGGTGCTGTTTTAACCTTCGCAAGGACCGGGCGTAGCCACACTCGGTTCAACTAAAGTGAGAGAGACAGACACCCGCCAGTCACCTTTAAGCAATGAGTGCTCCGAACGGTGAAACCAGTCTCGCGTAAGCGTACGCGTAATGTCGGTCCGGGCCGCTTCATCTCACAATACCGCTGCCAAAGTATGACATGCTGGTAAGCAGTATGACTTATATCGCCCACAACTCACTTGTGTTCTACTCGTGCATATCATCAACGCATAAAACCAGGCTCGGATGCCACTGTTGGGGAACGTAGTAATTTCAAAAATTTCCTACGCACACGCAAGATCATGGTGATGCATAGCAACGAGAGGGGAGAGTGTTGCCCACGTACCCTCGTAGACCGACAGCGGAAGCGTTATCACAACGCGGTTGATGTAGTCGAACGTCTTCACGATCCGACCGATCAAGTACCGAACGTACGGCACCTCCGAAGTTCTACACACGTTCAGCTCGATGACGTCCCTCGAACTCCGATCCAGCCGAGTGTTGAGGGAGAGTTTCGTCAGCAAGACGGCGTGGTGACGATGATGATGTTCCACCGACGCAGGGCTTCGCCTAAGCTTCGCGACGGTATTATCGAGGTGTAATCTGGTGGAGGGGGGCACCGCACACGGCTAAAATATCGTATATCAAGTGTGTTCTTAGGTGCCCCCCTGCCCCCGTATATAAAGGAGCAAGGGGAGGCCGGCTGCCTATGGGGCGCGCCAAGGAGAGGGGGGGAGTCCTCCTCCTAGTAGGAGTAGGACTCCCCTTTCCTAGTCCTACTAGGAAAAGAAGGGGGGAAGGAAAGAGAGGGAGAGGGAGAGGGAAAGGGGGCTGCGCCCCCCTCTCCTAGTCCAACTAGGACTCCTCTAGGAGGGGGCGCACCACCTCATGGCTGCTGCCCTCTTTCTCCCCTCAAGGCCCACTAAGGCCCAATACTTCCCCGGGGGGTTCCGGTAACCCTCCGGCACTCCGGTTTAATCCGAAACTTCTCCGGAACACTTCCGGTGTCCGAATATAGTCGTCCAATATATCAATCTTTACGTCTCGACCATTTCGAGACTCCTCGTCATGTCCGTGATCACATCCGGGACTCCGAACAACCTTCGGTACATCAAATCACATAAACTCATAATATAACTGTCATCGTAACTTTAAGCGTGCGGACCCTTTGGGTTCGAGAACAATGTAGACATGACCGAGACACCTCTCCGGTCAATAACCAATAGCGGGACCTGGATGCCCATATTGGCTCCCACATATTCTACGAAGATCTTTATCGGTCAGACCGCATAATAACATACGTTGTTCCCTTTGTCATCGGTATGTTACTTGCCCGAGATTCGATCGTCGGTATCTCGATACCTAGTTCAATCTCGTTACCGGTAAGTCTCTTTACTCGTTCCGTAATACATCATCCCGCAACTAACTTATTAGTCACAATGCTTGCAAGGCTTATAGTGATGTGCATTACCGAGTGGGCCCAGAGATACCTCTCCGACAATCGGAGTGACAAATCCTATTCTCGAAATACGCCAACCCAACAAGTACCTTTGGAGACACCTGTAGAGCACCTTTATAATCACCCAGTTACGTTGTGACGTTTGGTAGCACACAAAGTGTTCCTCCGGTAAACGGGAGTTGCATAATCTCATAGTCTTAGGAACATGTATAAGTCATGAAGAAAGCAATAGCAACATACTAAACGATCGGGTGCTAAGCTAACGTAATGGGTCATGTCAATCACGTCATTCTCCTAATGAGGTGATCCCGTTAATCAAATAACAACTCATGTCTATGGCTAGGAAACATAACCATCTTTGATTAACGAGCTAGTCAAGTAGAGGCATACTAGTGACACTTTGTTTGTCTATGTATTCACACATGTATTATGTTTCCGGCTAATACAATTCTAGCATGAATAATAAACATTTATCATGATACAAGGAAATATATAATACTTTATTATTGCCTCTAGGGCATATTTCCTTCACCTTGCAATGCCGAAGACAATCTGCACGCCGAACACATCATCATTGAAGCCTGGTTCAGGGGCTACTGAGGGAGTCCTCGATTGAGGTGTAACGCCCGGATAATCATGCTACAGTAATCTCACGTTAATGATGGCACGTCACCTCTGTCACTGTAATTAATCTCGGGTTAAATGAAAACCGTTTCAAATTTAAATCCTAAATAAGTCAAACGACAAAAGTTTTCAAATATTAAAATAAAAATGTTCGGGCTATGTTAATTATTGCATCGGTAATTATGGTGAAGTAAACACATTTTTATGAAATGCCTAAATACTTTTAATTGAAATAAAACAGAAAAGAAAATAAATAAAAGAAAAGAAAATACAAAAGAGAAAACAAAAAAAAAGAAAAAAGAAGAAGAAAGGAGAAACCCCCCCCCACTGGACCCTGGCCCAACTGGGCCAACCCCCAGGGCCCAGCCGGCCTGGCCCACCTCGCTCAGTCGTTCCCTCCCCTTCCCTGTTCCCCCGACCGGGGTCGGAACAGGGGCAGGTCCCCGCCGCACCCCCTCGCCGGCGATGGGGCAGGATAAGGCCGCCACGCCCCGCCTCCTCGATCGCGCCTCCCACTCGCCCCCACTCTCGCCCTCGGTTCCTGCGCCTCTCCCTCCTCCCTCAGCTCCACCTCGTTCCCCACCGCAACCGAGCGCCGCCGTCGCCATGGCTGCGCCATAGCCGCGGCCACCGAGCCCCGTTCTCCTCCCCGACGTGTCCACGAGCTCCGCCGCGTCGAGCCCGTCCTCCTCGACCACGGGCCCGAGCCCCGGGAACCCTGCATCGACCCCGCGCCATCTTCTTCCTCGTCGGATCCCCGCCGCCGTTCGCCGTCGGTTCCGACTGCACCACGCCTTCCCCGCGCCCGCTCTAAACGGCTACGCCCCGCTGTGAGCTCTTGCTCCTCCTCCCCCTCTCCATTAGCTCGCTAGCTTGCCGTAGCCACCGCGCCGCGTTAGGCCGCACCCTCCGCCGCCTGGCCTCGTCGCCGGCGTGGCCACGGCGACCTTTTGGTCCCGTTCGTGCCTCCGTTGCCTTGGCCGCATCGTGTAGGCCTCGCCCCGCTCTTCGGTTTGCCCCAGTTCGCACCGTAGCCCCGCCTCTGCCGCACGCCCGAACCACCCCGCCGCCGGCGAGCTCCTGGCGCTCCGTTCCGACCTCCCCAGCCCCCCGCACCGCCACCGTTCGACGCGCGGCGTCGAGCCGCGTCGAACGCAAGCAACCGCGGCCCTTGGGACCCCCTGTGCGCTAAACCCGAGCCGAGCCCGCCGTGCGCCGCCGCGATTTGGCTCGCCGGAGCTGTTCCGGCGCCGTCCGCCGACGTGGCTAAGTGGGCCCCCCCCTGGGTCGCTGCCAGTGGGTCCTGGTGGCCCAGTTGACTGGGTTGACCCCAGTCAACTGCTGACTGGGCAGCCCAGTGTCACTGTCATGCGGGCCCCGCCGCGTAAGTAAACTAAATAAAATGTTTTTATAAATAAAACTAATTAATTAATCTAAATAGGCACTGACAGGTGGGGCCTACCTACTAATAACCTTGTTTAAGTTAGTTATAAAACTCTGTTAGTGCCCTGTCAATGACATGTGGGTCCCACTGGACCCACCTGTCTGGTTTGACTGGTCAGCCGACCTGTTGACCTCCTGACGTCAGCGTTACCTCATGCTGACGTCATAATTCATTTTTGCTAAATTCAAATAATTCCAGAAATTCAAATAATCTTTGAAAATTCATATCTTTTAAACCGTAACTCGGATGAAAATGTTTTCTACATGAAAGTTGCTCAGAACGACGAGACGAATCCGGATACGCAGTCCGTTCGTCCACCACACCTCCCTAACCTATCGAACTCGCAACTTTCCCCCTCCGGTCCGTCTGTCCGAAAACGCGAAACAGCGGGAATACTTTCCCGGATGTTCCCCCCCTTCGCCGGTACCACCTACTGTCGCGTTAGGACACACCTAGCACTGCTCATTGTCATGTCACGCATCGTCATGTTTATGTTTGCATTGTATTTACTGTTTCTTCCCCCTCTTCTCTCCGGTAGACTACGAGACCGACACTGCTGCTGCCCAGTTCGACTACGGAGTTGACGACCCCTCCTACTTGCCAGAGCAACCAGGCAAGCCCCCCCCTTGATCACCAGATATCGCCTATTCTTCTCTATACTGCTTGCATTAGAGTAGTGTAGCATGTTACTGCTTTCCGTTAATCCTATACTGATGCATAGCCCGCCCTTGCTTCTACTATTGTTACCTTTACCTGCAATCCTACATGCTTAGTATAGAATGCTAGTTTTCCATCAGTGGCCCTACATTCTTGTCCGTCTGCTGTGCTATACTATCGGGCCGTGATCACCTGGGCGGTGATCACGGGTATATACTTATATACTATATACATGACACATGTGATGACTAAAGTCGGGTCGGCTCGTAGGAGTACCCGCAAGTGGATCTTTGTGGCGGAGCGACAGGGCAGGTTGAGACCACCTAGGTGAGAGGTGGGCCTGGCCCTGGACGGCGTCCGCGGTTACTTCGACATAACACGCATAACGAGTTCTTGGTATTTGATCTGAGTCTGGCCATTTGTTCTATACGCACTAACCATCTACGCGGGAGTAGTTATGGGTATCCCGGCGTCGTGGTATCAGCCGAAGCCTTCGTGACGTCAGCGACTGAGTGGCGCGCGCCGGATTGGACTGGAACGCCACTAGGCTAGGTCTGCTTCCGGCCGCGTACGCAACGTGCAAGTGTGCATAGGGTGATGGGCCCAGACCCCTGCGCGCATAGGGTTAGACCGGCGTGCTGACCTCTCTGTTGTGCCGGTGGGGCTGCGACGCGTTGATCTTACGAGGCCGGGCATGACCCAGAAAAGTGTGTCCGGCCAAATGGGATCGAGCGTGTTAGGTTATGTGGTGCACCCCTGCAGGGAAGTTTATCTATTCGAATAGCCGTGTCCCTCGGTAAAAGGACGACCCGGAGTTGTACCTTGACCTTATGACAACTAGAACCGGATACTGAATAAAATACACCCTTCCAAGTGCCAGATACAACCCGGTGATCGCTCTCTAACAGGGCGACGAGGAGGGGATCGCCGGGTAGGATTTATGCTATGCGATGCTACTTGGAGGACTTCAATCTACTCTCTTCTACATGCTGCAAGATGGAGATGACCAGAAGCGTAGTCTTCCACAGGACTAGCTATCCCCCTCCTATTCTGGCATTCTGCAGTTCAGTCCACTGATATGCCCCTTTACACATATACCCATGCATATGTAGTGTCGCTCCTTGCTTGCGAGTACTTTGGATGAGTACTCATGGTTGCTTCTCTCCCTCTTTTCCCCTTTTCCTTTCTATCTGGTTGTCGCAACCAGATGCTGGAGTCCAGGAGCCAGACACCACCGTCGACGATGACACCTACGACACTGGAGGTACCTACTACTACGTGCAGCCCGCTGACGACGACCAGGAGTAGTTAGGAGGATCCCAGGCAGGAGGCCTGCACCTCGTTCGATCTGTATCCCAGTTTGTGCTAGCCTTCTTAAGGCAAACTTGTTTAACTTATGTCTGTACTCAGATATTGTTGCTTCCGCTGACTCGTCTATGATCGAGCACTTGTATTCGAGCCCTCGAGGCCCCTAGCTTGTATGACTTATTTATGTTTTAGAGTTGTGTTGTGATATCTTCCCGTGAGTCCCTGATCTTGATCGTACACATTTGCATGTTTGATTAGTGTACGGTCAAATCGGGGGCGTCACATGAGGGGTCCTCGGGCGTCCGGGCTATGTGACGTGGGCCGGACTAATGGGCCATGAAGATAAAAGACAGAAGACTTCTTCCCGTGTCCGGATGGGACTCTCCTTTACGTGGAGGGCAAGCTTGGCGTTCGGATATGAAGATTCCTTCCTCTGTAAACCGACTCTGTACAACCCTAGGTCCCTCCGGTGTCTATATAAACCGGAGGGTTTCGTCCGTAGAGGCAATCATAATCATACAGGCTAGACATCTAGGGTTGAGCCATTACGATCTCGAGGTAGATCAACTCCTGTAAACCCCATATTCATCCAAGATAATCAAGCAGGAAGTAGGGTATTACCTCCATCAAGAGGGCCCGAACCTGGGTAAACATCGTGTCCATGTCTCCTGTTACCTTCGATCCTCAGACGCACAGTTCGGGACCCCCTACCCGAGATCTACCGGTTTTGACACCGACACCGCCACCAGGCCCTGTTGCTGTCTCACTCGGTCGGCCACGAGGGTGTGCAGAAGACCCTCCACCGTCTCCGGGCATATTTCTACTTTCCAGGAGACCGCACGCTAGTACGAGACTGGGTGCGGTCTTGTGTGACATGCCAGCGCAACAAGATGGAGACACTGCAGCCGGTGGGCCTGTTGCAGCCCCTTGATGTGCCATCTCAGGTCTGGGCCGACATCTCCATGGACTTCATCGAAGGCCTTCCCAAGGTGGGCGGCAAGTCCGTAATCCTTACGGTAGTCGACAGCTTCTCCAAGTATGCACACTTCATCGCACTCGGCCATCCCTACACCGCCACCTCCGTCGCGCGGGCCTTCTTCGATGGCATTGTCCGCCTCCACGGGTTCCCCTCTTCGATCGTCAGCGACCGTGATCCGGTGTTCACTGGCCATGTTTGGCGCGATCTTTTCCGGATGGCGGGCGTGCAGCTGCGCCTTAGTACGCCTTCCACCCCCAGACGGACGGCCAGTCTAAGGTGGTCAACAAGGTGATTCCTATGTACTTACGTTGTGTTACAGGTGATCGGCCACGTGCTTGGGTGGACTGGCTCTCTTGGGCGGAGTACTGCTACAGCACCTCCTACCACTCCGCCCTGCATGCCATGCCCTTGGAGGTGGTCTATGGTCGGCCTCCACCACCCATCCTGTCGTTTCATCCTGAGACGGCCCGGACTGAGGCGGCGGCCGAGCTTCTCCGTAGCCGGGATGAGATCCTTGCCAAGGTGCGCCAGTGTCTTCTCCAGACCCAGCAGCTGTCCAAGAAATACTACGACGCACACCGTCGCGAGGCGGATTATGCGGTGGGCGACTGGGGTGGGCTGCGTCTACTCCACCGCACTACACAGTCACTAGACCCGCGCGCTAAGCGCAAGCTGGGTCCCCGCTATGCGGGGCCGTTTCCGGTGCTGGAGCGAATTGGCAACGTCGCCTACCATCTTCAGCTGCCATCTGGCGCTCGCATCCACGACGTCTTTCATGTGGGCTTGTTGAAGACTTTCCGAGGCGAACCACCGGCGGCCACGCCGGATCTTCCTCCGACCTCCGAGGGCCGTCTACTTCCCGGTCCAGCGAAGGTGTTGAAGGCCCAGCAGAGTCGCGGTGTTTGGCGCTTGTTGATCCACTGGCAAGGCCTTCCGGAGGAGGACGCCACTTGGGAGCTACTCGACGAGTTTTGCAAGCACTTTCCGGACTTCCGGCTCGAGGACGAGCTGTTTGCACAGGTGGGGAGAGATGTTATGACCGGCCTACAGTATAGCCGGAGGAGGCCCCATGGCACAGGCAGTTAGGGGCCCGGCCCAAGTTATCTTATCGTTTTAGGGGATTAGCCCAATTATCATATTACGAGGATTATATAAACTCATGTAAAAACTTGTTTTGGAGTTAACCAGAAACAATCATATTTGCTCGGCTTTTTTAAGGAGCCGGCAGACCTAACCGTAGCCGCACCCTGCCCTCTCTCTCTCAAGCGTGATCACGGCGCCCCTGCGCCGTCGGCCGCGCCATCCACCGCACCAACCCTCCTCACATCTTTATAATCTGAGAACTCGTCCTGGTAGGGACCTGGTTCCTATCAGCTAGTCTCTGCTCTAGTCATGAATTATTTAATGGAATTAATCATGAACTTGTCTAATATTCCAACAAGATATACCCATTGAATACTACCATGACCTCTATATTTGAACCTGTACAGTCTACGTAACTGACAACCTCTGTGATAAACGCTCCACGCGTGTTTCCTTCCAATCCTTTTCCCGCCCCGTTTAGTGGCCCTGGTTCTTCACTCTCTATTTGCCGTTCCTCTGTGTTGTTTTGCGATGCCCTGAGTTATAAATGGAACCGGATATTTCATAATACCCCTGATGTTCTAGGATTTGAATCATCCCGCTCTGTTAGACAAGTTTTTTTTACCTTTATCAATTTCATTTAGCGTTCTGTAAGGTGCAAAGATGGCATGTTATTATACTCGATACTGCTTTACAAAGGTTTGTACTAAAAAAAAAGGTAGACAGAGTCGAACCATTTTGAGAGTGCCGATTGCTATCCTATCCTAGCACCAGTTGCAAAACTGCTGATCCTATACATATTTCCATGTTTGTGGCACTGACAACTGACATGAGTGAAGCTGTTGATGCGTACAAGTAGTGTAGTACCGATGCCAATGACTGCCCGAGGCTGTGCTCAACAGCCGATGCCAACCTAACCTAATGATTTTCCTTTTCATGCAGGCGTTTCAGTCATCCCGGTGGGCGCACCCACCCAGACCCAGTCGTTGTTCTTGGAAAGATTGATGCAGACTTGTGTTCGTGTATCCACCTGTGGTTGCGGTCGGTGGACTGTGCAATTGTATATAGAGCAGTCCGTCGTGTCCCCCGTCGCTTCTCACCTGGACTAATGGAGCGAGCGAGACTGGACAGGCTGTTGGACGGAAACCGGTTGCAAAGTATGCCCCTGTCGCCTACCGCCGGGTGCATCTTCAGCCGGCGGCCCGAGGGTATATCCCCGTCCCATCGCTTGGGTGCCATCCAGATTGGCACAGCGCGACCCCGAAAGCGATGCGCGGTGGTTAGTGGCGTGGCCGACGGCGGGCCATACAGCAAGCATTAGTTTTCATTCTGACCCGGTAGGTGCCTGCGTGGTTTAGCAGTGATTGCGCGAGATGTTGGTGGTGGTGATTCTTTCTGTTGCTCTTGTGCTCGTCGAGGCCTTTTGTATCGCTTCCCGTTGGTTTCGTCTCGGCACTGCGATGCCCTCGCCTCCCCGCCGCTGCTGTGTTGCTTCTTTTCTCTTTTGGTCCACTCCAGCGGCTTGTATTGCCGTTGCGGCACGAGTGCCGGTTGGAATCATTCGACGATGCTCCTTTTGGTAAAAATCCTACGTATGTTCCAAGCGGGCGGAGGGGGAGTGGGTCTTCGAGGACTCTGCTCGCGGCACACCGGTTTGGTCGGGGGGTCCCGACCATCTTGCGCTGCGCCGCCGCCGGTGGACACAATTATTATTTAGTGCCTCCATCTCCATGCATACGCGTGCAATTAGGCAAGGCAAACCATGTTGAAGCCACTGGGTTAGCGTCCAAGCGCTAGCTACGGCTCTACAAAGGCGCAAACGTGGATGGAAGAGCACCTCCCACGGACTCTCCCATCCCGTCCTTGTTTGATCTTACAGGAATGTCCGAACCAAAACTGTAATCTAAGAGCATCTGTAGTCGGACCTCTCAAATCCGTCTCATACGTTCGTGCGGACCGCCTGGTTACTGTCCGGTCACGAATTTTTAAACCAAACGGGCCCCTCAAACGTCCGGACTGACCGGCAACCCCCCATATCTAGTCAAATATGGGGGCGTTCGGGCGTGCTCGCCACGTTGGACCTGACAGCCCGACCCCACCCCAAATTGCACCAAATCCACCCGAAGACCAGCCGGATCCATTTGCTATCCCCTCTCTTCTTCCTCCTCCGCGTCGTCCATCTCGCGCTCCGCAGCCGTTCCCAAGCTCTTCGCCGCCAGCTCCGGAAGAGCCCTCCCGTCCTCGCCGTGGGGGACGTCGTCGCCGGCCCGGACGCCACCGTGGTATGTCCGGCAACTCTCCGGATCCGCCTTGCGCTTGATGTGTTGGACACATTGTCTGACCGGATTTTTTGTGATTTTGTTAGGTAAAACGATGGATTCCGATGCTTCCTCGGACGAGGAGTATGGACCGGCGGAGCTTTACCAAATGATTCAAGATGAGTTCTTTGATTCATCGGATTCAGACGAAGAAGGGAACATGATCATGCTCATGAGCATGCAAGAGAAAATGGATCGGCAAGTGAAGCATATTCTCAACTTTAAGGGTTCAATCAACCGGGACAGGGCGTCCGGAGCAAAGCTACCGCACAAGGACTACTTTGCTCCCAAACCTGCTTTCCCGGATGATCCATGGTTTCGTCGCCTTTTGCATGCGAAAACTATTGTTTTTGCGCATTGTGGAGGGAGTGGAGGCACACAATGACTACTTCAAGCTCATAAGGGATTGTTGCGACCAACTCTCTTTTCTCAGCCAAGCAGAAGTGCACGGCTGCTCTAAGGATGCTTGCACTTGATACTGCTGCAGACGCTGTTGGTGAGATGGTCAGGATGGGTGAGAGCACGTGCCTGAAGACTACTGTCAAGTTTGCCCGCCCCATGGTGGAGGTGTTCGGACCTGAGTATCTCAGAGAACCAAATGTGCAGGACACGGAGAAGTTGTTGGCTATTGGAGAGACAAAGGGGTTTCCAGGAATGCTCGAGTCAATTGATTGCATGCATTGGCAATGAAAGAACTGCCCCAAAGGTCTGCGGGGAATGTATCAAGATCATACCAGAGAGGCCACCATCATACTAGAAGCGGTGGCATCACATGACTTATGGATTTGACATGCTTTCTTTGGAATGCCCGGTTCTCACAACGACATTAACGTGCTTCAACGATCTCCGGTGTTTAGGAGGCTTTGCAATGGGGAATCACCGCCGTGCAACTACACCGTCAACGGCCGAGACTACAACATGGGGTACTATCTTGCCGATAGTATCTATCCTCAGTGGGCGGCGTTTGTGAAGACCATATCCGAGCCGCGCGGCAATAAACAGAGCCACTTTGCAACAATGCAGGAAGCGGCTAGGAAGGATGTGGAGAGGGCATTTGGTGTGGTTCGGGCTCGTTGGGGAATTGTGAGAAGTGCTGTAATGATGTGGAAATCAGAAACTTTGTGGCAGCTGATGATATGTTGTGTTATTCTGCACAATATGATTTTCGAGGATGAGGGTGATGGTGTAGCCCAAACCCATGATTTTGAAGCACCTGGAGAATAAGTTGAAATCCTGAAAGACGAGTCGCTCCACAAGTACATACAAAGGTTCAGTCATGTGAAACACAACATTCCCGATATCCACTCGCAGCAATCATTGCATCCACCTCACATCAGTCATTGCCGCGTTCCGTCAGAAAGTGAGGAACCGCAAGATGCGGGAAGAGATATGGCCATGACCAAGGTCAGGGATGTCGCTGAGCTCTACACTCTAGCTAATGAGTGTGCACAGGCTGAGAAAGGGAGGAGACTTCCTGGAGAGGGGGTTGGCGCATGATCAGGTTCGGAAGATGATGGTGCTACTACTGCCCCGAAGAATAAAAACCGCAAGTGCAACATGAAGCACAAGGGTAAAGCTGTTCTTGCTGTGGAGGGATCCGGCAACAGTGGCCCTGGCAAGAAGGTTAAAGCTGCGAGCTCCGGCAAGGAGGTTGCCGGGTGCGCCTCGTGCCAAGCCTTGGCAGCCGCTGATCAGACCCGGGGCTCCGACAAGCAGTACTGCAAGATCCACTGCACTAAGAGCCATGACCTTCAAGACTGCCGGCAAGTAGAGCATCTTGCCGAGAAGCAGAAGGCTGAATATGAGAAGAGAGACAAAGAGAAGGCTGACGGTGCAAGTGGGTCCAGCAAGAAATGTGGTGGCTGAGGAGGAGCCGCGGCAAGACTAAGCAGCAGAAGGAGAAGCCTGTAAGAGGTTGAGACAAGAAGGAATATGATGATGAGGAAGACGAAGAGGATGATGACAGTTCTCGTGAAGCTGAGTTCCAGAAGGCCACAGAAGCGATGTGCATTGACGAAGGTGCATCTTTGCACTCTTCTCACTGCCAGCTCGAGCAGTGGGTGCATGAGGTCAATGCTGTTGGGGAACGTAGCATGCAATTTAAAAAACATTCCTACGATCACGCAAGATCTATCTAGGAGATGCATAGAAACGAGAGGGGGAGAGTGTGTCCACGTACCCTCGTAGACCGAAAGCGGAAGCGTTAGCTTAACGTGGTTGGTGTAGTCGAACGTCTTCCCAATCCAACCGATCAAGCACCGAACGTACGACACCTCCGAGTTCTGCACACGTTCAGCTCGATGACGTCCCTCGAACTCTTGATCCAGCAAAGTGTCGAGGGAGAGTTTCGTCAGCACAACGGCGTGGTGACGGTGATGGTGATGTGATCCGTGCAGGGCTTCGCCTAAGCACTATGACAATATGATTGGAGGAGTAAACGATGGAGGGGGGCACCGCACATGGCTAAGAAAAAATTGATGTGCTTTGGGTTCCCCCTGCCCCCGTATATAAAGGATGGAGAGGGAGAGGGCCAGCCTAGGCGCGCCCCCAAGGGGGAGGAGTCCTACTAGGACTCCAAGTCCTATTCGGCCTCCCCCTTCCTTCTTTCAGAGGGGGAAAGGGGGGAAGGAGAGGGAGAGGGAGAAGGAAAGGGGGCCCGCGTCCCCTCCCCTTGTCCAATTCGGACTCCCCATGGGGGGGTGCCACCCCCTTGTGGGCTGCCCTCTCTCTCCCCTATGGCCCATGTGGCCCATTACTTTCCCCGGGGGGTTCAGGTAACAACTCGGTACTCCGATAAATACCTGAAACACTCCGAAACCATTCCGGTGTCCGAATACTCTCGTCCAATATATCAATCTTTACCTCTCGATCATTTCGAGACTCCTCATCATGTCCGTGATCTCATCCGGGACTCCAAACAATCTTCGGTCACCAAAACACATAACTCATAATACAAATCGTCATCGAACGTTAAGCGTGCGGACCCTACGGGTTCGAGAACTATGTAGACATGACTGAGACACCTCTCCGATCCATAACCAACAACGGAACCTGGATGCTCATATTGGTTCCTACATAATCTACGAAGATATTTATAGGTCAAACCGTAATGACAACATACTTTATTCCCTTTGTCATCGGTATGTTACTTTCCGAGATTCGATCGTCGGTATCTTCATACCTAGTTCAATCTCGTTACCGGCAAGTCTCTTTACTCGTTCCGTAATGCATCATCCCGCAACTAACTCATCAGTCACATTTCTTGAAAGGCTTATCGTGATGTGCATTACCGAGAGGGCCCAGAGATACCTCTCCGACACTCAGAGTGACAAATCCTAATCTCAATCTATGCCAACCCAACAAACACCTTCGGAGACACCTGTAGAGCATATTTATAATCACCCAGTTACGTTGTGACGTTTGATAGCACACAAGGTGTTCCTCCGGTATTCAGGAGTTGCATAATCTCATAGTCAAAGGAATATGTATAAGTCATGAAGAAAGCAATAGCAATAAAACTTAATGATCATTATGCTAAGCTAACGGGTGGATCTTGTCCATCACATCATTATCCTAATGATGTGAACCGTTCGTCAAATGACAACGCATGTCTATGGTCAGGAAACTTAACCATATTTGATTAACGAGCTAGTCAAGTAGAGGCATACTAGGGACACTTTGTTTTGTCTATGTATTCACACATGTATCAAGTTTCCGGTTTATACAATTCTAGCATTAATAATAAACATTTATCATGATATAAGGAAATATAAATAACAACTTTATTATTGCCTCTAGGGCATATTTCCTTCAGTCTCCCACTTGCACTAGAGTCAATAATCTAGATTACATTGTAATGATTCTAACACCCATGGAGTCTTGGTGCTGACCATGTTTTGCTCGTGGAAGAGGCTTAGTCAACGGGTCTGCAACATTCATATCCGTATATATTTTGCAAATCTCTATGCCTCCCTCCTTGACTTGATCGTGGATGGAGTTGAAGCGTCTCTTGATGTGTTTGGTTCTCTTGTGAAATCTGGATTCCTTCGCTAAGGCAATTGCTCTAGTATTGTCACAAAAGATTTTCATTGGACCCGATGCACTAGGTATTACACCTAGATCGGATATGAACTCCTTCATCCGGACTCCTTCATTTGCTGCTTCTGAAGCAGCTATGTACTCCGCTTCACACGTAGATCCCACCACGACGCTTTGCTTGGAACTGCACCAACTGACAGCTCCATCATTCAATATAAATACATATCCGGTTTGTGACTTAGAGTCAACCGCATCTGTGTCAAAGCTAGCATTGACGTAACCATTTACGATGAGCTCTTTGTCACCTCCATAAACGAGAAACATATCCTTAGTCCATTTCAGGTATTTCAGGATGTTCTCGACCGTTGTCTAGTGATCCACTCATGGATTACTTTGGTACCTCCCTCGTAAAATTATAGCAAGGCACACATCAGGTCTAGTACACAGCATTGCATACATGATAGAACCCATGGCTGAGGCATAGCGAATGACTTTCATTTTCTCTCTATCTTCTGCAGTGGTCGGGCATTGAGTCCGACTCAACTTCACACCTTGTAACACAGGCAAGAACCCTTTCTTTGACTGATCCATTTTGAACTTCTTCAAAACTTTATCAAGGTATGTGCTTTGTGAAAGTCCAATTAAGCGTCTTGATCCATCTCTGTAGATCTTGATGCCCAATATATAAGCAGCTTCACCGAGGTCTTTCATTGAAAAATTCTTATGCAAGTACCCTTTTATGCTATCCAGAAATTCTATATCATTTCTAATCAACAATATGTCATCCACATATAATATTAGAAATGCTACAGAGCTCCCACTTACTTTCTTGTAAATACAGGCTTCTCCGAAAGTCTGTATAAAACCTTATGCTTTGATCACACTATTAAAGTATATTCCAACTCCGAGATGCTTGCACCAGTCTATAAATGGATCGCTGGAGCTTGCACACTTTGTTAGCACCTTTAGGATCGACAAAACCTTCTGGTTGCATCATATACAACTCTTCTTTAAGAAATCCATTAAGGAATGCAGTTTTGTTGTCCATTTGCCATATTTCATAATCATAAAATGCGGCAATTTCTAACATGATTCGGACAGACTTAAGCATCGCTACGGGTGAGAAGGTCTCATCGTAGTCAACTCCTTGAACTTGTCGAAAACCTTTCGCAACAAGTCGAGCTTTATAGACAGTAACATTACCATCAGCGTCAGTCTTCTTCTTGAAGATCCATTTATTCTCTATGGCTTGCCGATCATCGGGCAAGTCAACCAAAGTCCATACTTTGTTCTCATACATGGATCCCATCTCAGATTTCATGGCTTCAAGCCATTTCGCGGAATCTGGGCTCATCATCGCTTCCTGATAGTTCATAGGTTCGTCATGGTCTAGTAACATGACTTCCAGAATAGGATTACCATACCACTCTGGTGCAGAACGTACTTTGGTTGACCTACGAGGTTTGGTAGTAACTTGATCTGAAATTTCATGATCATTATCATTAGCTTCCTCACTAATTGGTGTAGGCATCACGGGAACATTTTTCTGTGATGAACTACTTTCCAATTCAAGAGAAGTTACAATTACCTCATCAAGTTCTACTTTCCTCCCACTCACTTCTTTCGAGAGAAACTCCTTCTCTAGAAAGGATCCATCCTTAGCAACAAATATCTTGCCTTCAGATCTGTGATAGAAGGTGTACCCAACAGTTTCTTTTGGGTATCCTATGAAGATGCACTTCTCCAATTTGGGTTCGAGCTTATCAGGCTGAAGCTTTTTCACATAAGCATCGCAATCCCAAACTTTAAGAAACGACCGCTTAGGTTTCTTGCCAAACCACAGTTCATATGGTGTCGTCTCAATGGATTTAGATGGTGCCCTATTTAACGTGAATGCATCTGTCTCTAATGCATAACCCCAAAACGATAGTGGTAAATCGGTAAGAGACATCATAGATCACACTATATCTAATAAAGTACGATTATGACGTTCGGACACACCATTTCACTGTGGTGTTTCAGGTGGCGTGAGTTGTGAAACTATTCCACATTGTTTTAAATGAAGACCAAACTCGTAACTCAGATATTCGCCTCCGCGATCAGATCATAGAAACTTTATTTTCTTGTTATGATGATTTTCCACTTCACTCTGAAATTCTTTGAACTTTTCAAATGTTTCAGACTTATGTTTCATTAAGTAGATATACCCATATCTGCTCAAATCATCTGTGAAGGTCAGAAAATAACGATACCCGCTGCGAGCCTCAACACTCATCGGACCGCATACATCAGTATGTATTATTTCCAATAAGTTAGTGGCTCGCTCCATTGTTCTGGAGAACAGAGTCTTAGTCATCTTGCCCATGAGGCATGGTTCGCAAGCATCAAGTGATTCCAAAAGACCATCTGCATGGAGTTTCTTCATGTGCTTTACACCAATATGACCTAAACGGCAGTGCCACAAATAAGTTGCACTATCATTATTAACTTTGCATCTTTTGGCATCAATATTATGAATATGTGTATCACCACAATCGAGATTCAACAAAAATAGACCACTCTTCAAGGGTGCATGAACATAAAAGATATTACTCATATAAATAGAACAAACATTATTCCCTGATTTAAATGAATAGCCGTCTCGCATCAAACAAGATCCAGATATAATGTTCATGCTCAACGCTAGCACCAAATAACAATTATTCAGGTCTAAACTAATCCTGAAGGTAGATGTAGAGGCAGCGTGCCGACGGCGATCACATCGATCTTGGAACCATTTCCGACGCGCATCGTCACCTCGTCCTTAGCCACTCTTCGTTTAATCTGTAGCCCTGTTTCGAGTTGCAAATATGAGCAACAGAACCAGTATCAAATACCCAGGCGCTACTACGAGCATTAATAAGGTACACATCAATAAGATGTATATCAAATATACCTTTCACTTTGCCATCCTTCTTATCCACCAAATACTTGGGGCAGTTCCGCTTCAAGTGACCAGTCCCTTTGCAGTAGAAGCACTCAGTTTCAGGCTTAGGTCCACACTTGGGCTTCTTCCCGGGAGCAGCAACTTGCTTGCAATTCTTCTTGAAGTTCCCTTTCTTTCCTTTTCCCTTTTTCTTGAAACTAGTGGTCTTGTTAACCATCAACACTTGATGCTCCTTCTTGATTTCTACCTCCGCACCCTTGAGCAATGCAAAGAGCTCGGGAATCGTCTTGTTCATCCCTTGCATATTATAGTTCATCACGAAGCCTTTATAGCTTGGTGGCAGTGATTGAAGAACTCTATCAATGACACTATCATCCAGAAGATTAACTCCCAGCTGAGTCAAGTGGTTATGGTACCCAGACATTCCATCTTGCAGCTATAGAACTTGTCGGAGACTTCATATCTCTCAACTCGGGCATTTGCTTGAAATATTAAATTCAAGTCCTGGAACATCTCATATGCTCCATGACGTTCAAAACGTCTTTGAAGTCCCGATTCTAAGCCGTAAAGCATGGCACACTGAACTATCGAGTAGTCATCAGATTTAGCTTGCCAGACGTTCATAACGTCAACAGTCTGCAGTAGGCCTTGCACCTAGCGGTGCATCAAGGACGTAATACTTCTGTGCAACAATGAAGATAATCCTCAAGTTATGGACCCAGTCCGTGTAGTTGCTACCATCATCTTTCAACTTATCTTTCTCTAGGAACGCATTAAAATACAAGGGAACGGTAGCGCGGGCCATTGATCTACAACATAGATATGCAAAAACTATCTGGACTAAGTTCATGATAAATTGAAGTTCATGTTAATCATATTACTTAAGAACTCCCACTTAGATAGACATCCCTCGAGTCATCTAAATGATCACGTGATCCATATCAACTAAACCATGTCCGATCATCACGTGAGATGGAGTAGTTTTCAATGGAGAACATCTCTATGTTGATCATATCTACTATATGATTCACGTTCGACCTTTCGATCTCAGTGTTCTGAGGCCATGTATGTACATGCCAGGCTTGTCAAGTTTAACCCGAGTATTCCGCACGTGCAAAACTGTCTCGCACCCGTTGTATGTGAACGTAGAGCTTATCACACCCGATCACCACGTGGTGTCTCGGCACGACGAATTTTCGCAACGGTGCATACTCAAGGAGAACACTTATACCTTGAAATTTAGTGAGGGATAATTTAATAATCCTACCGCCGTACTAAGCAAAATAAGATGCATGAAAGATAAACATCACACGCAATCAAAATATGTGATACCTTGATCTCCACCGTCATCTTGTGCCTTTGATGTCCATCTCCAAAGCACCGTCATGATCTCCACCGTCACCGGCTTGACACCTTGATCTCCATCGTAGCGTCGTCGTTGTCTCGCCAACTATTGCTTCTACAACTATCGCTAACGCATAGTGATAAAGTAAAGCAATTACATGGTGATTGCATTTCATACAATAAAGCGACAACCATAAGGCTCCAGCCAGTTGCCGATAACTTTTACAAAACATGATCATCTCATACCATAACGTATATCTCATCATGTCTTGACCATATCACATCACAATATGCCCTGCAAAAACAAGTTAGACGTCCTCTACTTTGTTGTTGCAAGTTTTATGTGGCTGCTACGGGCTTCTAGTAAGAACCGTTCTTACCTACGCATCAAAACCACAACGATGTTTCGCCAAGTTTGCTGTTTTAACCTTCAACAAGGACCGGCCGTAGTCAAATTTGATTCAACTAAAATTGGAGAAACAGACACCCGCCAGCCACCTTTATGCAAAACAAGTTGCATGTCTGTCGGTGGAACCGGTCTCATGAACGTGGTCATGTAAGGTTGGTCCGGGCCCCTTCACCCAACAATACCCCCGAATCAAAATAAGACGTTGGTGGTAAGCAGTATGACTATGATCGCCCACAACTCTTTGTGTTCTACTCGTGCAAATCATCTATGCATAGACCTGGCTCGGATGCCACTGTTGGGAACGTAGCATGCAATTTCAAAAAAAATCCTATGATCACGCAAGATCTATCTAGGAGATGCATAGCAACGAGAGGGGGAGAGTGTGTCTACGTACCCTCGTAGACCAAAAGCGGAAGCGTTAGCTTAACGCGGTTGATGTAGTCGAACGTCTTCACGATCCAACCGATCAAGCACCGAACGTACAGCTCTCCGAGTTCTGCACACGTTATGCTCGATGACGTCCCTCGAACTCTTGATCCAGCAAAGTGTCGAGGCAGAGTTTCGCCAGCACGACGGCATGGTGACAGTGATGGTGATGTGATCCGCGCAAGGCTTCGCCTAAGCACTATGACAAATGATCGAAGGAGTAAAAGGTGGAGGGGGCCACCGCACACGGCTAAGAAACAATTGATGCGCTTTGGGGTGCCCCCCGCCCCCGTATATAAAGGAGGGAGAGGGAGAGGGCCGACCTACGCGCGCCCCCAAGGGGGAGGAGTCCTACTAGGACTCCAAGTCCTATTCGGCCTCCCCCTTCCTTCTTTCGGAGGGGGAAATTAAGGGGGAAGGAGAGGGAGAGGCAGAAGGAAAGGGGGGCTGCGCCTCCTCCCCTTGTCCAAATTCGGACTCCCCATGGGGGGCACCCCCTTCTGGGCTGCCCTCTCTCTCCCCTATGGCCCATGTGGCCCATTACTTTCCCCGGGGGGTTCCGGTTAGCCCTCGGTACTCTGATAAATACCCGAAACACTCCGAAACCATTCCGGTGTCCGAATATTATCGTCCAATATATCAACATTTACCTCTCAACCATTTCGAGACTCCTCGTCATGTCCATGATCTCATCCGGGACTCCGAACAATCTTCGGTCACCAAAACACATAACCCATAATAAAAATTGTCATCGAATGTTAAGCGTGCGGACCCTACGGGTTCGAGAACTATGTAGACATGACCGAGGCACCTCTCCGGTCAATAACCAACAGCGGAACCTGGATGCCCATATTGGTTCCTACATATTCTATGAAGATCTTTATCGGTCAAACCGTAATAACAACATACATCATTCCCTTTGTCATCGGTATGTTACTTGCCCGCGATTCGATCGTCGGTATCTTCATACCTAGTTCAATCTCGTTACCAGCAAGTCTATTTACTCGTTCTGTAATGCATCATCCCACAACTAACTCATTAGTCACATTGGTTGCAAGGCTTATCGTGATGTGCATTACCGAGAGGGCCCAGAGATACCTCTCCGATATTCGGAGTGACAAATCCTAATCTCGATCTATGCCAACCCAACAAACACCTTCGAAGACACCTGTAGATCATCTTTATAATCACCCAGTTACATTGTGATGTTTGATAGCACACAAGGTGTTCCTCCGGTATTCGGGAGTTGCATAATCTCATAATCAAAGAAATATGTATAAGTCATGAAGAAATCAATAGCAATAAAACTTAACGATCATTATGCTAAGCTAACGGGTGGGTCTTGTCCATCACATCATTCTCCTAATGATGTGATTCCGTTCATCAAATGACAACACATGTCTATGGTCAGGAAACTTAACCATCTTTGATTAACGAGCTAGTCAAGTAGAGGCATACTAGGGACACTTTGTTTTGTCTATGTATTCACACATGTATCAAGTTTCCGGTTAATACAATTCTAGCATGAATAATAAACATTTATCATGATATAAGGAAGTATAAATAACAACTTTATTATTGCCTCTAGGGCATATTTCCTTCAAATGCGACAGAGCCAATGGTGGGTGCCTGATACGTCACCAACGTATATATAATTTATGAAGTATTCATGCCATGTTTGCAACGATTTTATATGGTTTTGGTATGATTTGATTAGAACTAACCCAGACTGATGATGTTTTCAACAAAACTACTGTGGTGTCGTTTTTTGTGCAGAAATAAAAGTTATCGGAATGAGTTGAAAATTTATGGTGATTTTTATGGACCAAAAGAGACCCCGAAGCTTCATGGGAGGACCACAAGACCCACAAGGACACGACCAGATCACACAACGCGCCCTACCCCCCAGGAAGGGGCGACCGAGCTAGTCGCTTCCTCATGGACCCCCTTGACGTGAGACCGACGCCAAAAATTCCTATAAATACCCAAACCCCCAGAAAGAACCCTAGATGAGAACTTCCGCCGCCGCAAACATCTATATCCACGAAAAATCAATCGGGACCCCATTTCGGCACCCTTCCGGAGGGAGAAATCATCACCGGAGGCCATCTTCATCATCCCGGCGGCCACCATGATGAGGAGGGAGTAGTTCACCCTCGGGGCTGAGGGTATGTACCAGTAGCTATGTGTTTGATCTCTCTCTCTCTCTCTCTCTCTCTCTCTCTCTCTCTCTCTCTCTCTCGTGTTCTTGATTTAGCATGATCTTGATGTACTGCGAGCTTTGTTAATATATTTGGATCTTATGGTGTTCTTCCCTCTCTATCTCATTGTGATGAATTGAGTTTTACCTTTACCGGATTAAATACTTTTATGGATTTAAGAAACTTGATGTATGTCTTGCGTATGAATACCCGTGGTGACAATAGGGTATCATATTGATTCACTTGATGTATGTTTTGGCACTAACCTCGCGGATTCTTGAGGTGACATTGGGGTAATCTATGCATAGGGGTTGATGCACGTTTTCTTCCTTGTTTCTCCAGTAGAAATCTTGGGGCACTCTTTGAGGTTCTTTGGTGTTGGATTGAATATTGTGAATCTGAAGTTGTTTGATGCATATCGTATAATTGACCCACGGATACTTGTGGTCACGTTGGAGTGTCTAGGTGACATTAGGGTTGATTGATGTGTTTTCATATGGTGTTATTCTAGTATGAACTCTAGGGCTTTTTGTGACACTTATAGAAATAGCTCAAAAGATTGATCAGAAAGAATAACTTTGAGGTTGTTTCGTACCCTACAAACAATTTCTTCTTATGTTCTCTGCTAGATAAGAACTTTGGTGTGACTCTTTGTCACACGTTGAGGGATATCCATATGATTCAATTACGTTAGCAATGTTGAGATCTTGCACTAGTGAAAGTATGAACCCTAGGCCTTGTTTTCAAGCATTGCAATACCGTTCTTGCTCACTTTTGTTACTAGTTACCTTGCTGTTTTTATATTTTCAGATTACAAAAACCTGTATCTACTATCCATATTACACTTGTATCACCATCTCTTCACCAAACTAGTGCACCTATATAATTTACCATTGTATTGGGTGTGTTGGGGACACAAGAGAATATTTGTTATTTGGTTGCAGGGTTGTTTGAGAGAGACCATCTTCATCATATGCCTCCCATGGATTGATAAACCTTAGGTCATCCACTTGAGGGAAATTTGGTACTGTCCTACAAAACTCTGCGCTTGGCAGCCCAACACGAGTCTACAAGAACAAGTTGTGTAGTAGACATCAGTGCCCAGAAGCCCCCGAGATGGTCCAACACGGCCATCATATTTGACGCCGAGGACCACCCTGATCGCACAACCGTAGTCGGATGCTTTCCATTGTTGGTTTCACCAACAATCCGCAACCTTAAGGTAACAAAGATGCTAGTTGACGGTGGGGCTGGTCTCAACTTGATCTCACCTGACATGATCAAGCGCCTGCAAATCTCTGAGGAGGATTTGAAGAAGACTGGCACATTCCAGGGAATCAATCCAGGAAGAAGCCAACTAAAGGGCAAGATCACTTTGCCGGTGATGTTTGGCAGTGAACTCAACTGCATGACAGAGAAGATCGTCTTTGACGTCGTCAAGATTCCGTTGCCCTACAATGGAATCCTTGGACGCCCAGCACTTGCAAAGTTCATGGCAGCATGCCATTATGGTTACAACACGGTGAAGATGCCTGGGCCAATAAGTGTCATGACCATCCATTCATATAAGAAAGATTCGTTGATTTGCGCTGATCAACTCTATCGTGAAGCAGTTGCAACATCTGCTGCCAAGGCACTCGCTACTGCCAACCAAGCTCCCGGAGGGAAGAAGAGGAAGAAGTCCGGCAAGACCACTAACTCCGACAAGTGCGCCTCTTCGGAGTGCTGCGCTCCCGTCGAAGATGTGCTAGAGAGCACTGCCAGCAAGAGCAAAAAAATAAGGCTGCTCCGTTGGAAACCAAAAAGGCGCTTTCAAGGGAGGATGGCACAGAGGGAACTTTCACCATAAGTGCCTCTCTTGATGCTAAATAGGAAAGAGCGCTCGTTGCCTTCCTACGGGCAAATGTTGATTTGTTTGCATGAAAACCATCTGACATCCCTGTTGTTCCCATGGAGGTAATTGAGCACCACCTGGCCGTCTATTCCCACACACGACCCATCAAGCAGAAGGGGAGGAAGCAGGCCTTGGAGCGGTAATAGTTCATTGCCGAAGAAATCAAGAAGTTGGAAGCAACAGGTTTGGTCGGAGGTGTACTCCATCCCACATGGTTAGCTAATTCAGTTGTTGTGCGCAAGGCGAACGACAAGTGGAGGCTTTGCATTGATTATACAGACATCAATAAAGCTTTCCCAAAAGATCCATTTCCCTTGCCGCGCATCGACCAGATTGTTGACTCCACTGCGGGATGTGATCTGGTGTCATTCCTTGATGCCTACTCTGGGTATCATCAGATATTTATGTCAAAAGAAGATGAGGAGAAGACCGCATTCATCACTCCATGTGGCACGTACTGCTTCATACGTATGCCTTTTGGATTGAAGAGTGTTGGTTCAACATTTGCAAGAGAAGTCTAGATTGATTTTGAGCCCCAGCTGCACAGAAACGTGGAGTCATATATGGATGATATAGTGGTCAAGACCAAGGACAAGGCAACAGAGAAGTGTGTATTTGGCGTTCCATTCGACAATCTTCTCGGGTTCTTTCTTTCCCAACAAGGAATTGAAGCCGATCCCGACAAGTTCAAAGCAATAGAGCAGATTAAAGCACCAAAGGGCGTCAAGGATGTGCGCCGCCTAGCTGGCTGCATTGCTGCACTTAGCAGGTTCATTTCCAAGTCTGCTGAGTGCGCCCTGCCTTTTTCAAATTTTTGAAAAAGTCAGGTCCAATGAAATGGACTCTGGAAGCAGAGGCAGCGCTGCAAGAGTTGAAGAAATACCTTTCTTCTACACCAACACTGGTTGCCCCAAGACCACAAGGGCCGCCGCTGTTATACTTGGCGGTAGTGAATCAAGTGGTCAGTGTTGCACTGTTGGAGAGAGAAGCAGAAAGTGAAGAAGTAGCAGATACAAGCCCGTCAAGTGATAAGCTGGAATCTTCTTCGGCAAGTCTTGGTGCCGACAAGTCAAGTGCGGAGCAAGCAAATGAATCAGAGCAACAAATTTTGCAGAAGAAGAAGTTGGTACAACGCCCAGTATATTTTGTCAGCTCCCTTCTCCACGGAGCTAGATCAAGATATTTTGGAATGCAAAAATTGCTTTTTGGTCTCCTTATGGCCCCAAGGAAGCCGCGCCACTCCTTCCAAGCACATCAAATCATCATCGTCACTTGCTTTCCAATGCAAAGGATCTTGAGGAATCCAGATGCAACACGCATGATTATTGAGTGGGCGTTGGAACTGTTAAGCTTTGATCTTAAGTTTGGAAGTACATCAACAATTTAGAGCAAAGCCTTGGAGGAGTTCATTGCAGAATGGACGCCAACGCCAGACGAAGAAATTCTAGAAACCTGTCTCCCCGTCAATGAAACAACTAAGGATTGGATCATGTATTTTGATGGGGCTTTTTCGCTACAAGGCGCCGGTGCTGGAGTGCTTCTTGTCGCACCCACCGGAGAGCACCTCAAATACGTAATTCAGATGCATTTCCCTATGGAGAAGGCGACAAACAATGATGTTGAGTATGAAGGACTGCTTGCCGGTCTCAGGAATACAGCAGACCTTGGAATCAAAAAGCTTGTCATCCGAGGAGACTAGCAGTTGGTTGTGGAACAGGTCAACAAAGACTACCAGAGTCCATTGATGGAAGCAAATATTGATGAAGTGCGGAAATTGGAGGAGCACTTTGACGGATTAAAAAAAGAGAACATTCCTCGTGTAGAAAATAGCATTGCAGATGATCTGTCAAAGCGTGCCGCGCTCAATTTAGCTATGGAACCAAGAACTTTTGTGCTCCACTTGACTCAGCCATCCATAACACCATCAGTAGGACAGAACAAGAGAAGAAAGTTGAACTCCAGCAAGTATTTTCCTGCCGAGCTCCCAGAAGCTGCCGGCAAGGATGTTGCCGGAGACAACGACAAGCTTGCCGGTGAGCAGCAGGCTCCAGCAAAGAACGAAGTTCTTGCCATCTTGACAAGTGCTCCCACAGCTGAACATATGCCCTTAGTCCTTGTTGTCGAGCCACATGCTCCAGCATGGTGTTGGGGATATAACCCCATGGCATGACCCACCCGTTTAGGGCCAGGTTATACAAGTGGCAATTCAGAAGATGGCGACGGTCAAGTAGGCCACAATGCCTACGAGTTTGAGGCCCAGAACACAAGTCACCAAGATGGCCGGCTCATGGCCCAGAACCTGAGATGCTGGCTCATCGTCGCAAGAGGTCAAAGGAAGTTTCCTACTTGGGAAGTAAGGCAAATAGGTGATAGACTAGGTGACGGGTTATACTATGACCCAGACTCTGTTGTAAGCCTAGGGCCTCGACCTGTATATAAACGGTAGCCCCTGAGGCAGAAAGACCAGGTTACAAGCTCTCGAGTACTAGGATAGCCAAGTTGCACCCTTGTAATCAAAATCATCAGCATCAATATCAAACAAGCAGGAAGTAGGCTATTACCTCCATCAAGAGGGGCCGAACCTAGGTAAACCCTTGTCCCTTGATTCCGACCAACCCCGTTCAAGCTACTACCTCGCAGCAATGGCCTCACGACTAAGTCCTTTCACGAGGACATCTGCCGTGACAAAACCACGACAGTTGGCGCCCACCATGGGGCCATCGCTTGGTGGTGTTGATTTCTTGGAGGGATCTCTTCCAGGGATCGAGGGATATGCAATCGGCCGCATGACCAAGAGTCGCCGCGACAAGCTCTACATCGACGATTCAGGTTGGGGCCCCTAGGCCGACTCAACCGAGTACGGATACCGGGTCCCCTTCGGCAAGATCCACGTCTTCATTGGCAAAATTGACGAACCAGGATCCAAGCCGGACATCTGCACCGACATTGTCGAGCCGGTTTGGCGCACGCAACCCACCTGGGCTCCAACCCGCCGGAACCATGTCTTCGCCGGCTTCACCCAAGGGGTCGAACTCGTGGATAACTCCACGTCTGGTGGGGACACTCTTATCTACTCCAACAGTGACTGATCAGTTGGGGATACCAAGTCAAGTCTCCCGCTGTATGATGGCAGGCTTGGGGGCTTCTCCGATGATGAGCCGGCCATGATAGATCATGAGTCGCCCCATTGGACCAACATCTACATGGCAGGCACTGCGCCGGCTCTTGACTCTACTGCAGCAGGCGCCATGGGAGGAGCCGGTGCTTCAGCAACAGATTCAAGAGCGTCTGGCATGGCCAAGCCGCCAACTCAAGTCCTTTCGGAGCTAGTCGCCCCATTGACAATGCTCCTAGAGTTGCCAGTAACAACGGAAAACCAGGAGGAGCGTAATACGGAGATAGCTAAAATTCGCAAGCAGATGGCTAAAGCTCAAGAGGATATCAATGCCGAGAACACTCGCCTGGTAGAGTTACGTGCTCAGATGCATAATGAGGTAGAAGGCCTAAGGACAGAGGCTTGGCGCATGGGTCTCCGACACAACGCTTCAGATATGGTTCATCGGAGGAGGCACGTGATACGTCTCCAACGTATCTACTTTTTCTCACGCTTTTCCTCTTGTTTTGGATTCTAATTTGCACGATTTGAATGAAACTAACCCCGGACTGACGCTGTTTTCAGCAGAACTACCATGGTGTTGTTTTTGTGCAGAAATAAAAGTTCTCAGAATGGAACGAAACTTTGCAAGGATTTTTATGGAATAAAAGAGAATTACTGGAGCCAAGACCGACCAGAGAGGGGCCCCTGGGTGGGCACAACCCACCAGGGCGGGCCCCCTCTCTTGGCGCGCCCAGGTGGGTTGTACCCACCTGGTGGCCCCGCAGACGATCCCCTGATACTATAAAATCACATATTTTCAGAAAAAAATAAGAGACAAAGAATTATCGCGTTCCACGAGACGGGGCCACCACCAAGCCCTGTTCTTCCTCGGGAGGGCAGATCTGGAGTCTGTTTGGGGCTCCGGAGAGGGGGATCTTCGTTCTTCGTCATCACCAACCCATCTCCATTGCCAATTCCATGATGCTCCCCACCGGAAGTGAGTAATTCCTTCTTAGGCTCGCTGGTCGGTGAGGAGTTGGATGAGATTCATCATGTAATCGAGTTAGTTTTGTTAGGGCTCGATCCCTAGTATCCACTATGTTCTTAGGTTGATGTTGCTATGACTTTCCTATGCTTAATGCTTGTCATTTGGGCCCGGGTGGCATGAACTTAGATCTGAACCGTTTATGAATTCATCATTATATCCATGTTTTAGATCCGATCTTGCAAGTTATAGTCACCTACTACGTGTTATGATCCGACAACCCCGGAGTGACAACAACCGGGCCCACTCTCGGTGATGACCATAGTTTGAGGAGTTCATGTATTCACTATGTGTTAATGCTTTGTTCCGGTTCTCTATTAAAAGGAGGCCTTAATATCTCTTAGTTTCCAATATGGACCCCGCTGCCACAGGTGGGTAGGAAAAAGATGTCATGCAAGTTCTTTTAATAAAGCACGTATGACTATTTACGGAATACATGCCTACATTATATCGATGAACTAGAGCTAGTTGCGTATCGCCCTAGGTTATAACTGTCACATGATGAATATCATCCAACAAGTCACCGATCCAATGCCTACGAATTTACCTTGTATTGTTTCTGCCAAGTTACTACTACTATCATCACTGTTACACTTGCTACAAAATTACTGCTATCACTATTACCGTTACCGTTGCTTTTGTTACTATTATCAAAACTATCATATTACTTGGCTACCGATTACTTGCTGTGGATAATTAATCTCCAGGTGTGGTTGAATTGACAACTCAACTGCTAATACCTTCAAATATTCTTTGGCTCCCCTTGTGTCGAATCTATAAATTTGGGTTGAATACTCTACCCTCGAAAAATGTTGCGATCCCCTATACTTGTGGGTTATGAAGACCTTTTTGTGGCGCCGTTGCCGGGGAGCATATCAATATTTGTTGAGTCACTTGGGATTATTATCAATTTATAATTATGAAGAATCTGAAGGATCCAAAGACTAAGATATTTCCCTCAAAGATGAGGGGAGGTAAGCAACTGCCATCCAGTTCTGCTTTAGATTCACCTTCTATTTTGAGTAAACTTGCAACACCACCACATGCTATCAATTCTAATATGTTGCAAGTTATTGATGATGCTACTTCTACTATGAATGATGCTTATGATGATGCTAGTACCTTGCTTGATAATGATGATATGCCACTTGGTGAATTTCTTGATGAACAAATTGCTCTAGTAATACAACATGATGTTGTTCAATCTGATGATGAGCTTGAAACTGAAACTCCTGAAACACCTGCTAGATCTAGCATTCCTAGATATGAATTGCCTAAGGTACCAGAAGGTTATGTTATGAATGAGGAGACAACTAGAGATATTGTTGCTTGTAAGGATATAGATGATCTAGAGAAATTACTATGCAAGTATAAAGAAATATCTCTGAATGCTAGAATGAAATGTGATCCTAAGTTTGCTACTTCACCTATCTTTACTGATGACAAGGATTATGAATTCTCTGTCGACCCAGAGTTAATTACTTTGGTTGAATCTGATCCTTTCCATGGTTAGGAAACTGAGACTGTTGTGGCACATCTTACAAAGTTGAATGATATAGCCACCCTTTTTACTCATGATGAGAAAACTCGATATTACTTTATTCTCAAATTATTTCCTTTCTCATTTAAGGGTGATGCTAAAGCTTGGTACAATACTCTTACTCCTGGTTGTGTGCGTAGTCCCCAGGATATGATTTATTACTTCTCTGAAAAATATTTTCCTGCTCATTATAATAAACAAGCTGCCTTACAGGAAATATTTAACTTTGTTCAAACTAAAGAAGAGAGTCTCCCACAAGCTTGGGGGAGGCTTTGCCAGCTACTTAATGCTTTGCCTGATCATCCTCTTAAGAAAAATGTAATACTTTATATCTTCTATAATGGACTAACCGATGCTTCTAGAGACTTCCTAGATAGTTGTGCTGGTTGTGTTTTCAGGGAACGAACTATTGCTCAAGCTGAAGAATTATTGAATAATATATTGAAAAATTAAGATGATTGGAATCTTCCTGAACCACCGCCTAAACCCACTCCGAAGAAGAGGGGTATATTATATCTCAGTCCTAAAGATATGCAAGAGGCAAAGAAATCTATGAAGGAAAAAGGTATTAAAGCTGAGGATGTTAAAAATTTACCTCCTATTGAAGAAATACATGGGCTTAATACACCACCACTGCCTAAGGTGGTAGAGGTAAATTCTCTAATGAAGTTCAATGATAATGATAATCCTCACAATATGCATCCTAGTCAATGCCTTTATGAGTTTGAAAATTATATTAGAAAACAAGATCACTTCAATGCAAATGTTATGAAACAATTGAAATACAATTCTGATATGATTGCTCGCTTGAGTGACTTGTTATTTTGTCGGTGTACAAAAGAAGGGGCGCACCTTTGTACCCCTTTACCTGTGCATGGATAGTCGGAGCCGCGCCCACAGCCGCACCAAGCAGAACAGGGGAGGTGAACCAAGGTAACACCGAAGCCCAAGACAGCCAAGGCAATGCCAAGGCCAAGAACACAAAGAAGCAGAAGGACAAAGCAGGCTCCCCCGGCAAGACCCTTGCCTGGGCAGCCTCAGCAGCCCCGACAAGACCCTTGCCGGGAGGGCTCGCCCACACCAGCGGAGTGAGCCACCCTCGAGCCCACGGGTTCCAACTCAACCAACCACGTTGGAAGTAGGGCTCGGGAGGCACCTCCATGGTGGCATGCAAATCTTTGTTAAGACCAAGGAATATGCAAGATCAGATAAGGATTAAAAGACAATGGTCCTCGGCAAGATCCTTGCCGAGGAGAGCCACAAGACCCCCGGCAAAATCCTTGCCGGGGACGACAGCGCGCCACGGCAAGACCCTTGCCGGCACACCCGGCAAGGCCCTCACCGAGGACGCCAGCAGGGCCACTGCCAGGCCCACACCAGCCAAGTCTCCACCGCCGTTCGCATGCAGCTGCCAGCTCAACCAGCTGGGCTGGCACCTGCGTGGCAACATGCAGCTTCCAGGATAGATTGGCAAGCGCCTGCGTGGCGGTATGCAGATCTTCGTGAAGACCCTACCACTGCGCCACCTCAGCTGCCTGCCTGCCTACATGGCGTTGCACGCATCGCTGGCCAGGGCGCATGTCGAAGCAAGGAGGAGCAGCGACGGACGGGACGGGCCTCGCTCCTGTCCCCGATAAAGCTAGGGGACACCTCAGCGGCGCATTAAATGCGCCTTGTCCTGTAATACGAGCGATAAGCTCGCATCACTGTATGCCTTTCCACCTCCCGTGTGCCATTGTGGCAGCCCCTTTCGACTATAAAAGGAGGCCCATGGCGTACTGGAGAGGGATTCGGCTCTTTGGAACTACTCAGCCGCCGTAGCTAGTTCGAGGGCTCAAGAACACTCAATACATCCACCAAAGCAGGACTAGGGTTTTACGCATCCTCGGGGCCCGAACCTGGGTAAACGATCCTTGTGCTGATTACTAATCCTGCTCTTCTCACAACCCTGCGCCCCGGCAACCGTAGTAGGGATTCTTGTGATCCCATAGGTGTCGTTCCACGCCGACATCTTTGGCGCGCCAGGTAGGGGGCGCAATTGTGAGAATCTGGTCTAGTAGTTAGCCTAGCGGTTCTTCATCGCCATGGCTCCCAAGAAGAAGACGGCCACGGCGATCGGCTCGTCGGGGCCGAACGACCAGTGCCAGTACGGGCGCGCAGCAGCCCGGTCGCGGACAAAACCCGAGCCGCGGTCCGCGAGCACCAACATCGCCCTGGCAGTCAGAGCCTGGCGAGCGGCCCCGTTCGTGCGCCAGGCGACGGGCCGCACGCCACCAAATCCAAAGACGGGGTTGGACCCCTCGCAGGCGGTGCGGGGCCCTCCAGGAGTGTCGTTGCAGCAACCTCCAAGATGCCCATGCCAGCGACCACTGCGCGCTCTTCCCATGGTGTGCGCGACGAGCAGCGTCACCACGCCGGAGACCCTGGACACCGCCGTGGGAAGAGCCCTGTGCATCGTTCGCGGGACGAAGGAGTTCAGCATGCCCGCCGAACTGCTGGCAAAATGGCGCGTAGCCGCTGGGTCGTGATAGAGCTCCTTTTAACGTGGTTAGAAGTCGAAGCGCGCCACGGTCCACGCAGCTGTTGCCGCCACCAACGCCAGCGGAAGCTTTGGCGCGCGCGCAGCTGCTCCTCGACTTCCCTCCTACTGCGGAGAAGCTCGACGAGTGGAGGGCCACCATCCGGAGCCTGGTCGCCGTCGCCAACAAAGATGAACCGCGACCGGCGGGGCCCTCGGGCCGACGCTCCACCGAGCCACCACACGCCTGCGCTGGGAGGACCGGGGTTGCTGCGGTCACAGTGCACTCTCCTCCTCCTCGCCAGCCGCCGCGGGCGTCGGCTCGTCGTGACGACGCTTGTGATAACATCTCTATAGCGTCGTCCAACCGGCGGACCCACCGCGACCAGCGCCAAGTTCTTCGAGAACGAGCTCACGAAGATGCTCGAACCACTATCGAGCGCCGGCGCGATACACGCCACCAGTCGGACAAGCGGGCGGGACCCGCTATGGACCACCCAGCGCCGGGGGGCTCCGGCGGCCTACCATACGAGGTGGGCTGCCCAACCTTTACCCGCGAGCTGCGGCAGTTCCAGTGGCCGTCCCACCGCACGTTCAAGTCCGACGTCGGCGAGAAGTATACTAGCAAGACCAATCCGCCCGAGTTCCTCAGCATCTACACCATCGCGATGCAGGCTGCCGGAGCTCGCGACGACAAGGTGCTTGCCAATTACTTCCCGTTGGCACTGAAGCCCAATGTTATGTCTTGGTTGATGCACTTGCCGACGGATTCCATTTCTTCTTGGTTGGATCTGTGCCATGAGTTCGTTGGCGCCTTCACTGGAGGCCACCAAGCTCATGGCCAGGACAGTGATCTGCATATCATTCCCAGAAGGAAGGGGAAACCCTGCGCAAGTACATCCAGAGATTCAGCCTGGTGCAGTACAACATCCGCGACTTCCATCCTGCCGCTGTGATCAGCGCGTTCCATCAGAACGTGCGCAACCACAAGATGCACGAAGAGCTGGCGATGACCAAGGTTAAGGATGTGGCCGAACTCTATGTTCTGGCCGATAGGTGCACCCGGGCTGAAGAGGGAAGGAAGTACCCCGGCGAGGACGCCAGCGCGGAAACCGACTCTACTGGTGAAGATACCGCCGCCCCGACGAAGAAGGGCCGGCGTCGCAACAGGAAACACAAGGGGAAGGCCGTGCTTGCCGTTGACGGGTCTGACGACACCGGCGCTGCCAAGAAGGTCAAGGCAGACGACCCCGACAAAGAGATTGCCGGGTGAGTCGCCTACCGGTCCTTAGCAGCTGCCGATAAGCCAGGGGCTCCGGCAAGCAGTACTGCAAGATCCACCGCACCAAGGGCCACGACCTCCAGAACTGTCGGCAAGTCGAGCTGCTTGCTGAAAAGCAAAAGGCCGAGTATGAGAGGCGGGACAAGGAGAAGGGCCAGGACGGTGCCGAGGGATCTGGCAAGAAGCGTGGCGGCCAAGGAGGCCGCCGCGACAAGGACAACCAGTAAGAGAGGCCCGCCCGGGGCCGTGACAAGAAGCAAGAAGACGATGATCATGACGAGGACGACGAGTCCGGCGAGCAAGGGTTCCAGAAGGCTACAGAGGCCATGTGCGTCGATGGTGGCGCCTCGCTGCATACTTCTCGCCACCAGCTCAAGCACTGGGCGCGTGAGATTACAGCAGCGGAGCCGTCGTTCGACGCTCAGAAGCCGCTAAAGTGGTCCAGCACGCCCCTCATCTTTGACGCCGAGGACCACCCTGACCACACAACCGCGGTTGGGTGTTTGCCGTTGTTGGTCTCGCCAACGATACGCAACCTCAAGGTGAACAAGATGTTGGTCGACGGTGGGGCCGGCCTGAACTTATCTCTCCTGTCGTGATCAAAAGGCTGCAAATCCCTGATGGAGACCTCGAGGAAACAGGCACGTTTCAAGGGGTCAATCCGGGGAGGATTCAGCCGAAGGGGAAGGTCACGCTGCCCGTGACGTTTGGAGGGGAGTTGAACCACAGGACGGAGAGGATCGTCTTCGACGTGGCCGAGATCCCCTTGCCCTACAACGGGATCCTCGGCCGCCCGGCACTAGCCAAGTTCATGGCGGCGTCGCACTACGACTACAACATGCTAAAGATGCCCGGGCCATTGACCATCATCTCCGTCCCCTCTGACAAGAAGGACGCGCTGATTTGTGCCGACCAACTCTACCCGGAAGCAGTTGCAGCAGTTGCCGCCAAGGCACTTGCTCCTGCCGCTGAAGCCCCGGGAGGGAAGAAGAAGCCCGGCAAGACCTCTCGCACCCACTCCGGCAAGCGCACCTCCTCGGAGTGTTGTGCTACCGTCGAGGACATGCCAGAGAGCTCCACCGGCAAGATCAAGAAATCCAGAGCTGAGCCACCGCAGACCAAGAAGGTGTCCGTCAGGGAGGATGGCACGGGAGGGGCTTTCACCATAGGCTCCACCCTCGACAGCAAATAGGAAGGCGCGCTCGTCACCTTCCTGCGGGCGAATGTCGACGTGTTTGCGTGGCAAGCATCTGACATCCCCGGTGTTCCCAGGGAGGTGATTGAGCACCACCTAGCTGTCTGTCCTCATGCGCGGCCCGTCAAGCAGAAGGTCAGAAAGCAGGCTCTGGAGAGGCAGGAGTTCATCACAGAGGAGATCAGGAAGTTGGAAGTGGCGGGTTTGGTGAGAGGAGTGCTCCATCCGACGTGGTTCGCTAATCCGGTGGTGGTGCGCAAAGCAAATGGGAAGTGGAGGCTGTGTATTGACTACACATATATCAATAAGGCTTGTCCTAAGGACCCCTTCCCGTTGCCACACATTGACCAGATTGTCGACTCCACGACCGGGTGTGATCTGCTGTCATTCCTCGACGCCTACTCGGGCTATCACCAAATCTTCATGACAAGAGAAGATGAAGATAAGACAACATTCATCACCCCATGTGGTACGTATTGCTTTTTACGGATGCCTTTCGGGTTGAAGAGTGCTGGCTCAACGTGTGCAAGACCAGTCCAAATTGGTTTTGAACCCCAGCTCCATAGAAATATGGAGGCATACATGGATGACATAGTGGTCAAAACCAAGGACGGGGCAACTCTTGTGCAAGATCTGGAAGAAACATTTGCCAACCTGCGCAAGATTAACCTTAAACTGAACCCTGAGAAGTGTGTCTTCGACGTTCCGTCCGACAATCTTCTCGGATTCTTTGTGTCGCAGCGTGGGATCGAGGCAAACCCAGACAAAATCAAGGCTATAGAACAGATTGAGGCACCCAAGCGGATCAAGGATGTGCGTCGGCTCACCGGCTACGTCGCCGCCATGAGCCGATTCATCTCCAAGTCCGCCGAGCGCACCCTTCCCTTCTTCAAAATCCTGAAGAAGGCAGGCCCGATGGAGTGGACCCCAGAAGCCGAGGCAGCGTTGCAGGATCTGAAGAAATACCTTTCCTCCATGCCAATACTAGTTGCGCCTAAACTACAAGCACAGTTGCTGCTGTATCTAGCGGCAACGAATCAAGTGGTCAGCGCCGCACTGGTGGCACAGAGGGAGGTCGACGAGGAGGCAGTGGCGATGGCAGAACTAGCGGACAGTGAGCCAAAGATTCCCCCGGCAGGACCTCATGCCGGCAAGGCAAGGCCCCCAGCAGAGTCTGACGCCATCAGGGCAGCGCCCGCACACTCAACCGAAGTGGTACAGAAGAAGAAGATGATGCAGCACCCGGTTTACTTTGTCAGCTCCCTCTTGCAGGGGGTTAGGTCGAGGTACTCCGGTGTGCAGAAATTGCTCTTCGGCCTCCTTATGGCCTTGAGGAAGCTGTGTCATTACTTCCAAGCCCACGAGATCAGTGTCGTCACCCGCCTCCCGTTACAACGGATACTGCACGACCAAGATGCAACCGGAAGGATTGTGGAATGGGCCTTGGAGTTGTCGAGCTTTGGGTTGAAGTTTGAAAGTACCTCAACAATACAGAGCAGAATCTTGGCACCTGACGAAGAAATCCAAGAGACCGCTCTCCCCGGCAAGGAAGCAGACCGCGACTGGATCATGTACTTTGACGGGGCTTTCTCGCTACAAGGCGCCGGTGCCGGTGTGCTGCTTGTCGCACCCACCAGAGAGCACCTCAAGTACATGATCCAGATGCACTTTCCCAGGGAGATGTCCACAAACAACACTGCTGAATACGAGGGGCTGCTTGCCGGTCTCAGGATCGCAGCAGACCTCGGGGTGAAGAAGCTCATCGTCAGGGGTGACTCGCAGCTTGTCGTCAGACAAGTTAACAAGGATTACCAGAGCCCATTGATGGAGGCCTACGTAGATGAAGTGAGGAAGCTGGAGGAGCGCTTGGACGGTATCCAAGCAGAGCACGTTCCCCGAGCGGAGAACGACATCGCCGATTACCTATCGAAGCATGCTGCATTCAAGCTATACCTGTGGAACCAGGTACCTTTTTGCTCCGGTTAACTCAGCCATCCGTCGAACCATCAACGGGGCGGAACAAGCGGAGGAAATCAGGTCCCGGCAAGTACTTTCCCGCCGAGCCCCCTGGGGCTGCCGGCAAGGATGCTGCCGTGGACGCTGAGCCTGCCAAAGAGCAACTAGCTTCGGCAGGGCGTCAAGCCCTGGCCGTGGAGACAGCCGCTCCCATGGCAAAGGAAATGTCTTTGGTCCTTGCCGTCGAGCGCCAGGCTCCGGCGTGGGAGCAGCATACTGTCCGATTCCTCCGAACAGGGGAACTTCCTGAGGAGCAGGAAGAAGCGGAAAAAGTAGCCCGTCGGTCTGCCCTGTACCAGTTCATCGATGTCGTCTTGTACAGGAGAAGGCCGAACGGTGTGAAATTGAAGTGCATCGCCCGGGAGGAAGGACTGGAGCTGTTGGCGGAGATACATGGAGGCATATGTGGCTCCCACATATGGTCGAGGGCCCTTGCCGGCAAGGCGTTCCGGCAAGGTTTCTTCTGGCCCACCACACTCCAGGATGCGACGACACTAGTAACAAAGTGTGAAGCATGTCAGTTCCATTCAAAGAAGCTTCATCAACCAACTCAAGCCCTTCAAACGATCCCTCTCTCCTGGCCATTCTCGGTCTGGGGGCTCGACATACTGGGCCCTTTCCCCCGTACTGTCGGGGGCTTTAAGTACTTGTACGTTACAATCGCCAAGTTCACAAAGTGGCCAGAGGTGGAACCAGTGAAGAAGGTGACAGCACAGTCAGTCGTCAAGTTCTTCAAGGGACTAGTCTGCCGTTTTGGTGTGCCAAACAGAGTCATCACTGACAACGACATGCAGTTCACAAGCCACACCTTCATGCAGTACATTCAAGACCTCGGCAGCAAGGTCTGTTTTGCTTCCGTGGCACACCCCCGGAGCAACAGCCAAGCAGAGAGGGCAAATGCTGAAGTGTTGCGAGGCCTGAGAACAAAAACCTTTGACAGGCTGCACAAGAGCGGAAGGCGCTGGATTGATGAGTTGCCGGCGGTTCTTTGGTCGATCAGGACGACGCCAAATCGAGCCACCGGTCAGACACCCTTTGCCCTAATATATGGGGCAGAGGCAGTTCTCCCCACGGAACTCATATACGGGTCACCTCGAGTGCTCGCTTATGATGAGCTTGAGCAAGAGTAGTTGCGGCAAGATGACGCGGCGCTCCTTGAGGAAGATCGTCTTCGGGCGGCTGTGAGAGCAGCACGCTACCAGCAAGCCTTGTGCCGCTACCATAGCCGCAAGGTTCATGCGTGTTCAGTTGGCCAAGAATTCCAACAAGTTGACGCTGAAGTGGGAAGGCCCTTATCGGGTAATACGAGTCACCAGGCCTGGCGTAGTCCGCCTGGAGACCGAAGATGATGTTCCAGTGAGCAACTCCTAGAATATCGAGCATCTTTGCAAGTTTTACCCATAAGGAGCGGCTTGCCGGGCCCCCCGACAAGCCACCTTTTGTACAAGCCTTGCCGGCAAGGCATATAACCCTTTGTACAATGCCAGGCGCAGACCCTGAGCACAAATAAATGAAGCGCTGGCGCCCTAAGTTATAGCATGCATGCTAGGTCGAGTCTCTTCCTTGGTTAGGGTTGATAGTGCTTAGCAGCGACTAACCCCTAGCCTAGAGGTCGAGTGCGCATCTCTCTGTTCTTTTCTGCCCTCCTTTAGTTCGCAGGGCACATGGGCACTTCTGCTGAGCTACATGGAAGAAAGGGAATGGACCGGCGTCCCGACCCCGGCGAACCAGAGTTGCCGGGGGCTGCAAGTACAAGGATCCAACCGCGGCAAGACAAGGTTGCCGGGGGCTGCAGATCCAGATAAGTCTTTCATCCTCTGTCATGCATTTCGGTACGGAACTGGGACATGTGAAACCTCGTTTTATCTCCACGCTACCATGCTCCCTTTTTTCCTATGCCCAGGGATTATCTTCTGGGTCCGGATTTGGATGTAGCCGCGGCGGCAAGGAGACAGAACGAGGAGCCTAAGCCCACTTCATCCTGGCCTCCGCCAAAGGCGCGAGAATGGTCGAGCGAAGTGAGGGGGACGGCAAGGCCTGTTGCCGGGCGAAAAACGTTTATCTTAAATAGTAACAAGGATTCGCTCCTTGTCGCGGGGTCCACCCACATACGAAAAACCCGGCAAACATCCCTTTTTCATTAAAAACATCCCACACAGTTACAGTTTATACGGAATGAAAAACATGAGCAAGGGGATTACAAGTTCTAAATTTAACGAAGGCCCGAAGGCTTACAAACTAAAAAAGAGATGAGATGCTCGTAATCCCTTTCTTGTCCCTCTCCTCAGGAGGCAGCTCAAGAAGCCGGAAGGGCAAAAGGGGCGCCTAGGCGAGCTACGAGCAACAGAAAGCACCAAGAGAACACCTCGGTGGCTACCCAAGGGTGGGCCGGTGATGACGGTGCGGCAGGTCGCCGGACACGCGACGAAGGCGTCGGTGTCCGTGTACTCCGAGTTGACGGCCTTGCCGCCCGCCCTCTTCCTCTTCCGCAGCCTCCCGACACCAGCCGCCCAAGGAGACGGCCCCGAGAAGTTCAAGGAGCTGGCCCCTCCCCCAGCGAAACTCCACCGGAGGCGCGGCCAGGTGCAGATACTGCTGCTGCCGCACCCGCCCAGGCACGGGGCATCCGACGCCTAGTCGGACTCGTCCCCATCATCTGCCCCGCTGTCCTCCTCGTCACTTTCACTCGAGGAAGAGCTTCAATCGTTGGAGTCTCCGTCGGAGGAGCTCTCCACGCAGCACTTCAGGCGAGTTCCAAAATCTCCAAAGACCTTGATGGAGAACAACCCGTTCTCCATTAATTTGAAGTAGAGGACGAGCCCCGCCATTAGGCTGTGGATGCGAGCAAACGTCTTCCATCCACGACGGAGGTACATGACCCGAGGAGCCGGGAAGTCGACGTCGACCTGCGTGCCCCCATTCCCGCAGCCCCTCATGTGCAACCTGAGGGTCTGGGGCGGGTCACGCTCCATCTCCCGAGCAAACGGGGCGGGAAGACGAAGACAGCGACGCGGAGGCCGGCGCAGCCTGATGAAGAACTCACGGGGCTGGTCTCCA
Organism: Aegilops tauschii subsp. strangulata; assembly: GCF_002575655.3. Classification (NCBI taxonomy): domain Eukaryota; kingdom Viridiplantae; phylum Streptophyta; class Magnoliopsida; order Poales; family Poaceae; genus Aegilops; species Aegilops tauschii. The sequence continues at coordinate 187,596,049 of NC_053036.3, forward strand.
ACTTGGACCTCCGTCCGGAAAGGCATCATTGGCAGGGCGAGGCCGGCGCGCCGCCCCGTCCTCCTCTTCCCCGAGCACCACAACCTCTGCCACGGCTTCGCCCACGGCCTCGCCACTCCCCCTTCCCCTCACGGCCGGCTCCACCACCGCAGGCTCAGGAGGAGGAGGGACGCGCTGTCGAGCGGCGACCCTCGCCGCCACCGTCGAGGGACCGGGGTTCCCCTTCTCCATGGCGGATGAGAGGAAGAAGCAGAAGCAAGAGGAGATAGAAGATAGAAGAATGCGGGATGCCATCCCCCTTCCCTCTCCTTATAAAGGGCGGGGTCGGGGCTCGGCCGCCCCGCTCGGCCAATCCAGCCACCAGCGGCGTAGGGAATCAAGACCGACCCGCTGCCCCAACCAGCGACGGCCCGGTTTCCCGTCTCCACCGCTTGCCACCCCAAGCGCATGGAGGACGCGTGGAGAACATGCAGAACCGAGGGGACGGGTGAAGCGACCTCTCCCCACCCTGTGATCGTGGGGTGTGGACACCTTGAAGACCGCGACCCGGCCCCATTCAGTAAATGGGCCGCGCCTTTACGCCTCTCCCTCTTCATGGGGAAGGAGCGAGCCACCCCTGTATCGTGATGTGACGCATGCGTGCGGAAACCGCCCCACGCATGACGCCCATGTCATGCACACCCCTCCACGTCGCGCATTCAACGCGGGTCATGGGGAAGCGCAGCAGACGGAAAATTACCACGGTAAAAACCGCCCCTCCTGCCCGCGGACCGTTTTGGGCCTGGCCCAACAACGTGTCGCGCTTATGTGTGGCCCAGGCCCGGGGGCTGCTGTCGGTGTACAAAAGAAGGGGCGCACCTTTGTACCCCTTTACTTGTGCACGGACAGTCGGAGCCGCGCCCACGACCGCACCAAGCAGAACAGGGGAGGTGAACCAAGGTAAAACCGAAGCCCAAGACAGCCAAGGTAACGCCAAGGCCAAGAACACAAAGAAGCAGAAGGACGAAGCAGGTTCCCCCGGCAAGACCCTTGTCGGGGCAGCCTCAGCAGCCCCGACAAGACCCTTGCCGGGGCGGCTCGCCCACACCAGCGGAGTGAGCCACCCTCGAGCCCACGGGTTCCAACTCCATCAACCACGTTGGAACTAGGGCTCGGGAGGCACGTCCATGGTGGCATGCAGATCTTTGTCAAGACCAAGGAATATTCAAGATCAGATGAGGATTAAAAGACAACGGTCCTCGGCAAGATCCCTGCCGAGGAGAGCTACAAGACCCCCGGCAAGATCCTTGCCGGGGACGACAGCGCGCCACGGCAAGACCCTTGCCGGCCCACCTGGCAAGGCCCTCACCGAGGACGCCAGTAGGGCCACTGCCAGGCCCGCACCAGCCAAGTCTCCACCGCCGTTCGCATGCAGCTGCCAGCTCAACCAGCTGGGCTGGCACCTGCGTGGCAACATGCAACTTCCAGGCCAGATTGGCAAGCGCCTGCATGGTGGCTTGCAGATCTTCGTGAAGACCCTACCATCGCGCCACCTTAGCTACCTGCCTGCCTACATGGCACTGCGCGCATCGCTGGCCAGGGCGCGTGTCGAAGTGAGGAGGAGCGGCGACGGACGGGACGGGCCTCGCTCCCGTCCCCGATAAAGCTAGGGGACACCTCAACGGCGCATTAAATGCACCTTGTCCTGTAATACGAGTGATAAGCTCGCAGCACTGTACGCCTTTCCACCTCCTGTGTGCCATTGTGGCACCCCCTTTCGACTATAAAAGGAGGCCCATGGCGTACTGGAGAGGGATTCGGCTCTTTTGAACTACTCAGCCACCATAGCTAGTTTGAGGGCTCAAGAACACTCAATACATCCACCAAAGCAGGACTAGTGTTTTACGCATCCTCGCGGCCCGAACCTGGATAAACGATCCTTGTGCTGATTACTAATCCTGCTCTTCTCACAACCCTGTGCCCCGGCAACCGTAGTTGGGATTCTTGTGATCCCATAGGTGTCGTTCCACACCGACATATTTAGAATTTCAAATGATGTTAGAGGTGTTGGAAAACATGCTTCTATGGTTCAAACTCAGTTAGAACAAGGTGCTAAATCACAAAGAGAATTGCTTGATGAAATGAATATAATATGCATGACTTTGCTATTAGCGTTGCAACTAGAGGAGGTAAAATGACTCAGGAACCACTTTATCATGAGGGACACCCAAAAAGAATTGAACAAGACTCACAAAGAAATAACACTAGTGCACCTAGTCCTTCTAAAAAGAAAAAGAAGAAGAAAAATGATAGGACTTTGCATGCTTCTAGTGAACCTGAAAGAGAGAAACCTCATGATAATGATAATGAAACTTCTATCTCTGATGCTGAAACTCAATATGGTAATGAACATCCTCCTAGTGATAATGAAAAAGATAATGTTGATGTTCACGGAGATGCTCAACCAAATGAAAAGGAACCAGATAATGATGTTGAAATAGAACCACATATTGATCTTGATAACCCACAACCTAAGAATAAAAGATATGATAAAAGAGACTTCATTGCTAGAAAACACGGTAAAGAAAGAGAACCATGGGTTCAAAAACCTGTGCCTTTTCCACCCAAGTCAACTAAAAAGAATGATGATGAAGAATTTGAACGCTTTGCTAAAATGCTGAGGCCAGTCTTTTTGCGTACTCGCTTGACTGATATCTTGAAAATGCCTCCTTATGCAAAGTATATGAAAGACATCATTACAAATAAGAGAAAAATACCGGGAGCTGAAATCTCCACTATGCTTGCTAATTATACTTTCAAAGATGGAGTACCTAGAAAACTTGGAGATCCGGGAATACCAACTATACCTTGCTCTATCAAAAAGAAATATGTGAAAACTGCTTTGTGTGGTTTAGGAGCTAGTGTTAGTGTTATGCCTTTCTCTCTATATAAAAGACTTGACTTGAATAAACTCACACCTACTGAAATATCTTTGCAAATGGCTAACAAATCAACTGCCATACCTATCGGTATCTGTGAGGATGTGCCCGCTGTTGTTGCTAATGTTACTATTTTGACTGACTTTGTTATACTTGAGATGCCCGAGGACAACAACATGTCGATTATCCTTGGTAAGCCCTTCTTGAATACTCCAGGGGCTGTTATTGATTGCAAAAAAAGCAAGGTCACTTTTCATATTAATGGTAATGAGCATACGGTGCACTTTCCAAAGAAACAATTCCAAGTGAATGGTATTAATGTTATTGAAAAATCTCCGACAATCACTATTGGAAGTTTTCAAATACCTCTACCTACCGTCAAAAGGAAATATGAAATGCTTATTGTTGGGGACATCCATATCCCCACTGAGGTAACTTAGTGATTTACGAAAGTTCTTCGGTTTCATGCTAATCGAAAGTGGTTGTTAATAAGACCAGATCAACCTTATTAATGAGCCATTTTTGAACGGTATGAAGTTGATGAATTTAGTAAGCACTACCTTTCCCTACTTTTTGTTTTCTGTTTTTATTAGTTAAATAAAACAAAATGCCATGTTTAGTCTGTTTTCTGAATTTCTCGTGCAATAAAAAATGACCCAAAAATGAAAGTGCTCAGAATGCTCTGAAAATTTTATACGATTTTTTCTGAATATTTGGTGCAAATAATACCAAAGGGAGGTGCAGCAGGTGGGCACAACCCACCTGGGCGCGCCAGCACCCCCAGGCGCGCCCTAGTGGGTTGTGGTCCCCACGTGGGCCCCCTCACTTATCTCTTTAGCCCACATCACCACTTACCTCCAGAAAAAATCTCCATTGCTCTCTCTCCTGTATTCTTGAGCTCAAACCCGTGGATTTCGATCTCTTTGCTCGAAGCCCCGTCTCCGAAACTGTATCGGGGGATTGTTGCTTGGTATGTGACTCCACCATTTGTCCAATTAGTTTTTGTTTTAGTGGTTTATACTCTGAATAATTAGCTACTCTTGGTGTTGCTGTAGATGTGCTTGCATGTTGAATTCTTTGAGTTCTAAGTTGTTTGAATGCTTGATATGGCCTCTATGCATCCCTATGAGTAGTTGCTATCAATTTCATAAAGTTTTGTTGACAAATTTTTGTCACCCCAAAATTTTTATTTTCAGAAAATTGTACGCAGACATGAATATCTTCAGGAAGTTTGGCTCTAAGAAGAACTCCAAGGGTGTTATTGGGGAGTCTTCTGAAAGTGATCTCCACCCTCGGAGGTTGGCGGAGGTACGACCATGCGAATGGCCACACACCCTGTTCCTGGAAGAGGCTGGAATTCTTTAGGAGTTCACACAATATATTGCTAATGCCGGCCTCACCGGCTTCATCGCAGATGAGTGTGACCAGCACCAAATCCTCACAAACACCTTTGTTCAGAGTTTTACTTTCCTGCCTAGAAATAATCCTCCTGAAGTGAGCGTTGATTTATATGCTGAAAACCATCAAATACCACTTACTGAATTTTGTGACATATGCATGCTCCCTTCTGATGGGAGTTTAGCTGAGCCTAGGCCGGCAGGGTTTGAGGCCTTTTATCGCACTTTGATAGTGGGAGATGAGAGAGGGGTGTCAGCCACCATGGCTGCTAGCGTACACTTTCCTGCTGTACATTATTTTGCTTTATTTGTTGCTAAGTGTCTGCTTGCTAGAAAGAAAGTAGGTGCGCTCAGTGCACCAGACTTTCTGTTTTACGCCGGGCACTGGAGGGTGACAACACTTATAGCTTGGGAGCTATTGTGGCTCGTCGCCTACATCTTAATAAATCCCAATGGGAAATAGATGGTGGGATTTTTGCTACTCGTTTGGCGGCCCACTTCAATGTTGGGATACACCCTCATGATTACCCTCTGACTAAGGTTTACCTAGACCGTGCAGCCATGGAACACCATCACTTTCTTGCACATGATCGTCCTAACATCGCCATTCCTTATAATCTGGTCTTTAGCGTTAAAACTCGTGATGTTATTCCATTGCTTGCACCTGCTTTGTTTGATTCTGCTGCTAGGGGCGGATCCGGATTATGCCTGCAGACATCATCATCTACTGGAACGCTTAGGCTGCTGCGGAGGCAGCACAGGAAGAGCCTCAGCAGTGGGATAATTGGATGCCTGCTCCTCAGGATCCCTACTACCATCCAGGCTACTGATCGACTACCAAGTTAGGCCAAAAGCCTAAGCTTGAGGGAAGTACGTGTTCTCACAAACATTACATTCATGTCCACTTATTTTCATTTGTCGGTGTTCACACTTTTTCATTGTATTATCCATGCTTAGATTTATTTTCTTGCTTTCTTCTTGTGTGTTTCAAAAACTTTAGAAAAACCAAAAAAATTAGTTGTAGTAATTTACTTTCTATGCATGCTTAGTAGTAGAACTAAAAAGAGAAAACCCAAAAATATATCCATGTTCTTTTTTTGTTTGTTGGGAGCTTTCCCATGTAAATAGTTTTTCTCGTTTTTGATTTTCCCTTTTTTTACTTGTTCAAGAAAACCAAAAACTCCAAAAATATTTGGTGTGTTTCTCTGAATTTCTTTACTTTTTTATTTCGAGTCTTACCGAGGAGAAGACCACGATGAAAATGTTGAGTGGCTCTCATATGAATAACTGTTGAACTAATAAAGAGCACATTTTACCTTGTCTTCCCCTGTTGAATAAAATGTTTGCAGATTCCAGCTTAGTCCATGGCACTCTTGCACTATTATTATTTTCATATCATTCGGTCGTGCAAGTGAAAGGCAATAATGACGATATTCGATGAACTGGCCGTGGCAAAGAGAAACTGGTATGAACTCGACTTGTTCTGTTTGTGTAAATATGTTTAACCTAGTAGCCAGGCTTCAGCCCATTATGATTAAACATGTTTGCAATGACAATTAGAGATTATAGTTTCTCATGCCATGCATAAGTAGTTGGGAGTTGATAATGATTTATCTTGGATATCAACATAGCGTTAAAATGATTGTGATGTAGTATGATGATATGGTATCCTCCTCTGAATGTTCGAGTGGCTTGACTTGGCACATGTTCATGCTTGTAGTTGAATCAAAACCAACATAGCCACTATGATATTTATGTTCATGGTGTTCATATCCTACTCATGCTAGTGTCCAATGTTACTTATGCATAATGCATGGTTATGATCGTTGCTCTCTAGCTAGCCGCTTCCCAATCTAATTGCTAGCCTTCGCCTGTACTAAGTGGGAACTCTGCTTGTACATCAAAAACCTTGAACCCAAAGTTACTCCAGATGAGTCCACCATACCTACCTATATACGGTATTAGCCTGCCGTCCTAAGTAAATTTGCATGTGCCACCTCTAAAAACTTCTAAAAAATATCCTTTTTGTGTGCCTGAATCGTTCATGGAATGATAGGAGGTGGTCGATATCTTCCATGCTAAGCGGGTTATTCTCAGGTCGAGTGTTTATTCGCTCGCCATCGCATGAGAAAATAGGCGGTAATAGGGATGCCTAGTCCCAAACTGCAAACGTGAAAAAGAGTTCATCTCTTGAATAATCAAACCAAAAATCCCGATGGAGTCAAAACCTTTACTTTTATCGCTTGGGAACCGCCACTAGCGTGCTTAGCATGGAAGATGTTGATAACTGATGGTCATGAAGTGAATAAGAAGGGTGCATGTCTCAAAATATCATTTACCTCAGTTTTAAAAATTGAGCTCTGGCACCTCTACAAATCACTGCTTATCTCTGTGAAGGGACTTTCTATTTACTTTTATGTTGTGTCATCACCTTCTAAAACAAGCGCTAGAAACTGAGATAACACAACTGTCATGATTTATGCATTGTGTATAGCTAATGTTGGGTGCATCATGACTGGATCTTTTCTACCGTGAATTACAATGTTTAGTCACTGCTTGAACTTTGGAGGTGCTCTGCATTTATGTTTTGCGGTCTCAGAAAGGGCTAGCGAGATACCACTATTGTCATATTATATCATGGTTGTTTTGACAACGTGTTGCTGTTTGAGATCTCTTATTATCGCTCGCTAGCCGATTATGTCATTGATATGAGTTAATATAATCTTTAAGTGTTATTGTTGACATGGTTAGTTATAATGTTGGTTGAAAACCTGGGTGCTGTTTAAGCCTATTTATGCAAACAAGAGCAAAAGAGTTCGTAAAAGTTTTTCTTTCTCAGTTTCAGTTTATCAACTGAATTGCTTGAGGACAGGCAAAGGTTTAAGCTTGGGGGAGTTGATACGTCTCCAACGTATCTACTTTTCCTCTTGTTTTGGACTCTAATTTGCATGATTTGAATGAAACTAACCCCGGACTGATGCTATTTTCAGCAGAACTACCATGGTGTTGTTGTTGTGCAGAAATAAAAGTTCTCGGAATGAAATGAAACTTTGTGAGGATTTTTTATGGAATAAAAGAGAATTACTAGAGCCAAGACCCACCAGAGAGGGGCCCCTGGGTGGGCACAACCCACCAGGGCGCGCCCCCCTCTCCTGGCGTGCCCAGGTGGGTTGTACCCACCTGGTGGCCCCGCAGACGATCCCCCTGATACTATAAAATCAGATATTTCCAGAAAAATAAGAGAGAAAGAACAATCGCATTCCACGAGACAGAGCCGCCGCCAAGCCCTGTTCTTTCTCGGGAGGACAGGTCTGGAGTCCGTTTGGGGCTCCGGAGAGGGGGATCTTCGTTCTTCGTCATCACCAACCCATCTCCATCGCCAATTCCATGATGCTCCCCACTAGGAGTGAGTAATTCCTTCGTAGGCTCGCTGGTCGGTGAGGAGTTGGATGAGATTCATCATGTAATCGAGTTTGTTTTGTTAGGGCTCGATCCCTAGTATCCACTATGTTCTTAGATTGATGTTGCTATGACTTTCCTATGCTTAATGCTTGTCACTTTGGGCCCGGGTGCCATGAACTTAGATCTGAACCGTTTATGAATTCATCATTATCTCCATGTTTTAGATCCGATCTTGCAAGTTATAGTCACCTACTACGTGTTATGATCCGACAACCCCGGAGTGACAACAACCGGGCCCATTCTCGGTGATGACCGTAGTTTGAGGAGTTCATGTATTCACTATGTGTTAATGCTTTGTTCCGGTTCTCTATTAAAAGGAGGCCTTAATATCCCTTAGTTTCCAATATCGACCCCGCTGCCACGGGAGGGTAGGACAAAAGATGTCATGCAAGTTCTTTTAATAAAGCACGTATGACTATTAACGGAATACATGCCTACGTTATATCAATGAACTGGAGCTAGTGCCTGATTGCCCTAGGTTATAACTATCACATGATGAATATCATCCAACAAGTCACCAATCCAATGCCTACGAATTTATCTTATATTGTTTCTGCTAAGTTACTACTGCTATCATCACTGTTACACTTGCTACAAAATTACTGCTATCACTATTACCATTACCGTTGCTACTGTTACTATTATCAAAACTATCACATTACTTTGCTACCGATTACTTGCTGCATATAATTAATCACCAGGTGTGGTTGAATTGACAACTCAGCTGCTAATACCTTGAAATATTCTTTGGCTCCCCTTGTGTCGAATCTATCAATTTGGGTTGAATACTCTACCCTCGAAAACTGTTGCGATCCCCTATACTTGTGGGTTATCAGCACATGAGCCGCCTGCCCACTAATTTTTAGCCCATACGTCTGTTCAGTACACCGGGGGCTGGGACAAGCACCACGGGGGTCCCAGTTATACCTCAGTCAAACCAAGTTGTACCCCAAGATGGAGGTGGATGGTCACCTCCGGCTCCGTGTCATCAGCCAGCTCAGCAGCGCCAACTCGAGCCGGCCCAGCGTCCACCACCTGTCTGAATGACTTTAGAACATTTTGTGACACCGGCGGGTCATTTCTCCAATCCTGTTGATAACTTGTTGGCAGAGACCACCTACCTCGCTGCACTTCTGATCACAAGGAACACCCAAGTTGATATCGAGGCCCTAAACGCCATCGAGCTGTTGAAGACTGCGGCGGATTAGCAAGCAATCTACTCCTACAGTCAGCAACGATTCCACTCCACCCCGCATCCAAGTCGCAAATAGGAGCTGCCAAGCTGAGTCACCGGCAGTATCCAACAGCGCCATGCAAAGACGCGACCAGCCACGTGACCCGCCCCGACATGTAGCCCTGGACACTCAGGAGATCGTCTACACAGCCCGTGCACGATGGGAGGCAGAAGCAGCCAATGTGGTGACTCAACCGGCACCTACTACGACCCCCTTGCTTTCACAAGGCACCGGGTCGAGTACCAGGACCATTGGGATTCCATGTTTGGTGCCGGCTCTACGGAACGAGCGTATTCCCAAGGATTTCAAGGGTCCTCGCAAAGTCTCTAACTACACAGTTGATTTTGGGCCGTCGGCCTGGATTGAGAATTATGAGATGGTCATGGACATGCTGGATGTCAGTGATGCGGTTCATGCAAAGTATTTAACCATGATGCTGGAAGGGCCAGCTCGTACTTGGCTAAAAAACTTGCCCCCCCAACTCCATCAACACTTGGGCTAAGCTGAAAGAACGTTTTATCAAAAACTTTCAACGAACTTGCAAAAGTCCGGTGACAATTGTCGTTTTGCAGCATTGTGTCCAGCGTGAGGGTGAGTTAGCTCATCACTGGTCTCACTGGGTCGCGGGTATTATCCACTCCTCTGATGGCATCTCAGCTGCCCAGGCCGTCCTAATTTTGGAGAAAAACTGCCATTTTGATCCTTTGGTTCATAAGCTTAGGCGACTCAAGCACACGGTTCAGGATATGGGAGGTCTCATGGATGTCCTTACCAGGTACGTTGATTCGGATACCATGAAGGATCCCACATCGAATGACGAAAAAGCCGGCAAAAGCAATAAAAATGGTGGTGGCAAGGGCCAAAAACATAATCATCCTGGGTACAATGGCAACAACGACAATCAAGGCAATGGCGGAAAGCACAAACACTCGAAGGGTGGCTCAGATTTTGTTGCCAACACCAATCCTGGTTTCAAAGGCAAGAGACAGAACAACTCCGGGAGGTCATTCAACGCAAATAAAGCTCATAATTTTGAGGAGGCCCTCAAAGGCCCATGCCCAAAGCACAATACCCAGGATAAGCCGGCAAACCACTATTGGGAAAACTGTTTTATTATGCAGCAATTTCGCAATCAGGCTTATGATACGTCTCCAACGTATCTATAATTTTTTGTTGTTCCATGCTAATATATTATCTGTTTTGGATATTTAATGGGCTTTAATATGCCCTTTTATATTATTTTTGGGACTAACCTATTGACCGGAGGCCCAGTGCCAGTTTCTGTTTTTTGTTGTCTATTTTAGAGTTTCGTAGAAAAGGAATACCAAATGGAGTCCAAACAGAATGAAACCTTCGCGATGATCTTTCTTGGACCAAAAGCAAACCAAAAGGCTTGGATTTGAAGTCTGGAAGACCATGAGGCGGCCACGAGGCAGGAGGGCGCGCCCCCACCCTCGTGGGCCCCTCGTAGCTCCACCGACGTACTTCTTCCGCCTATATATACTCTTATACCCTAGATCGATCAGAGAGAGCCACAAAAGCACTTTTCCACCACTGCAACCCTCTGTACCAGTGAGATCCCATCTTGGGGCCTTTTCCGGCGATCTGCCGGAGGGGGAATCGATCACAGAGGGCTTCTACATCAACACCATTGCCTCTCCGATGAAGCATGAATAGTTTACCACAGACCTTCGGGTCCATAGTTATTAGCTAGAGGTCTTCTTCTCTCTCTTTTATTCTCAATACAAAGTTCTCCTCGATGTTCTTGGAGATCTATTCGATGTAATACTCTTTTGCGGTGTGTTTGCCGAGATCCGATGAATTGTGGATTTATGAACAAGTTTATCTATCAATATTATTTGGTTCTTCTCTGAATTCTTATATGCATGATTTGATGTCTTTGCAAGTCTCTTCGAATTATCGGTTTAGTTTGGCCTACTAGATTGATCTTTCTTGCAATGGGAGGAGTGCTTAGCTTTGGGTTCAATCTTGCGGTGTCCTTTCCCAGTGACAGTAGGGGCAGCAAGGCACGTATTGTATTGTTGCCATCAAGGATAAAAAGATGGGGTTTATATCATATTGCTTGAGTTTATCCCTCTACATCATGTCATCTTGCTTAATGCGTTACTCTGTTCTTATGAACTTAATACTCTAGATGCATGCTGGATAGCGGTTGATGTGTGGAGTAATAGTAGTAGATGCAGAATCATTTCGATCTACTTGACACGGACGTGATGCCTATATTCTTGATCATTGCCTTAGATATCTTCATAACTATGCGCTTTTCTATCAATTGCTCGGCAGTAATTTGTTCACCCACCGTAATTCTTATGCTATCTTGAGAGAAGCCACTAGTGAAACCTATGGCCCCCGGGTCTACTTTCCATCATATAAGTTTCCAATCTATTTTTACTTTGCATTCTGTACTTTCAATCTATACTATAAAAATACCAGAAATATTTATCTTATTATCTCCATCAGATCTCACTGTTGCAAGTGGCCGTGAAGGGATTGACAACCCCTTTATCATGTTGGTTGACAACCCCGTCTGCCGAGATCAACTACCCTCCCACCGTTGTCAAATTAAAGGTTAGCACAATCTCTTCTTCTACTCCTCTCCCCTAGATGAGATTTCATTGCGTCAGTACTTTGTTTCCCGGGTTGGGCTTCCCAGTTCTCCCTGTCACCAAATGATGATGTTGATTTTCCAAGGAATTTCAGTTTGCGGTAGAAGTTATCTTTACGAAAAAAGCCGCCTCCCTCCCCTCCCTCTCGGCCCCCGCGTCGCCTGCCCGGGCAACTCGGGCGGCGGCTAGGGTTCCCGAGCGCCGCCGCCCCCACCCCTCCTCTCCCTTCTCGTCGCCACCTGAGGTGCTCGCCGGGCAACCCGCGCAGCCGCGAGTGACGGTGGCAGCGAGGCCCTCGTCGCTCCGGCTGCGGAGGATCTAGATCCCAGGGGCGGCAGCCCCTGCCAGTGCGGCGTCGCCGTTCTTGCCCTGAACGGTGCTCGCGGAGGGCTCTGGCCGGCGTCCTCGACTACGAGGGCGGTGGGGCGTTGGTGCCTGGTGGCTACAACGTGGAGGCCTCCTTCCTTGTGGATGAAATGAATAAATTTGACTTTAGATGTCATAAGCCACCACCGGTATCCAACCAGTGGCGACTAGATGAAAGTAAAATCTCATCTAGCAATACAGTTGCAACCAACGCGATAAAGGGGTTGTCAATCCCTTCACGGCCACTTGCGAAAGTGAGATCTGATAGAGATAATAAGATAAATATTTTTGGTATTTTTATGGTATAGATTGAAAGTAAAGAATGCAAAGAAAAAATAGATTGGAAACTTATATGATGGAAAGTAGACCCCGGGGCCATAGGTTTCACTAGTGGCTTCTCTCAAGATAGCATAAGAATTACGGTGGGTGAACAAATTATTGTCGAGCAATTGATAGAAAAGTGCAAAATTATGAGAATATCTAGGCATGATCATGTATATAGGCATCACGTCCGCGACAAGTAGACCGAAACGATTCTGCATCTACTACTATTACTCCACACATCGACCGCTATCCAGCATGCATCTAGAGTATTAAGTTCATAAGAACAGAGTAACGCATTAGGCAAGATGACATGATGTAGAGGGATAAATTCAAGCAATATGATATAAACCCCATCTTTTTATCCTCGATGGCAACAATACAATGCGTGCCTTGCTGCCCCTGCTGTCACTGGGAAAGGACACTGCAAGATTGAACCCAAAGCTAAGCACTTCTCCCATTGCAAGAAAGATCAATCTAGTAGGCCAAACCAAACTGATAATTTGAAGAGACTTGCAAAGATAACCAATCATACATAAAAGAATTCAGAGAAGATTCATTTATTGTTCATAGATAATGTTGATCATAAACCCACAATTCATCGGATCTCGACAAATACACCACAAAAAGAATTAAATTGAATAGATCTCCAAGAAGATCGAGGAGAACTTTGTATTGAGATCCAAAGAGAGAGAAGAAGACATCTAGCTAATAACTATGGACCCAAAGGTCTGTGATAAACTACTCACACATCATCGGAGAGGCTATGGTGTTGATGTAGAGGCCCTCCGTGATCGATTCCCCCTCCGGCGGAGCGCCGGAAAAGGCCCCAAGATGGGATCTCACGGGTATAGAAGGTTGCGGTGGTGGAAATAGGGTTTCGTGGTGCTCCTGGAATTTTTCGGGGTACATGGGTACATATAGGAGGAAGAAGTAGGTTGGTGGAGCTGCGAGGAGCCCACGAGGGTGGGGGGCGCCCAGGGGGCAAGCGCGCCTCCCTGCCTCGGGGCCTCCTCGCTTCTTTCTTGACATCCACTCCAAGTCCTCTGGATCACGTTCGTTCCAAAAATAACTCTCCCGAAGGTTTCATTCCGTTTGGACTCCGTTTGATATTCCTTTTCTACGAAACACTGAAATAGGCAAAAAAACAACAATTTGCACTAGGCCGTCGGTTAGTAGGTTAGTCCCAAAAATAATATAAAAGTGCTTAGTAAAGCCCATTAAACATCCAAAACAGATAATATAATAGCATGGAACAATAAAAAATTATAGATACGTTGGAGACGTATCAAGCATCCCCAAGCTTAATTCCTGCTCGTCCTCGAGTAGGTAAATGATAAAAACAGAATTTTTGATGTGGAATGCTACCTAGCATATTTCTCAATGTAATTCTCTTTATTGTGGCATGAATGTTTAGATCCGAAAGATTCAAGACAAAAGTTTAATATTGACATGAAAATAATAATACTTCAAGCATACTAACAAAGCAATTATGTCTTCTCAAAATAACATGGCCAAAGAAAGTTATCCCTACAAAATCCTATAGTCTGGCTATGCTCTATCTTCATCACACAAAATATTTAAATCATGCACAACTCCGATGACAAGCCAAGCAATTGTTTCATACTTTTGATGTTCTCAAACTTTTTCAATCTTCGCGCAATACATGAGCGTGAGCCATGGACATAGCACTATATGTGGAATAGAATGGTGGTTGTGGAGAAGACAAAAAGGAGAAGATAGTCTCACATCAACTAGGCGTATCAACGGGCTATAGAGATGCCCATTAATAGATATCAATGTGAGTGAGTAGGGATTGCCATGCAATAGATGCACTAGAGCTATAAGTGTATGAAAGCTCAACAAAAGAAACTAAGTGGGTGTGAATCCAACTCGCTTGCTCATGAAGACCTAGGGCATTTTGTGGAAGCCCATAATTGGAATATACAAGCCAAGTTCTATAATGTAAAATTCCCACTAGTATATGAAAGTGACAACATAGGAGACTCTCTATCATGAAGATCATGGTGCTACTTTGAAGCATAAGTGTGGCAAAAGGATAGTAACATTGTCCCTTCTCTCTTTTTCTCTCATTTTTTTATTTGGGCCTTTTTATCTTTTTTATGGCCTGTTTTTTTGCCCTTTTTTCTTTTTTTTCTTCTTTCGTCCGGAGTCTCATCCCGACTTGTGGGGGAATCATAGTCTCCATCATCCTTTCCTCACTTGGGACAATGCTCTAATAATGATGATCATCACACTTTTATTTACTTACAACTCAAAAATTACAACTCAATACTTAGAACAAAATATGACTCTATGTGAATGCCTCCGGCGGTGTACCGGGATATGCAATGAATCAAGAGTGACATGTATGAAAGAATTATAAAGCAATATGACAATGATGAAGTGTGTCATAATATGACAATGAGGTCTTGGTATTCTCAACCTGGGTTCTCAGAACGTTGCACTTCTGATCAAACATGCGAATAACTTCCTTAATAAAAAGGATCTCCCTTGGGTTTCTTTAATTTGGGATACCTACTATCATAATAGGGTCCCCCAGGGAACTTCTGATTATGGCTATTCTGGTGGAAGGATATTTGCAAGGTCATGCATCATTTTAGGGAGTGTGCTTGGGTTCAGATTAATGCAGGGGACACTGCCCTCATGTGGTCAGATAACTTGCAGTTTGATGGTCAGGTGTCTAGCCTTCAACTCAGATTTCCCAGGCTCTATTCCTATGTGAAGGACCCCTGGGTCACTATTCTTGAGTTCTTGGACTCTCAGGATATTTTCCAGCACTTCCACCTTCCTTTGTCCAGCCAGGCTTTTGATGATCTGACTATTCTCCAGCCCATGTTGGGTGGCCTTAATAGAACACCTGGGTCCAAGGATATTTGGTTTTGGAAGGGCACTGCCAAGGGATACTCACCAAAGTTGTTTTACTCACATACTTTTGCATCAGCATCTTTCAACCCTTTGACAACTTGGATCTGGAAGTCCTCTTGTACAATGAAAATCAAAGTTTTTGCTTGGATGCTTATTATGGACAGGTTGAACACCAAGGACATGGTGGATAGGAGGCATTGGCATTTGGAGGATGGAGTAAACTGTGTCCTTTGTCCTTTGCAGACTAGGGAAACAAGGGATCATCTGTTGCAACTTTAGTGTCAGAGTTTGGAACTATCTGCAAATTGATTGGTCTTCTGGTGACTCCATGGCTTATTTGGTTCTTAATGCTAGCAGGAGTTTTAGGAAGCCCTTCTTCACCGAAGTGGTGTTCATTGCTTGCTGGAATATCTGGATCATCAGGAACGCTAAGGTCTTCAGGCATGAGAGAGCTAGATTTAATAAATGGAGATTTGCATTCATCCATGACATCATCTTAATGCAATATAGAGTGAAAGCTGCCTACAAAGATGATCTTCTTCGCTGGATTTCATTTCTGCCACCTTGAGGCCAATAGTCTGTATCTTTTAACTTGTTTTTTTCTCCTTCTTCCCCTAGCTTACTTTGATTACCTCTTGTAATCCCCCTTTGTACTTGTACTGTATCTCTTTTTCTCATATGCTGTGGGGGTTTCCCCTACAGTTCCCAGTCAAAAAAATAATAATAAGCGGAATGGTGGTAAGGTTCATGGCAATATATCTCAGAATGGCTATGGAAATTCCATAATAGGTAGGTATGGTGGCTGTTTTGAGGAAGGTATATGGTGGGTGTATGATACCGGCGAAAGGTGCGCGGTATCAGAGAGGCTAGCAGTGGTGGAAGGGCGAGAGTGCGTTTAATCCATGGACTCAACATTAGTCATAAATAACTCACATACTTATTGAAAAAATCTATTAGTTATCGAAACGAAGTATTACGCGCATGCTCCTAGGTGGCTAGATTGGTAGGAAAAGACGATCGCTCATCCCCGACCGCCACTCATAAGGAAGACAATCAATAAATAAATCATGCTCCGACTTCATCACATAACGGTTCACCATACGTGCATGCTACGGGAATCACAAACTTTAGAACAAGTATTTCTGAAATTCACAACTACTCAACTAGCATGACTCTAATATCACCATCTTCATATCTCAAAACAATCATAAAGAATCAAACTTCTCATAGTATTCAGTGCACTTTATATGATAGTTTTTATTATACCCATCTTGGATGCCCATCATATTAGGACTAAATTTATAACCAAAGCAAATTACCATGCTGTTCTTAAAGACTCTCAAAATAATATAAGTGAGGCATGAGAGATCAATAATTTCTATAAAATAAAACCACCACCGTGCTCTAAAAGATATAAATGAAGCACTAGAGCAAAATTATCTAGCTCAAAAAATATAAGTGAAGCACATAGAGTATTCTAATAAATTCTGATTCATGTGTGTCTCTCCAAAAAGGTGTGTACAGCAAGGATGATTGTGGTAAACCAAAAAGCAAAGACTCAAATTATACAAGACGCTCCAAGCAAAACACATATCATGTGGTGAATAAAAATATAGCCTCAAGTAAAGTTACCGATAGACGAAGACGAAAGAGGGGATGCCTTCCAGGGCATCCCCAAGCTTAGGCTTCTGGTCGTCCTTGAATTTTACCTTGGGATGCCTTGGGAATCCCCAAGCTTAGGCTCTTGCCACTCCATATTCCATAATCCATCAAATCTTTACCCAAAACTTGAAAACTTCACAACACAAAACTTAAAAGAAAAATCTCATGAGCTCCGTTAGCGAAAGAAAACAAACCACCACTTCAAGGTACTGTAATGAACTCATTCTTTATTTATATTGGTGTTAAACTTACTGTATTCCAACTTCTCTATGGTTCATACCCTCCGATACTAGTCATAGATTCATCAGAATAAGCAAACAACACACGAAAAACAGAATCTGTTAAAAACAAAACAGTCTGTAGTAATCTGCATCAAACGTATACTTCTGGAACTCTACAAATTGTAAAATAAATTGATGGACGTGAGGAATTTTTCCATTAATCATCTTCAAAAAGAATCAACTAAATAGAACTCTCCAGTAAAAAGTTGTAGCTAATCTCGTGAGCGCTAAAGTTTCTGTTTTTTACAGCAAGATCAAAACGACTTCACCCAAGTATTCCCAAAGGTTCTACTTAGCACAAACTCTAACTAAAACATAAAACCACATCTAAAAAGAATATAGATGAATTATTTATTACTAAACAGAACCAAAAAGCAAGAAATAAAAATAAAATTGGGGTGCCTCCCAACAAGCGCTATCTTTTAACGCCCCTAGCTAGGCATAAAGGCAAGAATAGATCTAGGTATTGTCAGCTTTGGTGTGCAATCCATAAGTGGCTCTCATAATAGATTCGTAAGGTAATTTTATTTTCTTTCTAGGAAAGTGCTCCATGCCTTTCCTTAATGGAAATTGGAATCTAATATTTCCTTCTTTCATATCAATAATTGCACCGATCGTTCTAAGGAAATGTCTACGAAGAATAATAGGACAAGAAGGATTGAAATCTATATCAAGAACAATGAAATCTACGGGCACATAATTCCTATTTGCAACAATAAGAACATAATTAATTCTTCCCAAAGGTTTCTTAACGGTGGAATCCGCAAGGTGCAAGTTTAAAGAACAATCATCAAATTCACGGAAACCTAACACATCACACAAAGTTTTTGGAATCGTGGAAACACTAGCACCCAAATCACATAAAGCATAGCATTCATGATCTTTAATTTTAATTTTAATAGTAGGTTCCCACTCATCATAAAGTTTTCTAGGGATAGAAACTTCTAATTCAAGCTTTTCTTCATAAGATTGCATTAAAGCATCAACGATATGTTTAGTAAAAGCTTTAGTTTGACTATAAACATGAGGAGAATTTAACACGGATTGCAACAAGGAAATGCAATCTATTAAAGAACAATTACCATAATTAAATTCCTTGAAATCCAAAATAGTGGTTTCATTGCTATGTAAATTTTTGACCTCTTCAATCCCACTTTTACCAATTTTTGCAACAAGATCTAAAAACTCTGAATCATTGGGATGCCTTTTAACTGAAGTTGACTCATCTCCAGTCCCATCATTATCAAGATTCATATTGTAAAACAAAGATTTAATAGGAGACACATCAATCACTTTTAGGTCTTCATCCCTATTATCATGAAAACTAGAAGAACACGCCTTTACAAAGCAATCTTTCTTAGCACGCATCCTAGCGGTTCTTTCTTTGCACTCATCAATGGAAATTCTCATGGCTTTGAGAGACTCATTGATATCATGCTTAGGAGGAATAAATCTAAGTTCAAAGAATCAACATCAAGGGAAATTCTATCCACGTTCCTAGCCAACTCATCAATCTTAGCCAATTTTTCTTCAAGCAAAGCATTGAAATTCTTTTGAGAAATCATAAATTCTTTAACACTAGTCTCAAAATCACAGGACATCTTATTAAAATTTCCATAAGTTGTTGTAGGAATTACCATAATTATTAGAGGAATTACTAGGATACGGCCTAGGATTAAAGTTTCCTCTATAAGCGTTGTTACCAAAATTGTTCCTACCAACAAAATTCACATCCATAGATTCATTATTATTATCAATCAAAGTAGACAAAGGCATATCATTAGGATCAATAGGAGCACTCTTATTAGCAAACAACTTCATAAGTTCATCCATCTTTCCACTCAAAACATTAATCTCTTCTATCGCATGAACCTTTTTACTAGTGGATCTTTCGGTGTGCCATTGAGAATAATTAAACATAATATTATCTAGGAGTTTAGTAGCTTCTCCTAAAGTGATTTCCATAAAAGTGCCTCCCGCGGCCGAATCTAAAAGATTTCTAGAAGCAAAATTCAATCCGGTATAATTTTTTTGTATAATCATCCATAAATTCAATCCATGTGTCGGTGTAAAAAAAGAGGGGCACGCTTTTGTACCCCTTTACCTATGCACGGGCAGTCGGAGCCGCGCCTACGGTCACGCCAGGCAGAACAGGGCAGGTGAGCCAAGGTAAGACCGAAGCCCAAGATAATCAGAGCAACGCCAAGGCCAAGACCACAAAGAGCAGAGGGACGAAGCAGGTTCCCCCGGGAAGACCCTTGCCGGGGCAACCTCAGCAGCCCCGGCAAGATCCTTGCCGGGGCAGCTCGCCCCACACTAACAGAGCGAGCCACCCTTGAGCCCATGGTCCCCCAACGCCATCATCCGCGTGGGGCCAGGGCTCGGGAAGGCACTTCCGTGGTGGCATACAGATCTTTGTAAAGACATATTCAAGATTAGATGAGGATTAGAAGACGACGATCCTCGGCAAGATCCTTGCCGAGGAAGGCCACCAGATCCCCGACAAGGTCCTTGCCGGGGACGACAACGCGCCGCGGCAAGCCCCTTGCCGGGCCACCCGGCAAGGCCCTCGCCAAGGACGCTAGTGGGGCCACTACCAGGCCCGCGCCAACCAAGCTTCCACCGCCGTTCACATGGAGCTGCCAGCCCAACCAGCTGGGCGGGCACCTGTGTGGCAACATGCAGCTCCCGGGCCAACTCATCGAGCGCCTGCGTGGTGGCATGCAGATCTTCATGAAGGCTCCACCGCCGCGCCACCTCAGCTACCCGCCTGCCTACATGGTGCCGCGCGCATCACTGGCCAGGGTGCGTGTCAAAGCGAGGAGGAGCGGCGACGGACGGGACGGGCCTCGCCCCCGTCCCCAATAAAGCAAGGGGACACCTAAGCTACGCATTAAATGCGCCTTGTCCTGTAATACGAGCGATAAAGCTCAGGGCACTGTACGCCTTTCCACCTCCTGTGTGCCACTGTGGCAACCCCTTCCGACTATAAAAGGAGGCCCATGGCATACTGGAGAAGGATTCGGCTCTTTCGAACCAGGCACTCACCACAGCTAGTTCGAGAGCTCAAGAACTCTCTGAAATACACCCACCAAAGCAGGACTAGGGTTTTACGCATCCTCGCGGCCCGAACCTGGGTAAACGATTCTTGTGCTGGCTACTGATCCTGCTCTTCTTGCAACCCTGCGCCCTGGCAACCGTAGTAGGGATTCTTGTGATCCCATAGGTGTCGTTCCACACCGACATCTTTGGCGCGCCTGGTAGGGGGCGCAATTGTGAGAATCTGGTCTAGTAGTTAGCCTAGCAGTTCTTCGTCGCCATGGCTCCTAAGAAGAAGAAGGCCACGGCGATCAGCTCGTTGGGAGCCGAACGGCCCGTGCCGGTGCGGACGAGCAGTGGACCGGTCGCGGACATGACCCGGGCCGCGGTCTGCGAGCACGAGCATCGCCCAGGCAGTCGGAGCCTGGCGAGCGGCGTCGTTCGCACGCCAGACCACCGGCCACACGTCGCCGGATCCAAAGACGGAGCTGGGCCCCCCGCAGGCGGCATGGGGCCCTCCAGGGGTGTCGTTGTGCCACCTCCGGGCGGCGCAGCGACCTCCAGGACGCCCACACCGGCGACCCCCGCGCGTTCTTCCCATGGTGTGCGCGCCGAGCAGCGTCACCACATTGGTGACCCTGGGCATCGCCGTGGGAAGAGCCCCGTGCGTCATCCGCAAGATGAAGGGGTTCAGCACGCTCGTCGAAGCACTGGCAAAAATGGCACGCAGCCGCTGGGTCGTAATGGAGCTCCTTCTAACGTAGTTAGAAGTCGAAGCGCGTCGCGATCCACGCAGCTGTCGCCGCCGCCCACGCCAGCGGAAGCTTTGGCGCGCGCGCAGCTGCTCCTTGACTTCCCTCCTGCTGCAGAGAAGCTCGATGAGTGGAGGGCCACCATCCGAAGCCTCGTCGCCGTTGCAAACAAAGACGATCCGTGGCCGGCGGGGCCCTCGGGTCGGCGGTCCACCGAACCACCACATGCTGGCGCTGGGAGGACCGGGGGAGCTGCGGCCATGGTGCACTTTCCTCCTCCTCGCCAGCCGCCGAGGGCGTCGGCCCGTCGTGACGACGCTTGTGATAATATCTCCATAGCGTCGTCCGACCCGCGGACCCTCCGCGACCAGTGACATGTCCTTCGGGAACGAGCTAATGAGGACGCTCGAACCACCGTCGAGCGCCGGCGCGAAATGCGCCGTCAGTCAGACAAGCGGGCGGGACCCGCTATGGACCACCCGGCACCGGGGGGCTCCGGCGGCCTACCTTACGAGGTGGGCTGCCCGGCCTTTACCCGTGAGCTGCGGCAGTTCCAGTGGCCGTCCCACCGCAGGTTCAAGCCCGGCGTCAGCGAGAAATACACTGGCAAGACCCATCCTTCCGAGTTCCTCAGCATCTACACCATCGCGATGCAGGCTGCTGGAGCTCGCGACGACAAGGTGCTTGCCAACTATTTCCCGCTGGCACTGAAGCCCAATGTGATGTCTTGGTTGATGCACTTGCCGGAGGATTCCATTTCTTCCTGGTCAGATCTGTGCCATGAGTTCGTTGGCGCCTTCACAGGAGGCCACCAAGCTCATGGCCAGGCCAGTGATCTGCATATCATCCCCCAGAAGGAAGGGGAGACCCTGCGCAAGTACATCCAGAGATTCAGCCGGGTGCAGTACAACATCCCCGACGTTCATTCCGCTGCTGTGATTAGCACGTTCCACCAGAACATGCGCAATCGCAAGATGCGCGAGGAGCTGGCGATGACCAAGGTTAAGGATGTGGCCGTGCTCTACGTTCTGGCCGGTAGATGCGCCCGAGCTGAAGAAGGAAGGAAGTACCCCAGCGAAGACGCCAGTGCGGAAACCGATTCTACCGATGAGGACGCCGCTACCCCGATGAAGAAGGGCTGGCATCGCAACAGGAAACGCAAGGGCAAGGCCATGCTTGCCGTTGAGGGATCTGACGACACCGCTACCGGCAAGAAGGCCAAGGCAGACGCCCCCGACAAGGAGATTGCCGGGTGCGCCGCCTGCCGGGCCTTGGCGGCTACCGACAAGCCAGGAAGCTCCGGCAAACGATACTGCAAGATCCACCGCACCAAAGGCCATGACCTCCAGAACTGCCGACAAGTCGAGCTGCTTGCTGAGAAGCAAAATGCTGAGTACGAGAGGCAGGACAAGTAGAAGGACCAGGACGGTGCTGAGGGATCCGGCAAGAAGCGTGGTGGCCAAGGAGGCCGCCCCGGCAAGGACAACCAGCAAGAGAGGCCCGCCCGGGGCCGCGACAAGAAGCAAGAAGACGATGATCACGACGAGGACGACGAGTCTGGTGAGCAAGGGTTCCAGAAGGCTACGGAGGCCATGTGCGTCGATGGCGGCGCCTCGCTGCATACCTCTCACCGTCAGCTCAAGCAGTGGGCGCATGAGATTACAGCAGCAGAGCCGTCGTTAGACGCTCAGAAGCCGCTAAAGTGGTCCAGCACGCCCCTCATCTTTGACGTCGAGGACCACCCTGACCGCATTACCGTGGTCGGGTGTTTGCCATTGTTGGTCTCACCAACGATACGCAACCTCAGGGTGAACAAGATGTTGGTTGACGGCGGGGCTGGCCTGAACCTGATCTCGCCTGTCGTGATCAAAAAGTTGCAAATCCCTGATGGATACCTCGAGGAAACGGGCATGTTTCAAGGGGTCAATCCGGGGAGGAGCCAGCCGAAGGGAAAGGTCACACTGCCCGTGACATTTGGAGGAGAGTTGAACTACAGGACGGAGAGGATCGTCTTCGACGTAGCCGAGATCCCCTTGCCCTACAACGGGATCCTCGGCCGCCCAGCACTAGCCAAGTTCATGGCGGCATCACACTACGCCTACAACATCCTAAAGATTCCCGGGCCGTTGACCATCATCTCCGTCCCCTCCGACAAGAAGGACACGCTGATTTGCGCCGACCAACTCTACCGGGAGGCAGTTGCAGCAGCTGCCGCCATGGCACCCGCTCCTGCCGCTGAAACCTCGGGAGGGAGGAAGAAGCCCGGCAAGACCTCTAGCACCCACTCCGGCTAGCGCACCTCTTCGGAGTGTTGTGCTGCCGTCGATGACGTGCCAGAGAGCTCTGCCGACAAGAGCAAGAGATCCAGAGCTAAGCCACCACAAACCAAGAAGGTGTCCGCTAGGGAGGATGGAACGGGAGGGGCCTTCACCATAGGCTCCACCCTCGACAGCAAATAGGAAGGCGCGTTCGTCACCTTCCTGCGGGCGAATGTCGACGTGTTTGCATGGCAAGGATCCGACATCCCCGGCGTTCCCAGGGAGGTGATTGAGCACCACCTAGCTGTCTGCCCCCATGCGCGGCCCGTCAAGCAGAAGGTCAAAAAGCAGGCTCTGGAGAGGCAGGTGTTCAGAACAGAGGAGATCAGGAAATTGGAAGCGGCAGGTTTGGTGAGAGGAGTGCTCCACCCGACGTGGTTGTCCAATCCGGTAGTGGTGCGCTAGGCAAATGGGAAGTGGAGACAGTGTATTGATTAGACAGATATCAATAAGGCTTGTCCTAAGGACCCCTTCCTGTTGCCGCGGATCGACCAGATTATTGACTCCACGGCCGGGTGTGATCTGTTATCATTCCTCGACGCCTACTCAGGCTACCACCAGATCTTCATGACAAGAGAGGACGAAGAAAAGACAGCATTCATCACCCCATGTGGTACGTATTGCTTTTTATGGATGCCTTTCGGGTTGAAGAGTGCTGGCTCAACGTCCGCAAGAGCAGTCCAAATTGGTTTTGAACCTCAGCTCCATTGAAATATGGAGGCATACATGGATGACATAGTGGTCAAAACCAAAGACGGGCCAACTCTTGTACAAGATCTGGAAGAAACATTTGCCAACCTACGCAAGATCAACCTCAAGCTAAACCCTGAGAAGTGTATCTTCGACGTTCCATCCGGCAAGCTTCTCGGGTTCTTTGTGTCGCAGCGCGGGATTGAGGCAAACCAGACGAGATCAAGGCTATTGAGCAAATTGAGGCGCCTAAGCGGATCAAGGATGTGCGTCGGCTCACCGGCTGCGTTGCCGCCATGAGCCAATTCATCTCCAAGTCTGCCGAACGCGCCCTTCCCTTCTTCAAAATCTTGAAGAAGGCAGGCCCAATGGAATGGACCCTAGAAGCCGAGGCGGCATTGCAGGATCTGAAGAAATACCTTTCCTCCATGCCAATACTGGTTGCGCCTAAACCACAAGAGCCGCTGCTGCTGTATCTGGCGGCGACGAATAAAGTGGTCAGCGCCGCGCTGGTGGCACGGAGGGAGGTCAATGAGGAGGCAGTGACGGCGGCAGAACCAGCGGATGGCAAGCCCAAGATTCCCCCGGTAGGGCCTGGTGCCGGCAAGGCGAGGCCCCCGACAGAGTCTGATGCCACCGAGGTGGCGCCTGCGCAGTCAAGTGAGGTGGTGCAGAAGAAGAAGATGATGCAGCACCCGGTTTACTTTGTCAGCTCCCTCTTGTAGGGAGCTAGATCGAGGTACTCCGGTGTGCAGAAACTCATTATGGCCTCGAGGAAGCTGTGTCATTACTTCCAAGCCCACGAAATCACTGTCGTCACCCGCCTCCCATTGCAACGGATATTGCACAACCCAGATGCGACTGGAAGGATTGTGGAATGGGCCTTGGAGTTGTCAATCTTTGGTTTAAAGTTTGAAAGTACCTCGACAATCCATAGCAGAGTCTTGGCGGAGTTCATTGCAGAATGGACCTCGACGCCTGACGAAGAAATCCAGGAGACCACTCTCCCCTGCAAGGAAGCAGACCGCGACTGCATCAGGTACTTTGATGGGGCTTTCTCGCTGCACGGTGCCGGTGCCGGTGTGCTGCTCATCGCACCCACCGGAGAGCACCTCAAGTACGTGATCCAGATGCACTTCCCCAGGGAGATATCCACCAACAACACTGCTGAGTACAAGGGATTGCTTGCCGGTCTTAGGACCGCGGCAGACCTCGGGGTTAAGAAGCTCATCGTCAGGGGTGACTCGCAGCTCGTTGTCAGACAGGTCAACAAGGATTATCAGAGCCCATTGATGGAAGCTTACGTAGATGAGGTGAGGAAGCTGGAGGAACGCTTTGACGGTATCCAAGCGGAGCACATCCCCCGAGAGGAGAACGACACCGCCGATTACCTGTCAAAGCGTGCCGCATTCAAGCTACCTGTGGAACCGGGTACCTTTTTGCTCCGGCTAACTCAACCATCCATCGAACCATCAGCGGGGCAGAACAAGCGGAGGAAGTCAGGCCCCGACAAGTACTTTCCTACCGAGCCCCCTGGGGCTGCCGGCAAGGGTGCTGCCGCGGACGCTGAGCCTGCCCAAGAGCAACTGGCTCCGGCAGGGCGTCAAACCCTGGCCGTAGAGACAGCCACTCCCATGGCGGAAGAAATGCCTTTAGCCCTTGCCGTCGAGCCTAGGCTCCGGCATGGGCACAGCATACCGTCCAATTCCTCCAAACAGGGGAGCTTCTTGAGGAGCAGGAAGAAGCGGAAAAAGTAGCCCGTCGGTCCGCCCTGTACCAGTTCGTCGATGACGTCCTGTACAGGAGAAGGCCAAACGGTGTGAAATTGAAGTGCATCCCCTGGGAGGAAGGACTGGAGCTGTTGGCGGAGATACATGGAGGCATATGTGGCTCCCACATAGGGTCGAGGGCCCTCGCCGGGAAGGCGTTCCGGCAAGGTTTCTTCTGGCCCACCGCTCTCCAGGATGCGACAGCACTAGTAACAAAGTGTGAAGCGTGTCAGTTCCATTCAAAGAAGCTTCATCAACCAGCCCAAGCCCTTCAAATAATCCCTCTCTCCTGGCCATTCTCGGTCTGGGGGCTCGACATACTGGGCCCTTTCCCCCGCGCTGTCCGGGGCTTTGAGTATTTGTACGTTGCAATCGACAAGTTCACAAAGTGGCCGGAGGTGGAAGCAATAAGAAAGGTGACTGCTGAGTCAGCTGTCAAGTTTTTCAAAGGGCTAGTCTGCCGTTTTGGTGTGCCAAACAGAGTCATCACCGATAACAGCATGCAGTTCACAAGCCACACCTTGATGCAATACATTCAAGACCTTGACAACATGGTCTGTTTTGCTTCCGTGGCACACCCATAGAGCAACGGCCAGCGGAGAGGGAAAATGCTGAAGTGTTGCGAGGCCTGAGGACAAAGACTTTTGGCAAGCTGCACAAGAGTGGAAGGCGCTAGATTAATGAACTGCCGGCGGTTCTTTGGTCGATCAGGACGACGCCAAATCGAGCCACCGGCCAGACACCTTTTGCCCTGGTATACGGGGCAGAAGCAGTTCTCCCCATGGAACTCATATACGGGTCACCTCGAGTGCTCGCTTATGATGAGCTTGAGCAAGAGCCGTTGCGCCAAGATGACGCGACGCTCCTTGAGGAAGATCATCTTCGGTCGGCTGTGAGAGCGGCATGCTACCAGCAAGCCTTTCGCCGCTACCATAGCCGTAAGGTTCATGCCCGAAGCTTTGAGGAAGGCGACCTTGTTCTTCGGCGCGTTCAGCCGGCCAAGAATTCCAACAAATTGACGCCGAAGTGGGAAGGCCCTTACCGGGTAATGCGAGTCACCAGGCCCGGTGCAGTCCGCCTGGAGACCGAAGATGCTGTCCCAGTGAGCAACTCCTGGAACATCGAGCATCTTTGCAAGTTTTACCAGTAAGGCGCGGCTTGCCGGGCCTCTTGGCAAGCCACCTTTTGTACAAGCTTTGCCGGCAAGGCATGTGACCCTTTGTACAAAGCCAGGCGCAGACCCTGAGCATAAATAAATGAAGCGCTGGCGCCCTAAGTCATAGCATGCATGCTAGGTCGAGTCTCTTCCTTGGTTAGGGTTGATAGTGCTCAGCAGCGACTAACCCCTAGCTTAGAGGTCGAGTGCGCGTCTATCTGTTTCTCTTCTGTCCTCTTTTGGTTCGCAGGGCACATGAGCACTTCTGCTGAGCTACTTGGAAGAAAGAAAACGGACCGGCGTCCCGACCCCGGCAAACCAGAGTTGTCGGGGGCTGCAAGCACAAGGATCCAACCACGGCAAGATGGGATTGCCGAGGGGCTGCAGATCCAGATAAGTCTTTCATCCTCTGTCATGCATTTCGGAACGGAACTGGGGCATGTGAAACCTCATTTTTTGTCTCTAGGCTGCCGTGCTCCCCTTTTTTTCCTACACCTACGAATTATTTCCTGGGTCCGGATTTGGTTGTAGCCGCGGCGGCAAAGAGGTAGAACGAGGAGCCTAAAGCCCACTTCATACCTGCCTCCGCCAAGAGCGCGAGAATGGTCGAGTGGAGTGGGGGGGGGGCGGCAAGGTGTGTTGCCTGGCGAAAAACATTTATCTTAAACAATAACAAGGATTCGCTCCTTGTTGCGGGACTTACCCACGAACGAAAAACCCGGCAAGCATCCATTTTTTTCATTAAAAACATCCCATACATGTACAGTTCATACGAAATGAAAAACATGAACAAAGGGGATAACAAGCTTTAAATTTAACAAGGCCCGAAGGCTTACAAATTAAAAAAGAGATAAGGTGCCCGTGATTCCTTTCTTGTCCCTCTCCTCAGGAGGCGGGTCAAGGAGGCAAGAGGGCAAAAGGGGTGCCTAGGCGAGCTACGGGCGGCAGAAAGCATCAAGAGAACACCTCGGTGGCTGCCCACGGGTGGGCCGGTGATGACGGTGCCGGGAAAGGAGCAGGAAGACGAGGCGGCAGGACTGGCAATACGCGATGAAGGCGTCGGTGCCTGCGTACTCCGAGTTGACAGCCTTGCCGCCCGCCCTCTTCCTCTTCTGCAGCCTGCCGACGCCAGCCGCTCAAGGAGACAGCCCCGAGAAGTTCAAGGAGCTGGCTCCACCCCCGGCAAAACCCTGCTGGAGGAGCGGCCAGGTGTAGATGCTGCTGCTGCCGCACCCGCCCGGGTGCGGGGCGTCCGACACTTAGTCGGACTCATCCCCGTCATCTGCCCTGCTGTCCTCCTCATCACTTTCGCTTGAGGAAGAGTTTCCATTGTCGGAATCTCCATCGGAGGAGCTCTCCACGCAGCACTTCAGGCGAGTTCCAAACTCTCCGAACACCTTGACGGAGAGCAGGCCGTCCTCCATTAATTTAAAGTAGAGGACAAGCCCCGCCGTCAGGCTGTGGATGCGAGCGAACGTCTTCCATCCACGGCGGAGGTACATAACCCGCGTGCCCCCGTTCCCACGGCCCTTCATGTGCAACCTGAGGGTCTGGGGCGGGTCACGGTCCATCACCTGAGCAAACGAGGCGGGGAGACGAAGACGACGACGCGGAGGCCAGCGCAGCCTGATGAAGAACTCGCAAGGCTGGTCTTCAACGTGGCCCTCCATCGGGAAGGGCATCATTGGCGAGGGCAAGGCCGGCGCGCCGCCCCGTCCTCCTCTTCCCCGAGGACTACGGCCTCTGCCCCGGCCTCGCCCACGGCCTCGCCCCCTCCCCCTTCCCCTCGTGGCCGGTTCCACCACCACGGGCTCAGGAGGAGGAGGGGCGCGCTGTCGAGCGGCGACCCTCGCCGCCACCGTCGAGGGACCAGGATTCCCCTTCTCCATGGCGAGTGAAAGGAAGAAGCAGAAGCAAGAGGAGGCAGATGACAGAAGAATGCGGGACACCATCCCACCTTCCTCCTCTTTATAAAGGGGCAGGGTCGGGGCTCGGCCGCCCCGCTCGGCCAATCCAGCCACCGGAGGCGCAGGGAATCAGGACCGACACGCTGCCCCAATTAGCGACGGCTCGGTTTCCCGCCTCCACCGCTTGCCACCCCATGCGCATGAAGGACGCGTGGCGGACGTGCAGAACTGAGGGGACGGGTGCAGCGACCTCTCCCCACCACGTGATCGTGGGGAGTGGACGCCTTGAAGACCGCGACCCGGCCCCGTTCAGTAAATGAGCCGCACCTCCACGCCTCCCTCTTTTTACGGGGAAGGCGCGGGCCGCCTCTTTACTGCGATATGACGCATGCGTATGGAAACCGTCCCACGCATGCCGCCCATGTCACGCACGCCCCTCCACGCCGTGCCGCGCGCGCCGGTCGTGGGAAGCGAAGCGCGCGAAGAGTTTTACCGCGGTAAAAAACTGCCTCGCCTGCCCGCGCACCGTTTTGGGCCTGGCCCAACAACGTGTCGCGCTTATGTGTGGCCCATCCCGGGGGCTCCTGTCGGTGTATTAAAAGAGGGGCACGCTTTTGTACCACTTTATCTGTGCACGGGCAGTCGGAGCCGCGCCTACGGTCACGCCAAGCAGAACAGGGGAGGTGAGCCAAGGTAAGACCGAAGCCCAAGATAATCAGAGCAACGCCAAGGCCAAGACCACAAAGAGGGGAGGGACGAAGCAGGTTCCCCTGGCAAGACCCTTGCCGGGGCAGCCTCAGCAGCCCTGGCAAGATCCTTGCCGGGGCAGCTCGCCCCACACTAACAGAGCGAGCCACCATTGAGCCCACGGTCCCCCAACGACATCATCCGCGTGGGGCTAGGGCACGGGAAGGCACCTCCGTGGTGGCATGCAGATCTTTGTGAAGACATATTCAAGATCACATGAGGATTGGAAGACGACGATCCTCGGCAAGATCCTTGCCGAGGAAGGCCACCAGACCCCCGGCAAGGTCCTTGCCGGGGACGACAACGCGCCACAGCAAGCCCCTTGCCGGGCCACCCGGCAAGGCCCTCGCCAAGGACGCCAGCGGGGCCACCACCAGGCCCGCGCCAACCAAGCTTCCACCGCTGTTCACATGCAGCTGCCAGCCCAACCAGCTGGGCGGGCACCTGCATGCCAACATGCAGCTCTCGGGCCAACTCATCGAGCGCCTGCGTGGCAGTATGCAGATCTTCGTGAAGGCTCCACCACCGTGCCACCTCAGCTGCCCGCCTGCCTACATGGCGCCACGCGCATCACTGGCTAGGGTGCGTGTCAAAGTGAGGAGGAGCGGCGACGGACGGGACGGGCCTCGCCCCCGTCCCCAATAAAGCAAGGGGACACCTAAGCTACGCATTAAATGCGTCTTGTCCTGTAATACGAGCGATAAAGCTCAGGGCACTATACGCCTTTCCACCTCCTGTGTGCCACTGTGGCAACCCCTTCCGACTATAAAAGGAGGCCCATGGCATACCGGAGAAGGATTCGGCTCTTTCGAACCAGGCACTCACGACAGCTAGTTCGAGAGCTCAAGAACTCTCTGAAATACACCCCCAAAGCAGGACTAGGGTTTTACGCATCCTCGCGGCCCGAACCTGGGTAAACGATTCTTATGCTGGCTATTGATCCTGCTCTTATTGCAACCCTGCGTCCCGGCAACCGTACACTACTAGGAAAAGGGCTATAGATGGAATGGCCACTAATGGCACACTGTACATGTGGTGCGCCATTAGTAAATACTAATGGCGCACCATGTGTCGGTGCGCCATTAGTGTGAAAATACTAATGGCGCACCACATCCACGGTGCGCCATTAGTAAATTTTTTTTAATTTTTTCAAAACTACTAATGGCGCACCGTGGGATGGTGCGCCATTAGTAGTTCAACTAGTAATGGCGCACCACCCCACGGTGCGCCATTAGTAATTATGTTTCAAATTTTTTTTTCAATTTTTTTATTTTTATTTTTTAAACTACTAATGGCGCACCTGTGAGTGGTGCGCCATTAGTAGTTGAACTACTAATGGCGCACCACTCCCACGGTGCGCCATTACTAGTTGAACTACTAATGGCGCACCACTCACAGGTGCGCCATTAGTAATTTTGTTACAAATTTTGTTTGTTTCAATTTTTTTTTTGAAAAACTAATAATGGCGCACGGTTGGGGAGGTGCGCCATTACTAGGTGAACTACTAATGGCGCACCACCCCCACGGTGCGCCATTAGTAACTTGGCCCATTCCACCGAATGCCCCCCCCCCCCCCCCCCCCGTGGACCGCCTTTTCAGTTTTAAAAAAAATAAAAGAAAATGATGGAAATGTCAAAAAAAATAAAATAAAATAAGTTTCCCATGTGATATGTGGTCTAGTTGTTGGGAAAATTAACAAATATGAATTTCGACTTTATTTGCAAAATCTCTCTGGAATTTCTTAAAATGGGCATAACTTTTGCATACGAACTCGGATGAAAAAGTTTTTTATATGAAAAATCATCTACTCGAAAAGTTACATCCGTATTTATCGGGGGAACATTTTCAAAATCCTCAAAAACCTAACAGAAAAAAAGATACGGGGCTTTTAAGATCTGGAGAGGCAAAAAAATTCAAAAAAAATCAAACTTACTAATGGCGCACCTGCCCATGGTGCGCCATTACTATCTTCCCGCCTTCAAAATTCAAAATAAATAAAAATAATAAAAAAAAGTTACTAATGGCGCACCTGCCCATGGTGCGCCATTAGTATCTTCCCGCCTTCAAAATTAAAAATAAATCAAAAAAATAAAAAAAAGTTACTAATGGCGCACCTGCCCATGGTGCGCCATTAGTATCTTCCCGCCTTCAAAATTCAAAATAAATAAAAAAAATAAAAAAATAGTAATGGCGCACCTGCCCACGGTGCGCCATTACTATGCCGTATATATGGCTGGGCGTGTCCTCTCCTCCTTACCTCTTCATTCTTCTCCTCCACTCCACCTCTCCTCCACTTCATCTCCTTCTCCCTCCTCTCCGGTGAGCTCCTCCTCCCTCCTCTCCGGTGAGCTCCTCCTCCCTCCTCTCCGGTGAGCTCCTCCTCCCTCCTCTCCGGTGAGCTCCTACTCCCTCCTCTCCGGTGAGCTCCTCCTCCCTCCTCTCCGGTGAGCTCCTACTCCCTCCTCTCCGGTGAGCTCCTCCTCCCTCCTCTTCGGTGAGCTCCTCCTCCCTCCTCTTCGGTGAGCTCCCCTCATGGTTTCTCCTTCCTCCTCTCCGATGCTCCGGTGAACTCCTCTCCGGCGACCTCCTCCTCCTCTCCGGCGATGTAGGCGAGCACCTCTCCGGCGACCTCCTCCTCCTCCTCCTCTCCGGTGAACTCCTCTCCGGCAAAAGAACACGGCAAAAGAACGTACAAGATCCAAAAATAGGAACAAAATTTGAAATAATATCGTGCAAAACAATGACCAAAAAAATGAGCAAAAAATGGGCAAAACAATCGCGATCCAGATCCAAATTCAAAAATAGCAAAGGATACTAATGGCGCATCACTAAACAGTGCGCCATTAGTATGCCGAAGTTACTAATGGCGCATCCTGTTGTTGTGCGCCATTAGTATGCCAAAGCACCTGGGTATAGATGGCCCCCTGGGAGGCATACTAATGGCGCACTGTTGTATATACTAATGGCGCATCTGGGGTGCGCCATTAGTATACCAGATACTAATGGCGCACCAGTGGTGCGCCATTAGTAAAATATACTAATGGCGTGGCACTAATGGCGCACCACTAATGCGCTATTAATGGCCAAATTAGGTGCGCCATTAGTAGGCCTTTTCCTAGTAGTGGTAGTAGGGATTCTTGTGATCCCATAGGTGTCTTTCCACACCGACACCATGTGTAGGGCAATTACGTATCATTAATTTCATCCTCTCCCAAGATTGTGCAACATGCTCATGATCAAGTTGCTTAAAATTCATAATATCGTTTCTAAGAGAGATGATCTTAGCGGGAGGAAAATACTTAGAGATAAAAGCATCTTTGCACTTATTCCAAGAATCAGTACTATTTTTAGGCAAAGACGAAAACCAAGTTTTAGCACGATCTCTAAGCGAAAACATAAATAGCTTCAATTTAACAATATCATTATCCACATCTTTCTTCTTTTGCATACACACAAATCAACGAAGTTTTTTAGATGCGTTGCGGCATCTTCACTAGGAAGGCCAGAAAATTGATTTTTCATAATAAGGTTGAACAAAGCGGTATTAATTTCACAAGATTCAACATCGGTAGTAGGAGAAATCGGAGTGCTAATAAAATCATTGTTGTTGGTATTGGAAAAGTCACACAATTTAGTATTATCTTGAGCCATCGTGACAAACAGTCAATCCAACACAAAAGCACACAAGAAGCAAGCGAAAAGAGACGAACGGAAGAGGGCAAAGAAAGCGGCAAGGCTGAATTGGGGGAGAGGAAAACGAGAGGCAAATGGCAAATAATGTAATGCGAGGGATAAGAGTTGTAATGGGTACTTGGTATGTCTTGACTTGACTTGGTAACTGCGCCAGAGATGGCTAGATGCTGGGTGATCAAATCTTGACTTGACTTGGCGTAAGCCTCCCCGGCAACGGCGCCAGAAATCCTTCTTGCTACCTCTTGAGCACTGCGTTGGTTTTTCCCTTGAAGAGGAAAGGGTGATGCAGCAAAGTAGCGTAATATTTCCCTCAATTTTTGAGAACCAAGGTATCAATCTTGTAGGAAGTTACACACAAGTCACCTTATACCTGCACAAACAAATAAGAACCTTGCAACCAACGCGATAAAGGGGTTGTCAGTCCCTTCACGACCACTTGCAAAAGTGAGATCTGGTAGAGATAATAAGATAAATATTTTTCGTATTTTTATGGTATAGATTGAAAGTAAAGAATGCAAAGTAAAAATAGATTGGAAACTTATATGATGGAAAGTAGACCCCGGGGCCATAGGTTTCACTAGTGGCTTCTCTCAAGATAGCATAAGTATTACGGTGGGTGAACAAATTACTGTCGAGCAATTGATAGAAAAGTGCATAATTATGAGAATATCTATGCATGATCATGTATATAGGCATCACGTCCGCGACAAGTAGACCGAAACGATTCTGCATCTACTACTATTACTCCACATATCGACCGCTATCCAGCATGCATCTAGAGTATTAAGTTCATAAGGACAGAGTAACGCATGAGGCAAGATGACATGATGTAGAGGGATAAATTCAAGCAATATGATATAAACCCCATATTTTTATCCTCGATGGCAACAATACAATGCGTCCCTTGCTGCCCCTGCTGTCACTGGGAAAGGACACCGCAAGATTGAACCCAAAGCTAAGCACTTCTCCCATTGCAAGAAAGATAAATCTAGTAGGCCTAACCAAACTGATAATTCGAAGAGGCTTGCAAAGATAACCAATCATACATAAAAGAATTCAGAGAAGATTCAAATATTGTTCAAAGATAATCTTGATCATAAACCCACAATTCATCGGATCTCGACAAACACACCGCAAAAAGAATTACATCGAATAGATCTCCAAGAAGATCAAGCAGAACTTTGTATTGAGATCCAAAGAGAGAGAAGAAGCCATCTAGCTAATAACTATGGACCCGAAGGTCTGTGGTAAACTACTCACACATCATCAAAGAGGCTATGGTGTTGATGTAGAAGCCCTCCATGATCGATTCCCCCTCCGGTGGAGCACCGGAAAAGGCCCCAAGATGGGATCTCACGGGTACAGAAGGTTGCAGCGGTGGAAATAGGGTTTCGTGGTGCTCCTGGATGTTTTCGAGGTACATGGGTATATATAGGAGGAAGATGTAGGTCGGTGGAGCTGCGAGGGGCCCACGTGGGTGGGGGCGCCCAGGGGGGGCAGGCGCCCTCCCTGCCTCCTGGACTCCTCGCTTCTTTCTTGACGTCCACTCCAAGTCCTCTGGATCATGTTTGTTCCAAAAATAACTCTGCCGAAGGTTTCATTCTGTTTGGATTGCGTTTGATATTCTTTTTCTGCGAAACATTGAAATAGGCAAAAAAACAGCAATTTGCACTGGGCCTTCGGTTAGTAGGTTAGTCCCAAAAATAATATAAAAGTGCTTAGTAAAGCCCATTAAACATCCAAAACAGATAATATAATAGCATGGAACAATAAAAAATTATAGATACGTTGGAGACGTATCAGGATCGTCCTGGAAAGTCTGCTTATCCTATTGGGCGGACCAAGATGGAAGTTGCGTTTGGTGATCAATACAATTACATATCAGACCTCCTGATGTCTGAGGTGGTCAATATTAAGAGCCCATATCATGCTCTTTTCGGCCGGTTGGCTTACGCTCGTTTTATGGCCCGACCCTGCTATGTTTGTCTCAAGCTCAACATACCTTGGCCAGAAGGCACCATCATTGTCGATGGCGATAGAAGGATTGATCGTGAGTGTGTGAAGAAGGGGACGCGTCTTATGCTGAGTCGGCCTCCGCAGTAGAGGAGTTAATGTTTTATACATCCAATATTGACCCGGCCGATATGACCCCCCCCCTAAAGAACCCACCACAAAGTCTGATCCCCCGCTCAAGTTTAAGTCGGCCGAGGACACGAAACAAGTTGACTTCACCCCTGGCGACTTGTCGCAATAGTTCATTATTGGGAATGGCATGGATCCCAAATAGGAAAGCGCGCTCATCAAATTCATCAGTGAGAATCGGGAAAATCTTCGCATGGAAACCTTCTGAGATGCCTGGTGTACCGAGAGAATTCACTGAGCACCACCTCAATGTTGATCCTAAGATGAAACTAGTTCGGCAATACCTTCATCGTTTTAACGAGGAGAGACGCAAAGCTATCAAGGAAGAAGTGGCCCGGCTCCTAGCTGTCGAGTTCATCGTGGAAGTATTTCATCATGAGTGGCTGGCCAATCCAGTGCTTGTTTTGAAGAAAATGGTACTAGGCATATGTGTGTTGATTACACAAATCTTAACAAGGCTTGTCCCACAGACCCGTTTGCCCTCCCCCGGATTGACCAGATCATTGATTCCATAGCTGATTGTGAGAGTTTATGTTTCCTGGGTGCTTACTCAGGCTATCATTAGATAAGGATGGCTGTTGAGGATCAGGAGAAGACGATCTTCATCACACCCTTTGGGGCTTTCTGCTATGTCTCCATGCCTTTTGGGCTTAAGAGCGTGGGAGCCACTTATTAGCGTTGCGTACAGAATTGTTTTCACCATCAGATGGGGCGCAATGTGTCAGTGTCAAAATCGACGGATCTTGGGTAGGGGGTCCCGAACTGTGGATCTTGGATCGATGGGGAACAAGGGACGCAGAACGTGATATTTACCCAGGTTCGGGCCCTCTTTAAGAGTTAATACCCTACGTCCTGCTTGATTGTATTGCTTGTGTATATGGGGATTACAAAGCTGATCTACCTCGAGATCAGAGGAACTAAACCCTAACTAGTAGGATGGCGATTATTCTCCTAGCCTCTACGGACTGAACCCCCTGGTTTATATAGACACCAGGGATACTACAGTTTATAGATAGTCAGTTACATCAAGGAAACGCCGGATCTTCCATCTTGACTTTGGGTATACACCAAGGCACAAGTGTCTTCCGTCCGGACACGGTGCGGCCCATCAATCCGGCCCACGTGAGGTGAGCCGGCACCCCGAGGCCCCCCTAGTCCAGGACTCCCTCAATAGCCCTTGAACTAGCCTTCAACGTCGGCTTCATATATCTCCCATGACTGCAGGCTCTGGCTTGCACGCGAGTTCCCTTTCTCCCGAGTATTCAGAATAATCCTCTTCTAGAGAAGTCTTCAAACGATCCTTGATCCAATTCGGCCATACGCCGAGCAGTGTCCGAAGTCTGAATTATTTGTTTTACCTAGCCCCGAAGGCCAATCGTTCGAGTGTGAACAATATCTTTGACAGACAAATTTTGGCGAAGGGTCGCGCTCGGTCATAAACATAAAGACTCGATACGCGGCTCGAGGCCGCCCCTTCATAGGTACGTCTCTTTGAGGTGGAGATTGTGTCCCATTTTTAAGGGATTCGATCAATGATTTCATAGCATCCCACTCGCGCATAACTCCACGAGTTTATCTGGAATAGGCAAGGTGAGTGGCGCATTTATAGGACTCTTGGTATTACGACTGCTTATAAAAGGGAGTAGCCACAATTGTCCCCATGTGCCTTCTTCTTCCTCTCACCACAGCCTTCCCAATTGACATAACTCGAGCACTCCAACCCATTTCTCCGCCACGGCTCTGCTCCCCGTTCTTGGCGATGGCTGGATCCGGTACGGGGGGTAAGTGGGATGCCTCGGCCGTCACCAATAAGGATATCGAGGACTTGAAGCGCGCCGGCTACCTCCCAGCCGTCGTTGGTCACCGGGCCCTAGAAGTGGGCTAGGCCGTTGCCACACCGCAGCCTGGTGAGAGGGTGGTGTTCGTCCCCCACTTCGTCCGAGGGCTAGGATTTCCGCTCCACCCCTTCGTCCGAGGGTTGATGTACTTTTATGGGCTAGACTTTCACGATCTAGCCCCGAACTCCATCCTCCACCTTTCATCCTTCACATCGTTTGTGAGGCTTTCCTCCGCATTCATCCACTCTTCAACTCATGGCTAAAGGTATTCAATGTGAAGCCAAAGATTGTGGACGGCCAACAAGCAGACTGCGGGGGAGCCATGGTTAGCAAGCTTACCCGTGTAGAGTGGCCGACGGGCACGTTCATAGACACGATCAAGGTTTGGCAGAGAGAGTGGTTTTATATCACAGAACCACGTGACACGGCCTGGCGGCGGCCCCGGATTTCAGATCCGGACCTCCCATGAGGCCGACCTCATGGACCAAGAAGAGCCCGACTGGGGGTCTCCCGAAGAAGTGGAACTGCTACAAACCGCATCCTCAGCGTGAACAAGGCTGGTGTCAAGCTAACCAGCGTGATCCAAGTGATGCTCAATCGACGCCTCCTCCCTTGCTAGCAGCGGGACACCCCGATGTGAGCGTACAAGTTCGAAAACCCCACCACCATACGTCACTTCCCCGACACCACCTATGAAAAGCTATGGAGGGCGCTATTCAAACCCCAAAAAGAAGATTGGCCAGTAGAAGATGAGGAGGACACCGGCCTCGACGCCGAACACCCTCCCAAGAAGGTAACAAGACTTTTAACCGTTCTAAAGTCGGACATTCATATTAAAGTAGATTGATTCTTCGCTCTCCTATTCCCGCAAGGTTCGGTCGAGAAGGCCGAGAAGATGAACTACCTGGCCCCGCTGCCCGAAGACCCCCGGTCAGCTCAGCGGGAAGAAATGCTGGCCGCGGCGCCTTATAAGGTGCTAGAGAAAAAGGAACACAAGAAAAAGAATAACCCTGCGAAGGAGGCCCGGGAGGCTCTCCTCCCGCGGATCCCTTCGGACACCAAGTCCGAGGACACCCATGTCGCCTCCACATACGAGGGGGAGCATGACGAAGAGACGGAAGAGGAGAGTGACTCTCCCCGCACCAGAAAAAGAGGGACCTCCGCAGAGGCCCAACAGGGGCATCCTCCCTCGCCTCCGAAGAGGGGCAGGGGGAATTTGGTCATACCCGACGACAGTTCGGACTCTGATAAGGAGTCCGTAGCCTCCGAGAAGGTTCCAGAGAAGGTTCACAGGGTCAAGCCTCGCGCGGAATGGTGAGAATCCGGACACGGTTTGGGCATTGGTTTTACTAACCCACCATTAACTACATGTGCACACTCATGTTGCAGCGCGCCGCGCGACCTCCCTACCGACCAGATATCGGAGGGCACCTCTCCGCCAGCTGATCTGGCAGAAAGCACGGACAACTCGCATTCTGCGCCTCCTCCGGTCATCGGCGAGACTGGGGAGGTGCTATCCCAGAGGACCCCTCCCATAACGAACACGGGGGGTGACATCAATGTTGACATGGTCGAAGCTAACACTTCGGCTGCCACAGACCAGGAGAAGGAGCTCGGGCAAACCGAGTCCTCTTAGCAGATGATTCTCGAGCCTTCACGGCCTTCCGAAGCATCATAGCCACCCCTCAACAAACGGGGAGCCGAGGCCCCACCGCCGGTGCCGAGCATCAGGGTCCGGGTTGCGGCAGATTGGCCGGACCTGATGGAGGAGGCCATGAACGACTCCTCCATTGAAGCCGAACGTCATGCCCTGATGGGCGCGGTTTTACAAAGCGTTCGGTTCGTGAACAACGGATTGAAACAAGCTGTGACGGCCTCCTGACAGGCTTTGAGGTAAGCAAAGTAATGTTCTGTCCTTCATAAAAGTATATTTTATATTCAGGACATAGCGATCCTTACACGTAGCAGCTCCCGAGACTCTCGTAGGTTTGGAAAAGAAACCTGGCTGAAGATCCAGATCGTCCGAATAATGGGCTAACCGAGGTGCTTGTTTCGCAAATGTAGGCCTCAGTGTTAGTGGCGGCGGCCAACACCGCCGAACTTGCCGAGATGAATCCGAAGCTGAAGTGTCCAATGAAGAGCTCGACCTTGTCCACAAGCAATTCAACGAGGCACAAGGTTAGTATAAGTGAATTGTGGTTCCTTGGGATTCTTTGTCGAACAAAGCATTCGGAATTATCCCTAACGGGTGGCTGTTTCACAGCTACCGCCGCGAAGGTCGAGAGCCGCAAGGCCGAACCGCTGCGAGCCAGGAAGGAAGCGACAGAACAGAAGGCGGTGGCCAAACAGGCGGCTTCCGATACTGCGTTGGTGAAAACCGAACGCGAGAAGCATGAGTCTAGGTTGGCCGAAGTACAACCAGAGCTCAAGGATGCCGTTACAAAATGTGAGGACTTTGAGCAAAAGAACAAGGAGCACACCACTGCGCTGGCAAACATGAAGACGAAGATCCAAGATGCACGATCGGAGACACATAGCGCCCGAGAGGAGCTCTGGCAAGTGAAGCAAATTGCTAATGGTAAGCAGTACTTATTCCAGAGTGTATTTGGCAGCCAAAGATTCAAGTTGCTCACCCGGGTCTAGCGTTCTGCAGGCGCCATTGCGGATCTCCCGAAGAGTGTGGCCGATGCCACAAGGCACTATGCTACCCGGGATGGTTACGCTATGCTAAAGCTGTTCTAGGCGCAATTCCAGGCGCCTGAGCACCCTCCCCTCCTCATGAATCAAATGAAGAAGTTGATGGAGATGCACCGAATGGTGGAACCGGCCATTAAGGACCTCTGTGTCCGGCTATGGCCCTCCGAGCCTGTACCGAGCAACTACTTCAGTCTAGTGGCGAAGTTGTGTTATGCGTCCGCCCGGATTGATGTTGTCAAGTGTTCGATGTGCATTGAGGGGGCTCATATGGCGTTTACGAAGACCATGGTGCATGGCCGAAGATCAAGCCTATCGAAATGGTGACCGGTCCTCCGCCTGTTGGGAAGGAGCAGAGCCGCCCGGAGGAGTACTTCGCCGCCGTGATGGATGGAGCTCGGGTCGTGGAGGCACAGTGTTCCAAGGATATATTCCTTGAGTAACTATGTTGTAATGTATGAACTTGTGGTGAAACCTTTATGCTTTATGATCCAATGGTATATTGTATGGTTTATAATGTTTTTTTATATTTTGTGTTTAATTTTGACTCCTGTGCAGCCGTTTTTATTCTGAAAGTTACCAGTCGCCGGCTTCAGCCCCCACGTAGATGCTACGAAGGGTGTTCTATTCTCCGCACTATAACCCTTAGCCGAGTGCCCAGAGGCGGTAGTGTAGGAGAAGAACAAGGCCATCGGACTATGCGGCTTTAAGACATTCACTTAGCCAGAGAAGCTTGACTGTGGGGGCTGGTGACCAGCCCCCAGTGTGGTGAGATGTTAGTCGAACCCTAGGGCCAAGCATCGATCACTTGATTTGTTCAAAGACGAATCCTTCATAGTTAACGGGACAATCGCTAACGATTTTTTGGTTTGAAGACCAGTCATCGGATCGCCGACCTATTCTCGCGTATTATGATAGTCAGTTTTTGGCTTTGTCCACTGAGGTACTTGACCGAACGAGGCGGAAGTACAATCGCAGCGGTTCTCCCTTTACCTTCTTAGCCGAATGTGTGGAACGTAAGGAGGTAAACACAAGAGCGGGCAACCCAACTATTGACCCAAAGACATAATACAGAACCAATGCATATAATGCAATATCCAAGACCCGGAACACAGTGGAAAAAGGTGTCGGTCTTTTAGTGTATAGGGTGAGCGTCTAGGCCAAGCCCCCGGTCTAATAACCGGTATATGTAGAAAATCCGAAGTGTATGACACTTGGTTGAGGCAGATTCGAGGAGCGGAGAGGAACAAACAGGGAAATATACAGCGTGAACAACTGTAGAAGAAGCGTAAAAGGGTTTGTTTTATTTCCAATAAGCTCATGACGTCTAGACGTACAAATCAAACTGCCGAACACAGCGCCGGAAATTATAAGTTCCTTTTTAAAAGAGGAAAAACGAATTTACAGATGAAATTTTT
Organism: Aegilops tauschii subsp. strangulata; assembly: GCF_002575655.3. Taxonomy (NCBI): domain Eukaryota; kingdom Viridiplantae; phylum Streptophyta; class Magnoliopsida; order Poales; family Poaceae; genus Aegilops; species Aegilops tauschii. The sequence continues at coordinate 187,637,370 of NC_053036.3, forward strand.
AGGTAGGACCTTGATGCGTGGGTTAACTCCCGAACTGTGCCCTACTGCACGTGTGCGGCTTTGCTTCTGTTGGAGAGAGCTACTCCATCGGTTGATTGTTTGCTAGCGTGTCCTTGAGAGGGAGACTTCAACAGGTCACTGTATTGGTGGGGCTTGATGTCGGAGAGGTCCTAGATGGTACCTGTTCATAGTCCGAAGACGCACTATTTTGAGGTGCGTTCAGAACGAACTCTTGGTGATAGACCCCATAGCTGCCCATGGTACTTTCGGAGTGAAGTTGTGGTGTCGAGGCACGTAGTGAGCTTTTGTGGTGGGCATGCCATGGGGGCGTATTCCTATGTATGTCGAACACAGGGAGGCCCCTTGGCTGGAGATAGGGCCCGTGCTCGCTTGTTTACCTGCTGTGCCTTGATGGTCAGCTCGCACTTCGGCCCTTCATTTTCGGCTGCCAAGGTCGCGGTGTGTTCCTCCATCCGAAGAGAGTGCTCCATGTTGCCATTGACTGTGATGACGCCTCGTGGTCCAGGCATCTTCAGTTTGAGATAGGCATAGTGGGGGAAGTGTGATACGTCTCCAACATATCTACAATTTTTTATTGTTCCATGCTATTATATATCCATCTAGGATGTTTTATATGCATTTATATGCTATTTTATATGATTTTTGGGACTAACCTATTAACCTAGAGCCCAGTGCCAGTTTCTGTTTTTTCCTTGTTTTTGAGTATTGCAGAAAAGGAATACCAAACGGAGTCCAATTGACCTGAAAATTCACGGAGATTGTTTTTGGACCAGAAGAAGCCCACGGAGTACCGGAGATGGACCAGAAGAGTCCCGAGGCCACCACGAGGGTGGGGGCGTGCCCCCCTACCTCGTGGCCGCCTCGTGGACCCCCCTGACTTGTTCCCGACGCGAACACCTCTTATTTATCCCCAAACTTCTAGAACCTAACCTAGATCAGGAGTTCCGCCGCCGCAAGCCTCTGTAGCCACCAAAAACCAATGGAGACCTTGTTCCGGCACCCTGCCGGAGGGGGGGATCCCTCACCGGTGGCCATCTTCATCATCCCGGCGCTCTCCATGACAAGGAGGGAGTAGTTCACCCTCGGGGCTGAGGGTATGTACCAGTAGCTATGTGTTTGATCTCTCTCTCTCTCTCGTGTTCTTGATTCGGCATGATCTTGATGTATCGCGAGCTTTGATATTATAGTTGGATCTTATGATGTTTCTCCCCCCTCTACTCTCTTGTAATGGATTGAGTTTTCCCTTTGATGTTATCTTATCGGATTGAGTCTTTAAGGATTTGAGAACACTTGATGTATGTCTTGCATGTGCTTATCTGTGGTTTCAATGGGATATTCACGTGATCTACTTGATGTATGTTTTGGTGATCAACTTGCGGGTTCAGTGACCTTGTGAACTTATGCATAGGGGTTGGCACACATTTTCGTCTTGACTCTCCAATAGAAACTTTGGGGCACTCTTTGAAGTTGTCTGTGTTGGTTGAATAGATGAATATGAGATTGTGTGATGCATATCGTATAATCAAACCCACGAATACTTGAGGTGACATTGGAGTATCTAGGTGACATTAGGGTTTTGGATGATTTGTGTCTTACGGTGTTATTCTAGTACGAACTCTAGATAGATCGAACGGAAAGAGTAGCTTCTTGTTATTTTACTACGGACTCTTGAATAGATCGACCAGAAAGGATAACTTTGAGGTGGTTTCGTACCCTACAATAATCTCTTCGTTTGTTCTCCTCTATTAGCGACTTTGGAGTGACTCTTTGTTGCATGTTGAGGGATAGTTATATGATTCAATTATGCTATTATTGTTGAGAGAACTTGCACTAGTGAAAGTATGAACCCTAGGCCTTGTTTCAACGCATTGCAATACCGTTTGTGCTCACTTTTATCATTAGTTACCTTGCTGTTTTTATATTTTCAGATTACAAAAACCTATATCTACCATCCATATTGCACTTGTATCACCATCTCTTCGCCGAACTAGTGCACCTATGCAATTTACCATTGTACTGGGTGTGTTGGGGGCACAAGAGACTCTTTGTTATTTGATTGCAGGGTTGCTTGAGAGAGACCATCTTCATCCTACGCCTCCCACGGATAGATAAACCTTAGGTCATCCACTTGAGTGAAATTTTCTACTGTCCTACAAACCTCTGCACTTGGAGGCCCAACAACGTCTACAAGAAGAAGGTTGCGTAGTAGACATCAAGCTCTTTTCTGGCGTCGTTGCCGGGGAGGCGACGAAAGCGGCACTAACACCCCGTCAACGAAGCTCTTTTCTGGCGCCGTTGCTGTGGAGGTTAGTGCTTGAAGGTATATCTTTAGATCTTGCAATTGAATCTTTTAGTTTGATGTTTTATCACTAGTCTAGTCTATAAAAGAAAACTACAAAAAATGAAATTGAGGTTGCCTCATATGCTTCATCTTTTTAATATCTTTCGTGAAAATGATGGGAAGGAAAATTGTGCTCAAGTACTAGAAGAAGAATTACATAGCATGCTTGGCATAAAATATGTGAATGATGAGCATGATTGCAATGTTGTTATTATTAATTCTTTGAATACCCATGATGCTAATGATATGCAAAGCCACAAGCTTGGGGATGCTATGTTTGATGAAGATGATATGTTTAGTCCCTCAAGTTTTGATGAGCAAATTCATTATGATGAAAGCATGCCTACTATTTATGATGATTATTGTGACGACACGTATGCTATATAGAATAAACATAACCATGAAACTTGTCATCATGATTTTAAATTTTCAATTGGATTATGCTTCACATGATAGTTTTTTTGTTGAGTTTGCTCCCACTACTGTTGATGAGAATAAATTTTCTTATGTGGAAAGTAGTAAAATTTCTATGCAATTAGATCATGAAAATAATGCTTTATGTGCTGGTTATATGGTTATATTCATTCATGATGCTACTGAAAATTATTATGAGGGAGGAACATATGCTTGTAGGAGTTGCAATAATATCAAGTTTCCTCTCTATGTGCTTAAAGTTTTAAAGTTATGCTTGTTTTGCCTTCCTATGCTAGTTGATTATTGTGCCCATAAGTTGTTTTCTCACAAAATCCCTATGCATAGGAAGTGGGTTAGACTTAAATGTGCTAGTCATATTCTTCATGATGCTCTCTTTGTGTTTCAATTCTTATCTTTTATGTGAGCATCATTGAAATCATCATGCCTAGCTAGAAAGGCATTAAAGAAAAGCGCTTGTTGGGAGACAACCCAATATTCACCCCTACTGTTTTTGTGTGTCCACATGATTAAGCTAATGTATTGATCATGTTTTATAGCTTTTGTTTCAATAAAGTGCCAAGTAGAACCTTTGGGAAGACTTGGGTGAAAGTTAATGTGATCTTGCTGTAAAAAACAGAAAATTTGCGCTCACGAGATTAACTGTCATTGTTTTACAGAAGAGTGATTTTAAGTTGATTATTTTTGAAGAAGATTAATATACAAATTCCTCACGTCCACCAATTTATTTCAGAATTTTTGGAGTTACAGAAGTATTCTAATGATATAGATTGCTACAGACTGTTCTGTTTTTGACAGATTCTGTTTTCTGTGTGTTGTTTGCTTATTTTGATGAATCTATGAGTAGTATCAGAGGGTATGAACCATAGAGAAGTTGGAATACAGTAGATATTACACCAATATCAATTTATAATGAGTTCACAACAGTACCTAAGTGGTGATTTATTTTCTTATACTAACGGAGCATACAAGTTTTCTGTTAAGTTTTGTGTTGTGAAGTTCTCAAGTTTTGGGTAAAGATTCGATGGACAATGGAATAAGGAGTGGCAAGAGCCTAAGATTGGGGATTCCCAAGGCACCCCAAGGTAATATTCAAGGACAACCAAGATCCTAAGCTTTGGGATGCCCCGGATGGCATCCCCTCTTTCGTCTTCGTTCATCGGTAACCTTACTTGGAGCCATATTTTTATTCACCACATGATATGTGTTTTTCTTGGAGCGTCATTTTATTTTATTTTGTTTTGCTTGATGTTTGAATAAAATCCGAAGATCTTAAATTCTGAAATGTTAGAGATTCTTCACATAGTTGCATAATTATTCGACTACTCATTGATCTTCACTTATATCTTTTGGAGTAGTTTGTCATTTGCTCTAGTGCTTCACTTATATCTTTTAGAGCACGACGGTGGCTTTATTTTAAAGAAATAGATGAACTCTCATGCTTCACTTATATTATTTTGAGAGTCTTTTAGAACAACATGGTAATTTGCTTTGGTTATGAATTTAGTCCTAATATGATGGGCATCCAAGAGGGATATAATAAAAACTTTTATATAAAGTGCATTGAATACTATGAGAAGTTTGATTCCTTATGATTGTTTTGAGATATGAAGATGGTTATATTAGAGTCATGCTAGTGAGTAGTTGTGAATTTTAGAAATACTTGTGTTGAGGTTTGCAAGTCCCGTAGCATGCACGTATGGTAACCGTTGTGTAACAAATTTGAAGCATGAGGTGTTTCTTTGATTGTCTTCCTTATGTGTGGCGGTCGGGGACGAGCGATGGTCTTTTCCTACCAATATATCCCCCTAGGAGCATGCGCGTAGCACTTTGTTTCGATGACTGATAGATTTTTGCAATAAGTATGTGAGTTCTTTATGACTAATGTTGAGTCCATGGATTATACACACTCTCACCCTTCCACCGTTGCTAGCCTCTCTAGTACCGCGCAACTTTGGCCGGTACCTTAAACCCACTATTTACCTTCCTGAAAACAGCCACCATACCTACCTATTATGGCATTTCCATAGCCATTCCGAGATATATTACCATGCAACTTTCCACCATTCCGTTTATTATGACACGCTTCATCATTGTCATATTGCCTTGCATGATCATGTACTTGACATCGTATTTGTGGTAGAGCCACCATTCATAATTTTTCACACATGTCACTCTTGATTCATTGCACATCCCGGTACACCGCCGGAGGCACTCATATAGAGTCATATTTTTGTTCTAGTATCGAGTTGTAATTTTTGAGTTGTAAGTAAATAGAAGTGTGATGATCTTCATTATTAGAGCATTGTCCCATGTGAGGAAATAAAAAAAGAGAAGAGAAAGGCCAAATAAAAAAAAGAGAAGGCCCAAAAAAACAAAAAAAATGAGAGAAAAAGAGAGAAGGGGCAATGCTACTATCCTTTTTCCACACTTGTGCTTGAAAGTAGCACCATGATCTTCATGATAGAGAGTCTCTTATTTTGTCACTTTCATATACTAGTGGGAATTTTCGTTATAGAACTTGGCTTGTATATTCCAACAATTGGCTTCCTCAAAATGCCCTAGGTCTTCATGAGCAAGCAAGTTGGATGCACACCCACTTAGTTTCTTTTGTTGAGCTTTCATACATTTATAGCTCTAGTGCATCCGTTGTATGGCAATCCCTACTCTCTCACATTGATATCTATTGATGGGCATCTCCATAGCCCATTAATATGCCTAGTTGATGTGAGAGCATCTACCTCTTTTTTGTCTTCTCCACAACCACCATTCTATTCCACCTATAGTGCTATGTCCATGGCCCGCACTCATATATTGCATGAAAGTTGAAAAAGTTTGAGAATACTAAAGTATGAAACAATTGCTTGGCTTGTTATCGGGGTTGTGCATGATGGGGGCATTTTGTGTGACTAAAATGAAGCATGCCCAAACTATATGATTTTGTAGGGATTAGCTTTCTTTGTCTATGTGTAGCGACCAGACCTCAAACAGTCTATGCTGCTGTGCACCAGTGTCATCCCTGGATCAGTAATGCTGACACGCACAGTACAAATGGAGGATTTATAACAGAGTAGCAATCACACACTTATTACATCGAATATCTCAAAAGAGAATAAGTATGATAAATATGGCTTAAGGCCATCTAAATACGATAACAGTGGAAGGCTTGTAAGATAAGTGAGTCCATCAACTCCAACGGCATCACTGAGTATAAGACCACGACCTAAGGCACCTTACTCGTCGTTTGAAAAGTCTGCAACACAAACGTTGCAGCCCGAAAATGGGTCAGCACATGGAATATGCTGGCAATGTAACACATAGAGAATAATGAACATAGTAATGCTATACTACATGCATATATGGCTGCTGGAAAGCTCTATGGTTACAGTTTTGCGAAAAGCCTTGGCCACAAGTGATCTTGAGGCTGCGTGGTGGCCGCATTTGCCTTGGTGGATATCCTTGAGGATTGCCACTCCTTTTTCTGGCTCGACACAGCGCTGGAAGACTCCAGTGACGCTGCGCTTAACAAGCTCTCTGTTGATTATTGCATATGCTCCGGCTCGTCGTTGCACTAGTCTTGCTGAGATCTCATCAGCCGGCAGCTCTCTGCTGACTAGGAACTTGAGGATGGGCTGGGCCCATGATGGAGCTGTGACTTCTTCTTCTGTTAGGACGGCCACCATGACTCGGGTGGGTGGGTCGGGAGGCGTGGAATTGGAGTCGGCCACCGCTTCTTGTGTTGTTGCAGTCCCCGGGCCGACTGCTGCAGTCCCCGGGCCGGGTTCTGAAGTCCCCGGGCCGGGTGCGACTACAGCAGTCGGCGGGCCAGTTGTCGAAGTCCCCGTGCCGCCCGCGGGATTCCTCCAGTCGGATCCGGCTGCATCTGGTACAGGCGGTACGGAGATAGAGTCCGACTCTGGAGACGGCTTGATGGACGGCTTGAGGAGGCGCTGGAGGGAGACGCCAGTCAGTATGGCTTGTCGGGTGGAGCCGATCCGTGCTAGGACATCTGCTTGGTCGTTGTTGGCCCTTGGCACGTGAAGGAACTCGCACCCTTCGAAGTACCCGCTGATCTGCTGGACTAGGAATCGTTAGCTCGCCATGTTCACGTCCTTGGCGTCCCAGTCGCCAGACGACTGCTGGACCACCAAGTCTGAGTCGCCGTAACACAGGATCCGGCGTATGCCGAGCTCTTTGGCTAGCCGGAGCCCATGTACGAGCGCCTCGTACTCGGCCACGTTGTTGGAGGCGGCGAAGTGGATTTGCAGCGTGTATCTGAGCTTGTCGCCTTTGGGAGAGGTGAGGACGATGCCGGCTCCCAAGCCGGTGCGCATCTTGGACCCGTCGAAGTGCATCCGCCAATGGGTAGAGTCGGGAGCCGGCGGTAGGTACTGGGTCTCGGCCCAGTCGACGAGGAAGTTGGCCAATGCTTGGGACTTGATGGCGGTGCGGGGTTGGTAGAAGATTGTGTATGGTGCCAATGCAATGGCCCATTTAGCCACCCGGCTGGATGCATCCCGGCTGCCTATGATCTCGGCGAGCGGGGCGGTGCACACGACCGTGATGGGATGCTCTTGGAAATAGGACTTCAGCTTCTTGGCGGCGAAGTACACCCCATAGCACATCTTCTGGTAGTGCGGGTAGTTCTGCTTTGAGCTGGATAGCACTTCGCTTAGATAGTACACCGGCCTCTGGACTAGCTGGGCTCGGCCTTCTTCCGGGCGCTGGACCACAACAACAGTACTGACCACTCGGCTAGTCGCGGCAATGTAAAGCAGCATGGGCTCCTTCTCAGTCGGCGCTGCCAGGACAGGCGGAGTGGTCAGCATCTTCTTCAACTCATGGAAGGCTTGGTCGGCTTGGTCGTTCCACTCGAAGTGAGTGGACTTCTTCATGAGTCGGTACAGGGGGAGAGCCTTCTCTCCTAGTCGGCTGATAAAGCGATTCAGGGAGGCCAAGCACCCGGTGAACTTCTGCACATCTCGCAATTTGGTGGGAATCTCCATCCTCTCGATGGCCTTGATCTTCACAGGGTTGCACTCGATGCCGCGTTCGGAGACCAGGAAGCCTAGCAGCTGGCCGGCTGGTACTCCGAACACGCATTTCTCGTGGTTGAGCTTGATTTGGAATCGGCGCAAGTTGGCGAATGTTTCTTTCAGATCTTCCAGCAGGGTGCCGCGCTTCTCTGTCTTCACCACAATGTCGTCTACATAGACGTGGGCATTTCTGCCGAGTTACTTGAGGAGGCATTTCTGCATGCAACGCTGAAAAGTGGCACCGGCATTCCTCAAGCCGAATGTCATAGTCAGGTAGCAAAAAGCTCCAAATGGTGTGATGAAGGAAGTCTTCAGGCGGTCAGCCTGGTCCAACTTGATCTGATGGTACCCTGAGTAGGCATCCAAAAAACTCAACAGCTCGCATCCGGCTGTGGAGTCTATCACTTGGTCAATCCGTGGCAAGGCAAACGGATCCTTGGGGCATGCCTTGTTCAGGCTGGTGTAGTCTATACACATACGCCACTTGTTATTCTTCTTCAATACCAGAACTGGGTTGGCAAGCCACTCTAGAAAAAACACTTCCATAATAAAGCCAGTGGCAAGGAGCCGGGCTATCTCTTCTCCTACGATTCTTCGCTTCTCTTCTGACAGTCGGCGGAGGGGCTGTTTGACCGGCTTCGCGTCGGCTCGGACGTGCAATTTGTGCTCGGCGAAATCCTTCGGGACACCCGGCATGTCCTTTGGGGACCATGCAAAAATGTCTCGATTCTCACGGAGGAAGTCGACGAGCTCGCCTTCCTATTTACTGTCCAGGTTTGCCCCAATGACAGCAAACCTTTCCGGGTTCTCCGGGTCCAGGGGTATCTTCTTCGTCTCTTTGGCAGGCTGGAAGGAGCCCTGCGCATCACAATCTTTGGGATTGGGGGACAGGGCCGGCTGCTTGCCGGCCATGGCCACAATCCGCTCCAGCATCTTCTTCTCTTCTGCCACTACAAGGGACTCGGCCAGCCGGCTGCTGGCCATGGCGCACTCGATGGACTTCTTGTAGTCGCCGACTACGGTGATGATCCCCTTCGAGCTCGGCATCTTCATCTTCAGGTAGGCGTAGTGGGGCACAGCCATGAACTTGGCCAGAGCAGGTCGGCCAAGAAAAGCATGGTAGGGGCTCTCCAGATCCACTACTTCAAACCAGATCGCTTCTTGGCGAAAATGATCTTTGTCTCCGAAGAGAACATCCATTTTAATCTTGCCTATTGGGGAGCAAGACAAGCCGGGGACGATACCATGGAACACGGTTCGGCTTGGCATAAGCTGCTTCGCCTTGATGTTCAGCTTCTCCATGGTATCGCGGTACAGTATATTGATACTGCTTCCGCCATCTATCAGGACGCGGGAGAATCGGGCGGCTCGCCTCTCCGTCGCGAGGGTGACATCCAAGACTAGTGCATAGGAGCCAGGGGATGGCATCACCTCTGGGTGGTCGGCCTGGCTCCAGTTGATTGGCTTCTCTGACCAGTGCATGAACTCGGGGGCGCTAGAGGCGACTGCGTTGACCTCTTGATGCTGACGGCGCCGACTGCGCTTGTCTTCGGCTTGGCTGGTGAAGACGACGTAGGCGGCGTGCTCTTCAGGGAACTCTTCTTGGATGGCTCTGACTGCCGTCCGAGCCGCCGGCTGCTGGGGGGCTGGAGGCGGCGGGCCGGGAGGCGGAGGCGGCAACAACCCTTCGCCCTTGGAGATTCGCGTGAGCCAGTGGCATTTTCGGGTCGTGTGGTTGGACGGCTTCGCGCCGCTGTGGAACTTGCAGGGGGCGTCGAGAGTCTGCTCGTAAGAGAAAGCCGGCTGCCAAGCCGGCCTGCCACCCGTCTTCTTGGGAGCGGGCCGCTCTTCGGGGGCTGCTCATCTTCAACTGTGGCCACCTGCCGGCTGGTGGAAGGCGGCATGGGGGCCTTTCGGTTGTGATCGTTCTGGTAGGGGCGCCGATTGGAGTCGCCAGCCAGCGTCTTGGGAGCCGGAGCGAGCACCTTCCTAGAGGCGTCCACTCGGAGCTCGGTCTTCATCGAGGAGTCGGCCATGGCGTACTTGTCCGCGATGACCAGCAGTTCATCGAGGGTAGCCGGCTCGTCGCAGAGGAGTCGGTGCTTGAGGAGGGTGCCCTCTCGGCACCCGGCGGTGAAGTACTCGATGGCCTGAACCTCGTGCACCCCCTCGCAGGAGTTGCGGAGCTCGGCCCACCGCGTGAGGTAGTCGCGGGTCGACTCGTTGGTTCCTTGGACGCACAGGGAGAGTTAGCGAGGCTTGGGAGGCCGCTTGTACGTGCTGGTGAAGTTGCGGACGAAGACTTCCGTGAAGTCCAACCAGTTGTTGATGCTGTAGGGCTTGAGGCTGTTGAGCCATGTGCGCGCCGTGCCTTGCAGCATGAGGGGGACGTACTTCACGGCCACGCGCCGATTGCCATTGGCTATGCTGACAGCAGTGGAGTAGTCGATGAGCCAATCTTCCGGCTTCACGGAGCCGTTGTACTTGGGCGTGTCTCTGGGGAGTGAGAACCCTTTGGGGAAGGGCTCGTCGCGGATACGGGGGCCAAAGCATGGCGGGCCGACATCGTCTTCTTCCTCTAGCGCCAGGGATCGAGCAAGGCAGTCGATCCGGTGGCGGGCATCGTTCTTGCCGACTCCTTCTCGGCGGCCTAGTCGGTCACCAAGAGTCGGGTGCGTGACGGGCGGCGGGGTGAGACGTCTCTCTCTTCCAGGCGGGGGAGGAGGCAGATTTCCTTGGCGCTCCACAGCTCGAGGGTGGCCTTCCACGTCACGCTCGACGGTGATAAGAGTCCGGCTGCGGCTGGCAGCCGGCTCCTTGTCTTTCCTCTGGCGGGCGCCGCTCGCAGTCGGCGAGCGGGACGTCGCGGCGTGCTCTCGGCGTGGGGGATGACTATCGGCGCGGGCGCCGGCTTCGTGCCGTTCTGCAGCCGCGTCGATCAGCTGCTGGATCCGCCTAGTCATGTAGGGGAGCTCGTCGGCCCCCAGCCCATTTAGCTCTTCAGCGGCCGCTTGGGCGGCTCGTAGATTCTCGAGCGGGGTGGCGTAGACGGGGCGATCTGCCCCCAGCATGCTGGCGATAGCTGCGCCGCGCTTCTGGACGAAGCTGGCTCGGCTCGGCCCGCTAGGCGGCGGCGTACCGAAGGCTGCGCGGTCGACTTCGCGCTGGTGGACCTCGGTGAGGCGTCTCATGGAGGCTATCTTCTGGCCCTCCGCGACGAGGGCGAGGCGACGTGCCTCCAGGGTCTCGGCGTCGGCGTCGGCCGGGATGGGGACGGAGAGGTCGTGAATCGCCGCTTGCAGGGCGTCGTGGGCGTTCTCGCCCGAGTTGGCGACGTGGCTGATGACCAACACTTCGGTGACAGCACTGCTGCCACTGTCAGATCGAGGGAGAGGAACGTTGAAGACCACCACGTCGGAGGGGTAGGCGTCGAGCGATGCCGTGTCGGAGTCGACGAGCATCGGGTCGGTGGAGCTGACCGACTCCACATCTGCAGCAGGCTCGCTAGAGACGTGAAGCTGGTCGAGGAGGCTGACGAGGCGGCTCTCGGGGTAGTCCGTGCCCGCGTCGGACGCGGGCTCGTCGGAGATGCGAGTCTCGCCGAGCAGATCGCCGAGGCAGGTCGCCGCGCAGGCGTCGTCGACGCTTTGCAGCGCGTCGAGGCAAATGCCATCGGGTGCAGCAGGCTGGCTGCGCTCGCGGGGGAGGAAGAGGGTTCCCGTCCAGAACAGGTCTCCGGACGACGGTGCACCTGGCCCCACGGTGGGCGCCAAATGTCTGGTGGTAGGTGCGACATATGCCAACGGGTGGCTTATCATGGTGGGTGCCAGTAAGACGTCGCCGGTGCCTGGAAACGGGATGAGGCGAAGACATGCACGCCGGCGAATCTTACCCAGGTTCGGGGCTCTCCGTGGAGATAACACCCCTAGTCCTGCTCTGCGGGGTCTCCGCATGATCACTAGATCAGAAAGAGTAGCTACAAATGCTCCTAGAGCTGTTGGGTTCAAGGGAGAAGAAGAGCAAGGCTAGCTCTCACTTCCCTCTCTATATGGTGTGTGTGTAACTCTAAGAAGCCAACCCTTTGCATGGGTGCCCCGGGGGGTTTATATAGGCCTACCCCCGGGGGTACAATTGTAATCCGGCTGGGCGCCGGTCCCAGTCGTCAGTGTCTGCGCTCGCCGGCTTCTCCGCCGGCCGTTGGGGCCCGCCGACTGGTGGGTCCCGCCGGCTGCCGGCCTCTTGGTCGACAGGCCGGCCCCACTGCCTGGGGGTCTTGTCAGCGGCTGCTTACTGTAGCCTCGTCCCTGATGACGAGGGCTTCGTCGAGGTAAGCGTGGCTATAGTGTGCCGCCTCGAGGGCTCTCACTGTAGCCTTACCTCGTCTTGTCTCCTTAATGTGGCACATGCTTCCAGGGAGGGGGTAGCCGGCTTCTGGGGGCCGGCTACGCCCTTGGCCGAGTGGGGGAGGCCGGGCCGCCTTCGCGCCTCTCTCTGGCTAAAGGGGCCCGCCGCCCGTGGGCCGTACTGGCGTCTGTCGTGGGTGACGTTGAGGCCAGCATGGCTACAGTGCTGAGCCGGACGGTTGATGGCCGTCCCGTACGGCGTCCTGTGGCCATGCCTGCCTCGAGCTTCAGGGGTAGTGGGCCGCACTGTGGCCACACCCCGTCTTGTCACCGTTATGTGGGTGTAGTTTTGGTGGGTGCGGTCTTGGCCGGCTTCTTGGAGTCGGCGCTCTTCGTGGCCGGCTTTGGGGAGTCGGCGCTCTTCGTGGCCGGCTCTGGGGAGTCGGCGCTCTTCATGGCCGGCTTTGGGGAGTCGTCATCCTCTATGGCCGGCTTCCTGGAGTCGGCAATCCCGTGGTTATCTTGGGGGGAGGTTGCTGAGGCTGGGTCGCCTTCTGAGAGTCGGTTTCAGAGGTAGCCGACCGGGGAAGGCGGCCCAATGCTTGAATGCTTGAAGGCTCAAATGGCCTGATAATTTTTGAAGAGCCAGGGGCAGTCGGTTAGGCTACCCGTGGCCATTTACTCCGACACGAGCGGGACTCGGGCGGCGGCGTCGTGCTCGCCTCGGTCTCCAGGAGGGAGACAGGCGCGAGATGGGCCGGCCTGGCTCGGCTGGGCCTCGGCCCAGTCGGGCGCGGGGATTTTTTTATTTTTTTTTAAATATTCCGCCGAATCAAAACAAATCGCAGAAAAATAAATAAAAATCCAAAAATGATAAAACAAAATTTCCCCGTCTAATAAAAATAATTAGAACAAGGTGAGCATTTTTCTAGGCCAAAAATGCAGTTTTGAAAACGTGCAATCTTTTTAATGCAATTAAAATTGCAAATAAAATCCGAATAAAATCCAATATTTGATTTTAATATTTTTCCTCCAATATTTCAATTATTTTGCAGAAGTCATATTTTCTCCTCTCATTTATTTTAATATGAAATATTTTTCGGAGAGAAAAATAATTAAAACCAAAAATCCTCGTTTTATTATTTAATAAAATCAAAGATGAAAAATCGGGAAAATCCCCAACTCTCTCCGAGGGTCCTTGAGTTGCTTAGGATTTATCGAGGATTTGCCAAAATGCAATAAAATATGCTATGCAAGGATGATCTAATGTATAACATTCCAAATTGAAAATTTGGGATGTTACAAACCTAACCCCTTAAGATGAATCTTTCCCTCGAGATTCGGGTTGGCTAGAAAATAGGTGAGAGTGGTTCTTCCGTAGATCTTCCTCTCGCTCCCAGGTGGCTTCATCTTCCGTATGGTGACTCCACTGGACTTTGCAAAACTTGATAACCTTAGTGCGGGTAACTCGGCTGGCATACTCAGGAATCTTAACTGGTTTCTCCTGATAGGTCAAATCACTTTCCATCTGAATTGCTTCCAGTGGCACTGTATCTCTTAGTGGTATCTCAGCCATCTCTGCGTGGCACTTCTTCAACTGGGAAACGTGAAATACATCATGAACTCCTGACAATGCTTCAGGCAATTCCAGCTTGTCGGCAACTTCTCCCATACGTTCCAAAACTCTGTATGGTCTGATAAAATGGGGCGCTAACTTTCCCTTAACTCCAAAGCGCTTCACTCCTCGAAGTTGTGATACTCGAAGATAAGCTCTGTCTCCGACTTCGTGAACTGTCTCCTTACGTTTAGAATCCGCATAACTCTTCTGCCTGGACTGGGCTACCTTGAGCCTATCGTGAATCAACCTCACTTTCTGTTCAGACTCCTTAATCAAATCTGGTCCAAACAACTGACGGTCTCCAACTTCGTCCCATAACAATGGTGTTCTACACCTCCTTCCGTACAAAGCTTCGAAAGGGGCCATCTTCAAACTGGTTTGATAACTGTTGTTGTAAGAAAATTCTGCATATGGCAAATTGTCATCCCAACTAGATCCACAATCTAGCGCACAAGCTCTCAACATGTCTTCCAAAATCTGATTGACTCTCTCGGTCTGTCCATCTGTCTGTGGGTGAAAGGCTGTACTGAATTATAGCCTGGTTCCCAAAGTCTCATGTAACTGATTCCAAAACTTCGAGGTAAACTGGGTTCCTCTATCTGATACAATGGTCCTCGGAACTCCATGCAAACATACGATTCTGGTCATGTATATCTTTGCCAACATAGCACTGGTGTAGGTGGTCTTCACTGGGATGAAATGAGCTACTTTCGTCAAACGGTCGACTACAACCCATATTGAGTCATAGCCTGAACGAGTCCTGGGCAATCCCGTGATAAAATCCATGCCTAGTTTATCCCACTTCCATTCGGGTATCGGCAATGGTTGTAGCGATCCTGCTGGCTTCTGATGTTCTGCCTTCACTCTCTGACATACATCACAAACTGCTACATACTCCGCAATATCCTTCTTCATTCCGGTCCACCAGAAAGTATCCTTCAAATCCAAATACATCTTGGTATTTCCTGGGTGAATCGAATACGGTGAATCATGGGCCTCTTGCAAAATCAACTTCCTGATCTCCGGATCATTGGGCACATAAACGCGGTCCTCAAACCATAAGGTATCGTACTCATCCTCACGAAATCCCTTGGCTTTTCCTTTGCTCAACTTTTCCTTTATCTCGTCAATCTCTTTGTCTGTCTTCTGAGCTTCTCTGATCTTTTCCATCAAGGTAGACTGAATCTCCAATGTTGCTAAATAGCCTCTTGGAACTATCTCCAAACATAGCCCGCGAAGATCCTCGGCTAACTCCTAGGGTAACTCTCCAGATGAGGGTGTTGACATGGCTCTTGCGGCTCAACGCGTCTGCTACTATGTTAGCCTTCCCTGGGTGATAATGAAATCTCATATCATAGTCCTTAATAAGCTCCAACCATCTCCTTTGCTTGAGATTTAACTCCTTCTGCGTGAAAATGTACTTCAAACTCTTCTGATCCGTGTACACTTCACAATGGTTTCCGATGAGGAAATGTCTCCATGTCTTCAATGCATGCACTACGGCTGCTAACTCCAAATCATGCGAGGCATAATTCTTCTCATGGGATTTAAGTTGTCGTGAAGCATATGACACAACTCTTCCTTCCTCCATAAGCACTGCTCCAAGTCCTCGACGAGAAGCGTCGCAATAAACTTCATAATCCTTGCGTTGATCTGGCTGAATCAACACTGGTGATGTAACCAATCGTTTCTTCAATTCTTGGAAACTAGCTTCACATTCCTCAGTCCAAATGAATTCGGTGTCCTTCTTCAATAGCTCAGTCATGGGCTTTGCAATCTTTGAGAAATTCTGCAAGTCCAAGGAAACTCCGGATCTCTCCAACTGACGTGGGTGATTCCCAACTTGTTACTATGTCAACTTTGGCGGGGTCTACTGCTATTCCTTCTCCGGATATAACATGTCCGAGGAATCCAACTTCCTTCAGCCAAAATTCACATTTGCTGAACTTGGCGTATAACTGATGTTCTCTGAGCTTCTCAAGTACGAAACGCAAATGCTCCTTATGCTCTTCTTCATTCTTGGAGTAGACTAAAATATCGTCAATGAACACCACGACGAACTTATCCAAAAACTCCATAAGCACTTTGTTCACCAGGTTCATGAAATAGGCAGGTGCGTTAGTCAGACCAAATGACATAACGGTATACACATATAGTCCATATCTGGTGGTAAAAGCCTTCTTGGGTATATCCTGCTCTCGAATCTTTAACTGATGGTATCCTGATCGTAGATCGATCTTGGAAAATACTTTAGCTCCTTGTAGGCGGTCAAACAAATCATTGATCATCGGCAGTGGGTACTTGTTTTTGATGGTCACTTCATTCAATCCGCGGTAATCAACAACCATCCTCAACGATCCATCTTTCTTCTCCACTAGAAGTACTGGTGATCCCCAAGGTGACGAACTTGGGCGAATATAGCCTTTATCCAATAACTCCTTAATCTGCTTCTTAATCTCCTCCAAATCTTTTGCGGGCATCCTGTATGGTCTCTTAGATATTGGCCCTGTGCCTGGTAAAAGTTCAATCAAGAACTCAATATCTCTATCCGGTGGCATGCCTGTCAACTCTTCTGGAAATACATCTGGGTAATCCTTCACCACTGGCACTTCCTCCTGTACAACTCCTGATAAGGAATTCACTTGAGTCCTCTTCGGCACATGCCGGGATACATACTTGATCCTTCTTCCTTCTGGGGTGGTAAGCAAAATCGACTTACTGGCGCACTCAATGTTCCCTTCATACTTTGATAACCAATTCATGCCTAATATCACATCCAATCCTTGCGATTGCAATATTATTAGGTCTGAGGGAAACAGGTAGTTACCAATCCTTAATGGTAACCGTTCACACCATAAACTAGCCATATACTCTGCTCCTGGCGAGGTTACTAACATGGGTGACCTAAGGGCTTGGGTTGGCAGTTTATACTTATCCACAAATCCCCTTGATATGTATGAATGCGATGCACCAGTATCAAAAAGAACGAGTTTTGTAAATGACTTAACCATAAACTTACCTATTACTGCATCAGGCTGTGCTTCAACCTCTTCCACGCTCACGTGGTTCACATGTCCTTTGTTGAAAGGGTTCGGCTTCTTCCCCTAGTTTCCATTGCCATTTCCATTCTGGGCTTCAGGACAATCAGTTGCATAATGTCCAGTCTTCTAGCACTTGAAACAAGTAATGTGACTTAGATCCCTCTT
Source organism: Aegilops tauschii subsp. strangulata (assembly GCF_002575655.3). NCBI lineage: Eukaryota > Viridiplantae > Streptophyta > Magnoliopsida > Poales > Poaceae > Aegilops > Aegilops tauschii. The sequence continues at coordinate 187,654,367 of NC_053036.3, forward strand.
GGCTGGGGTAGATGGGTTATTACGGTTCTGCTTGCTGCTTCCTCCATTCCTATTACCATTCTTGGAGCCATTATGGTTGTGCGAACTACCTCCTCCATGGGTATGCTGAAACTGTCCTCCCGGTTTCGGGGTAAAACGTGGCTTCTGCTGGGCTCCAGAATTATACTTCCCTTGTCCATACTTCCTCTTACGGTTTTCAATCTGCTGCTGCTTCCCTTCAATCATGAGTGCTCTATCTACCAACTCCTGGTAGTTGTTGAAGGTTGCTACCATTAGCTGCATGCTCAGCTCTTCATTCAATCCTTCGAGAAACTTCTCCTGCTTGGCTGCATCTGTAGCAACTTCATCTGGTGCATAACGTGCTAACTTACTGAAATCCTCCACATACTGGCCTACGGTGCATCCTCCTTGGCGTAGGTTACGAAAATCACGCTTCTTCATGGCCATAGCTCCTGCTGAAACATGGGCTGTACGGAAAGCTTGCTGAAACTGGTCCCATGTGACAGTGTCAATAGGGTGTGTGGCTGTGTAATTCTCCCACCATGATGCTGCGGGTCCATCAAGCTGATGTGCGGCAAAACGCACTCTTTCCGCATCTATGCATCCTGCAATGGCCAACTCCCTTCCAACTTTGCGGAGCCAATCATCTGCAACAATCGGTTCGGTGCTGCTGGAAAACACCGGCGGATTTAGCCTCAGGAAACGGGCTAAGTGTTCAACAGGTGGTGGTGGTGGGTTGTTGTTGTTGTTGTTGCCTTGATTCTGTACTAACACTTGCATCAGGGCATTCTGGTGCTGAATCAACTGGGTGATCTCCGGTGGGAAAACAAATCCGGTGTCGCGTCTCGGAGGCATCTGATAGGTTAGAAAAGATGAGAGTTTAGAATAGAATGAGGTCTAGAGAGAAAACACTACCCATATGCTCATGAGACAAATACAATCAATAGCACTCAATCAATTCAAACAAGGCATACAATCGATCTATCTAGCGTTACAAAAGTGCTTGAACTATACTATATAAATGGGGGAAAACTACTACTGATATGGTGGTCTACTAGAAATTCTGATCAGTTGAAGACTCCATGATATCTGCTCCAGCTTCATCAACAAAGTCATCTTCACTGGGGTCCGAGTCTGTGTCGTCGATGATGATGTAGTTATCTGGGCAAGCGCATTCATCATCTTCTGCTTTTGGCACTGGATTTCCCATGAATACTCCAATCTTCTTCTCCAGGTCGTCATTCTTCCCTACTAGTGCGACAATTTCCTCCAAATAATCCTCGTGTGTAGCCTTGAGTTCTTCCTCCAGCTCCTTGATCTTAGTCAATGCCTTCTTCAGATCTATCTTGTCTGAGCACATCTGGTTCTCCTGGCGACGAATATGTTGGTTTTGCTCCTGGATGAAAGCTGCAATTGATCCATCCTTCTTGGTGCTGATCATCTCCCATTGCTCGTCTCGGCGTCCACAAATCTGATAAATAGTATCCTTAAGCTCCCTGTGGTAGACTTCTCCAATGCGTCCCATAGCGATGTGGGCTGCCATACTCTTCCCTAAACTCCAGGTTGGTGCTTCAAAAGCCAACTTTATAGGCTCAGTAACTGGCGCAATCGTCCTTCCTGGAACTTGAACTTGAATCTTCCAGCTCTCCTCTTCAGGTAATGTGGCGTTGTAGGTTCCGGTGATGCTTGGTATTCCTATGTTCAAGTACTTGGTGACTTCCTTCAAGTGTCGTCCAAAAGGCGTATCTTCATCTGGTTGCATGAACTTGCTCCTTGCATCCGCCATTCCTAAAAGAGTAGAAAGTGGAGAGGGGTCAGAAATGAGAAGAGAGAAGTGTTCTAGGGTTTAAGCTTAGTGGTCGTGTCCTACAGTCAGCGTGTGCTCTGATACCACCTTTGTAGCGACCAGACCTCAAACAGTCTGTGCTGCTGTGCACCAGTGTCATCCCTGGATCAGTAATGCTGACACGCACAGTACAAATGGAGGATTTATAACAGAGTAGCAATCACACACTTATTACATCGAATATCTCAAAAGAGAATAAGTATGATAAATATGGCTTAAGGCCATCTAAATACGATAACAGCGGAAGGCTTGGAAGATAAGTGAGTCCATCAACTCCAACGGCATCACTGAGTATAAGACCATGACCTAAGGCACCTTACTCGTCGTCTGAAAAGTCTGCAACATAAACGTTGCAGCCCAAAAACGGGTCAGCACATGGAATATGCTGGCAATATAACACATAGAGAATAATGAACATAGTAACGCTATACTACATGCATATATGGCTGGTGGAAAGCTCTATGGTTACAGTCTTGCGAAAAGCCAATTTTTCCCTACTGCAAAGGAATAAATTTTATTTAACTATCATGGTGGTTGTTAAACATTGAGAAGGTACCTCCAACTCAATCCCAATTAAATATCATCATTAACCCAGCAAAATTAATTAAAGTAACATGATGATGAGAGTCACATGATAATCCAGGTACTAGATACTCAAGTTGTCCATAATCGGGGACACGGCTAATCATGATTAGTTTGTACACTCTGCAGAGGTTTGTGCACTTTTCCCCACAAGACTCGATCGCCTCCGCTTGATTCTCGCACTGCATGATGTTTGAGAAACGGATGATCGAGACACAGTCTTTCAGAAGCGTTAACTCTCTACTCTGGGTAGACCGTACCACCTACATCCCCTACATCTACTAGTCTACCTCTTCAAGAGCTCACACAATTTAATCAACTATGCTAGAGCCCATAATAACATGTGGCTGCACATGGAAGTTTCTAGCATGAATAATCTCATGATCCCTTTGAGCCTGGATGGCGGTCCATAGGATGATCACACGGGTACTCCGGGATATCCAAAAATATAGGCAGCACTGGGTTCTCCAGGTGCCTCAATCCACCCAGATGTGAGTTTTAGTTGCCACCTTAGGTAAACCATTAATTAACAATCTCACATCTGTCATGAATATCTCTCAAACCCAATTCACGTCTACGAGCATAGCATGGCAATATAAGCAAACATAGAAGTAACTCCCAAGGTTTGATAATAAAACAGGTAATAGGTACTACCTCAACTACTTCCCAATACCCACAATTTAAATAGATCCTAATCATGCAATGTTTGAGGATTGATCTAATGCAATAAAAACTAGGTATGGAAGAGTATGATCAAAGTGTTACTAGCCTTGCCGATGATCCGCGAAACCTAGAGATTCGAAGAAACAAGCGGCGCACTCCGGGTACTCTATCGCAAACAAACAAGCAAACAATAAGTACACATCTAATGGACAAGTAAAACTCGAATAAAAGATCCAACCAGAAAGTTCAACTTAAGAACTCCGGTTTGCAAAAAGAATCAAATCGAACGACGCAACGAAAGACAAACGGCGAAAGAAACAAGCTTCGTTTACTAATCTGGATCTAGGTCAAATTTTACAGTAGCAAAAACTTATTTGAGTAGGTTAAACAGAACGAGAATTTCGAGATGAAACTCTAGGCGCTTGAATTGCCTGATTCCGATAAACGAGCGAAAAGTTAAACGAAAACGAAGATCTGATCGAAAATCGCGATCTTGAATAATCGCGGAAAATCCGACGAAAAAGAAAACTGATGAACAGTTAAACGAACGAACGTTCGTTAACAGCGAAAATCCGACGAACACATTCGTTAAAACGAACGGGTCGGTGAACGTTCACTAAATAATAAAACCGAAAAAAATAAACCGATCTGGAAAAAAACGAAAACTAGGGTTTAGAAGAAAAAAAAACCGAATCGGTTTTTGAAAAAAACGGACTCGGGCGGCGGCGGCTCGGCTACCTCGTCGGGACGGGCTCCGGCGGGGTCGGGCGGGGCTCCGACGGGGCTCGGGCGAGGGCGGCGGGGCTCGGGCGGGGCTCGGGTGGCGGCGAGGGGCGGCGTCGGCGGCGGCGTACGGCGTCGGGGGGCGGGCTCCTCGGGCGGCGGCGTCGGGCTCCGGCGGCGGCGGCTTGGGGCGGGGACGGGGTGGGGGAAAGGGGCGGCGGCGGGGTATATAAGAGGGGGGGCTGCCTTGGAGGAGGGGGCGAGGCGGCGTCGGCGAGCGGGACTCGGGCGGCGGCGTCGTGCTCGCCTCGGTCTCCAGCAGGGAGACGGGCGCGGGATGGGCCGGCCTGGCTCTGCTGGGCCTCGGCCCAGTCGGGCGCGGGGATTTTTTTAAAAATATTCCGCCGAATCAAAACAAATCGCAGAAAAATAAATAAAAATCCAAAAATGATAAAACAAATTTTCCCCGTCTAATAAAGATAATTAGAACAAGGTGAACATTTTTCTTGGCCAAAAATGCAGTTTTGAAAACGTGCAATCTTTTTAATGCAATTAAAATTGCAAATAAAATCCGAATAAAATACAATATTTGATTTTAATATTTTTCCTCCAATATTTCAATTATTTTGGAGAAGTCATATTTTCTCCTCTCATTTATTTTAATATGAAATATTTTTCGGAGAGAAAAATAATTAAAACCAAAAATCCTCGTTTTATTATTTGATAAAATCAAATATGAAAAATCAGGAAAATCCCCAACTCTCTCCGAGGGTCCTTGAGTTGCTTAGGATTTATCGAGGATTTGCCAAAATGCAATAAAATATGCTATGCAAGGATGATCTAATGTATAACATTCCAAATTGAAAATTTGGGATGTTACACTATGTTATTTTGAGAAGACATAATTGTTTGGTTAGTATGCTTGAAGTATTATTATTTTTATGTCAATATTAAACTTTTGTCTTGAATCTTTTCGATCTAAACATTCATGCCACAATAAAGAAAATTGCATTGATAAATATGTTAGGTAGCATTCCACATAAAAAATTCTGTTTTTGTCATTTACCTACTCGAGGACGAGCAGGAATGAAGCTTGGGGTTGCTTGATACGTCTCCAACGTATCTATAATTTTTCATTGTTCCATGCTATTATATTATCCATCTAGGATGTTTTATATGCATTTATATGCTATTTTATATGATTTTTGGGACTAACCTATTAACCTAGAGCCTAGTGCACTACAAAAAAAGACACATCTGTGACATTTTGGGCTGAACGAATTTTTTTCTGTCATACTTATGACACTTCTATGACGATAATTGTGAAAAAACCCGGTATCATCATAGATGTGATGGGGTCCTACTTCTATGACAAAAAATCATGACAGGAAATGGGCTTTTCGTCCTGGGCGGGCCGGAGACGCAGCTGCATGACATTTTTTGGGCCGTCCACGACGGAAAAAACCGTGGTAGAAGCGAGGGCGAGGAAAATATCGGGGTGTTCCCGGTTACGGTGGGTGGTCGGGGCCGAGCGATGCGTGTTTCTCTCTTACACACACGTGCGTGGGTGCGAGGCGTTGGGCTCTAACTGAACCCGAGCGAGGCGTTGGGCTCTAACTGAACCCAAGCGATTGCACTGCAGGCTACGCGTTACTCACTAAAAAAAATTACACTTCCGTGATGATACGTGTTTGTCACAGTAGGTCACGTTTTCTGTCATGCATGTACATCCATGACAAATTTATGACAGAATCAAGATAGTCATACCTGTGATGTCGTTGAAGTGTTCCATGACATTACCAAAATTATCATCAAGGAAGTGTCCACTTCCATGACGATAAATCGCACGTCACAGAAGTGCTTTCGTCAAGGGTGACCGACACGTGGCATCCACCATAACGGAACACCGTTAAGCTATAGGGTCCGGTTTTGGATCCGATAACCCGTTAACAGCCCCGACCAATGGGGATTTTCCACGTGTAAAATCGTCATTGGTTGGAGGAAACACGTGTCGGCTCACCGTTGGGACAGATGTCATCCACTCATTGGACCCAAAGCGCCTATGATACGTCGACACGTGGCACGGCCCAATAGAGGCCCATTCCTGTGAGAAGGCCGGCCCGTTTGACTTGGACAAAAGGTGGCGGGCCGGCCCACGGCAAGCCTGTTAACGGCCTGTTCGCATATAACCCATTTACAGCCCGCTATCCCAGGGCCCGTTTACGTCCTATCCGAATTAGGCCCAGTAGCGTCATCTGGGCCAGCCAGTATAATTCCATCCCGTTTTAACTTCTGACCCATGTATGTCCCATGACGTCTTTCGGCCCATATGAGGCCCGTGGTAAAACTGGCCCGTAATGAACAGTGTATCACTTTATACCCACTAACGGCCCATTATTCCGTTGGGCCGTTTCCAGCCCATGTTATCTTTCGGCCTTCTCAGGGCCCATTTATTCTTGGGCTCATTTCCAGCATTCGGTTACTTACAGCCCGTTACTGTCATTTTCTGCTTGTGGGCCAAATTCAGCCCGTGGTTACAGTCAGCCCGTTTGTGGCCTGTTAATACGTTGGGCCATTTTCATGTAAAAAAACCGTTGGGCTGTTTTCATAGAGTTATCAAATACGGCCTATTAATGACCCGTTATTGTCCATGAATAGTACGGCCCATGATTGGCGAAATGATGATACGCCCGTAGAAGGCCCATGGATCCTACGGCCCGTGGAACGCCCATGGATCCTACGGCCTGTAAAAGGCCCATGAATCGTACGGCCCGTAGAAGGCCCATGGATCCTACGGCCCGCAGGAGGCCCATGGTTACAACAGTCCGTGTGTTGCCATGATTATTTTGGCCTAGTTTCCAAAAATAGGTTATTGTGGCCACTAGAAAAACACAGAAAAAGAACTGCAGTGACTACAATCAAACAACTAAACAAGACAATAAGGAAATAGATAAGCAATCAATTAACGCTAGCCTATTACCCCTATTACACATATTACATCCACTGGGCATCAAAGTTCGCCACCAGTGCAAATATAGGGAACAAAGCAGCATATTACATACACTGGTAGTCAAAATTGGCCACGAGTGCAAATAAACGCGGCAGCAAAACAAGAGCATAACTGAAACAACTTCAGAAGAGCTCAAGAAACGTGGTATCCACCATGCTGGCAACAAGCTTAGCAAGCTTATTAGCTTTGTCCTGTTTGGCGCTAAAATCCTCCAACGCTTGCTGTTGCACCAGAAAGTATGCATCTGAATGCTCCAGGGACTTCCGCAGTCCATCCGCTTCTTGTCGCAGCACAGCTGATCGATATCTTTCAGCTTGTAGCTGAGACTCAAGAAACCGAACTGATTCAGACAGTGAGTTTGAATAGCTTGTGCAAGCGGTAGTGGTCAGTAACTCCAACACTAAACCAAGACAGGACTTTGGGGTTGTCTCACTGTCTTCGAGATAGTCTTCCTTAGCTGTTTTATCAGCTTTGTTGGAGACCAACAAGGATGTGTCACTATCCTGAACCTTACTTGCATTACTTCCTTTACCATTGCTTAATAAGGCACTCTTCCCCAATATTCTGTCAGCATTCTAAAAGAAGAAACAAGCAGACACATAACAGGTTTAGCATGTACTAGTATATGAAACTCATTTCGGTGAACCAGTTCATTAGTAAGGTGGACAGGATTAAACTACCAAGTCTTCTATTGCCAAGTACTAGTACATAATAAAAGCATCAAACAAACATATATCTATGTCCTATGGTCACTGCATTGTCTTGCCAAATCAAAATAGAGACACGGTTCAAATCATATCAATTCAAGACAAAGCAGCAGTGAAAGAATACAAAGCGTGGGAAACTACACGGCACAACAAGATTTCAGATGGGTACCACGGGTCTACATGTACAACAACACTATTGGCTCTGTTGTGATGCTAGTAATGTGCATGATATGAGAAGTCAACTGTATGCACAATTGAAATTGAAATCAACAGAGCTATTGATAAGAGCAAGCCTGTTAAAGAAACAAGCGTTAACATACCTGCTGTGCCATTGGAGTTTCGATTGGATCGTTCAATTTAAAAATAACTTTGTATGAGTAAATACAGTGATACAAGAGCAAAGTAGTATGCACGATAGCAATCATAGTTAAAAAAGGCGCGCCTAAGCGAGGGCTTAAGCGCGCCTAGGCTCTAGGCATTGGCGAAATGCATTGCACATAACTACACTTAATCTGTGCATAACTGCGCATAAGCATGCGATTTGGTCAGTAAAGCGCAAGGCGGTGGCAAAACGCACAATTAACGCCTAGCGCTTTTTTGAACTATGATAGCAATGGAATCTTAAATTAGAACAGTTGTTCTTCAGGTTTAGGCACTTGTTCTACATAAATAGAGTACGGTAAGACACAAGAATATAGTACTTAAAAATAGAAAATGAGCTCATAGACCTTACCACATTCTTGGTTCGGGACCAGTACAGAACAAGGCGTTCCCAGTCATCGTCCAGTAAATGTGTCTTAGGAGAACGTAAGGGAATTTGATGAGTTTCTTTGCCGGTGAAGTACGTTTTCTTCAGGTAATTCCGATACTGCCACCAAGCATTCTTGAAGATAGCAGAGGTATTAGCACAGGTTACCTCATCCTGAGTTTCCAAATCGGTCCTTCTCTATAGAGAAAAATGGGAAAATTTGTTGTATTATAAGCATCATGGAGGTAGGATGTATGGGACAGAGCAAAGTAATTGCCATGAATAACATTACTTACACATAACTCCTCGACAAACACCTGCAACTGGCATTTTCCTTCATCTTCAGTATAATATTTCCAAGATGGAAAGATACGCACATACGATTTAACAGCATCAAATGCGATAGATGCTAAACTACGAGTAGCTGGTTGTGCTTCCTCCACAGGAATAGGCGTACTAACTGGTGGAGTTGGGGTTCGCCGTGGTAGTACTGGCCCTTTGGGCACTCGAGCTGCCTTACTAAGTACTCTTGTTTGGGAGCTCTGTGGTGGAGATGGTGCTGTGTCAACAAGAACTGGGTTACTATCTGCTGGGGTTGGGGTTAGATTGGCTGAAGCTGGTTCTCTGTCCATCGCAGTAGGGGTATAATATGCGAGAGTTTGGGTTATGTGTGGTAGGCTGGTTCTCGTGCATGTACAACCGGGGTGCTATCTCCACCAAGAGGTAGCACTGTTTTATTTGAAGACCGTGTTTTTAGTCCGCTAGATGCTGGCATCACCCGCTCCAATTCAAATGGCTGATAAACATGAAACATAGTTGAATGCACATACATTGTATGAGAGACAGATGCAATAGATAGTGTGGAAAAAAGAGGGCATGAAATAGTTGACATGTATACTGTTTAACTAAAACGGATAGCATGACATAATTTCACATATATGATGTCTATCTAAACTGGATAGCATAGGATAACATAATTCAAAGATATGATGAATAACTAAACAGGATCGCATGACATAATTCACCTACATGTTATCTAAGTAATCAGGATCACATCATTTAAATTCGCATATGTGATTTATATGCTAAACAGAGGGCATTAGATATGATGTCTGAACTAAGAACATGGTGTCGAATATTGCGTATATGATGTCTAAACTATGCAATGCAAGACACCATATGCATGATATGAGCAGTATAACCATGGCAAGTTAGAGCATACACCTCGGTGGGGGAATAGGACTGGTCATCTTTCTCTGAATCCATCTCTGAGAAGCTATCGGGACCCAACAAGAGATCTGCTTCGACAGGTAGCACTATCTGCTCTGAAGGCCTTGTTTTCACTCCAGATTTTTCAATCTCCCACCCAAATGGCTGATTCACAGGAAGAGTAGTTTAATGTACAAACATTGTCGACAAATGGAAATGTAATGAAGAAAAGGATGGGCAAGATATCATTCAAATATATGATGCCTGGTTAAACAGGATGGCATTGCACATTTCACGTATATTATGGCTGGCTAAAAGACATGAGACTGCATAATTCCCATATATGATATAGAAACTAAACAGATGGCATTACAGAACATGTCTAAACTAAGCAGATGACATAGATGATGTCAAAAGTAGGCACTGCAAGGCAACATATGCATGATATGACTAACATGATCATGCCAAGGTAGAGCAAACACCTTGGGGGGTAAATAGGAGTGGTCAGCAGCATCTGAATCCGCCTCAGAACAGATATCTTCCTCTGGATTACAATCTGGAGAGGGGTGGGGAGGGTTTGCCATTGAACCCACCATGGAGCGATGTCTGCATGACATTGTATTGCCGCGCAAAACTCTTATCTTTTTCTCTACATGTTCAGCATGACTGTGTACAATATCTGACATGCATATGAAAAAAATATGGTGAGATTATGTAAGGAGAGCATGCAGAAATTTAGAGTGATGGTAACAACCAATGGATGGATCCAAAAATAATGATAGTAGGCTGATGATTGCTTTAATTTAATAAAAAGACACATGATGATTGCTTTACTATTTGTTTCCCACCCAAGATGAACAACATAGGCATACCCTAGGTGAACCAGATATTAGACAGAGATACTATTCATTGCTTCCTCGATATGTGCCCCACAACTAATTTACAACTCAAGTTTGAACATTAATTTGGAGCTGACTTGGAGTCCAAAAGGCGAACAGGACGATAAAGTAGCAGGTAATTTTAAGCAATGCATAACATAAGCAGAAATAAAAGAGTGCGACCTCTCTTGTGGACCCGTGTACTCCTCAGGTTCATCTGCTGAGTCGATGATGGTGATGCCGTTGCGGTGGGTGCCGATGGCAGGGAAGGAGATCTGAGGCGGCGAAAGATGGTCAGGAGTCATGATGTCTGGTTTGGTGGATGTTTCTGTCGATGGAGCAGCTCAGTTGAGGTGGACGACATCGCAGTAGGAGCAGGACAAACCACACAAAGTTCCCTTCGACACCTACCTGTAACTGAAGTAATTCTGTAAGGGCTCATTTGGCTTGCATGATACTAAAAACGCAGGGATAGGAAAAACATCGGAATTGGATAGGAATGCACATGGTAAACAGAGCATTTGTAAACACAGGATTTCTGTCAACTTGACTGTTTGGTTTATAAGAATTGGAAGAGTAGAGGAATGCAAAGAAACATGGCCAAAATAAAGTGAAACCATATGAAAGCGTGTACAGTTAGAATGTTATTCTGCCACTAATGCAGTTGGTCTTGTTTTCATGCATATGATTTTGAAAAGTAGGTCCAAGTGGATGTTTTTGCTTCATTCCTTTCATCAAAATGCATGAATAATTGAATAGTAGAGTGCCATTGGAAAATTCCCTATTGCTATGTTTTTACGTCGAACCCAAATAGCCCTAATGGATCGACATGCATGTATAGTAATAAGTGATGCAACAAGTGTACAACCTCTTTGCCGTAGCCGTGTCGACCTCAGCATTATTGGGTTGCTCGCTGAAGCAGTTGAGGCAGAGGTGGCTGTCGGAGGTGTGGAGGAAGATATGAGGAATCTGTAGACAGCGTCCAGGGCACTGCTCTGTTGTGATGGATCGTTCTGTCGTTGGAGCAGCTCTGGTGAGCCATAAGACGTCAAGGCTGAAGCAGCACAAGACAGACATCGTCAATATCAAGTGGGATTCTAATAACATCTCCAATAGATGATGTAAAATAGATGTAGAATTTACATCACCAAAAACCACCTGACTACAACAGATGAGGTAAAAACTGTTGACTCTGAACTTAACTATCGAAACTGAAATTTACTGTGGAATCTGAATGTTACTGTCTAAACTGAACGCAATGGTAGCAGAGAGGCACTTGACATGTAGTTTAGGGAGGGCCTGCAGTTCATCTTCAACCTGCACCCCCTGAGCCGCCAGCCACCACCGGCCTCGCCGCCGGCCCCAGTGCCGCCTCGCCGCCCCGAAACAACTCCCCATCGCCGGTCCGCCGCCGCCCCGGCCAGCCCTATAGGCCCCCGCCCCCCACCCTGAACCCTAAGAGAGATAGTGGGGTACCTCTCCGGCGAGCCCCCGTCCCCGCTGCGGGTGGTTCTTCCTTAACTCCGGCGAGCCCCCCCACCACCTGAAAATTGACTGACCCAAAAGTCGATTCAGTCGACTGAAGTGTAGCTAAATCGGAGCAGAGCAGTAGCACGAGTGAGGGGGAGAGCACCAGCAGCGCGAGCAAGCGAGCGAGAGTCGGAGCAGCAGCAGCTGGGCGAGCGAGCGATCGACCAAGAGCCGGAGCAGCAGCAGCAGCAGCGCGAGCGAGCGAGAGCCGGAGCATCAGCAGCAGATCCGGCTGGTATGGACGCCGCCGCCGAAGGGGCCTCGCACAAGGTGAGAGCCGCCGTGGAGATGTCGCCCGCGGCGCCGGCTTCAAGGTAGCCGCTCCATGGGGGTGCGGGATGGAGCACCGTCGGCGCCGGGAGGTCGAGCTAAGGAGAAGGTGTGATGCGATGAGTGGACAACCTCTTTGGTGGCGCTGAGTAGGCCTCAGCTTCGTCCGAGGAGTTGGTGAGGATGCTGCGGTTCCGGTGGAGCAAGTTAATGCGGCGTTGTGGGGATGGAGCAGCCGCGATAGACGAGGCGATCGTCGGAGCAGCTCCTTTGAGGTGGAGGACGGGGCGGCTGAACCGACGGGACGACGAGATGGATGACGGATCCTCATCCGGGGAGGTGGACGAGGGACGTCGAGCTGTTGCGGTGGACGACGTCGTCGGGGAAGAGGCTCCGGCTGGGCAGCGGTGAGGTGGCAGACGGAGGAGGGTGGGGTTTCGCGGCTGGAGCGGAGAGGTTATGGCGGCCTGGGATTTCGAACGGCAAAAAGGAGGCGATGGGAGGGGGTGAACCATGACTTAGGGACGCGCTTGTCCAAAAATGTAGGGTGTGTTACAAAAGTACCCCCCACCGATATGAACTAGCGGCCCTTTCGGCTCAAGGTTAGAAGGGGGATTTCGCGTGTCGGGATTTGGCAGCTGGAGGGAGTTTTCGCGCACGTTGTAATTTCGGGATAGCAAGGTGCGGGTTGTGAAGGCGCATGTTTTGGGAGCACGATATCTGAATTTTCGGGATATAACAAGGCGCGGGTTGAATTTTAGGGACAAGCCTAACGTGTAATATTGTACTTGTACGTACCAAATCAATTCGCACTTCCCTCAACCAAAAAGAAACGAAAAGAATAAAACTATTCACACCACACAAAGAGAGATCCTTGCCCCGTTTTACTATAAAAATTCTATTTAAAGCTACTCATACCAACAATGCAATTAAATGCTATTCGGTAGTATGAATCCATGTTATGTCCAATTAAATTTTTTCGCTTGCTGTATACTGCATGTAACCTACTCATCCCAACGTTTTAGTGCATTCCAAATGTCTATTCTACCGCTGCAATTCGAACTGAATTTGAATTCTTTTCTCTATTTCAATAACAATCTACAATCATGATTGTTGCCAAGTTCAACCATCATTCGTGTATTACCTTAATAACACACCACATGATTACTATAGAGATAGATATGAACTATGTGTACTACATGAACTCGAATTCTATTTTTTGAATACACTTGATGTTGATTCCAAATAATAGTACATTTGATGTACTAACTATATATTCATAATCTAAACCGTGTTCCATACGTGTACACCGTGTTTATCACACACAGTATAGTGCCCCGCCCCCTACATTATGACAAGTATTTAGACCTGAGCTGCAAAAGCCACACATTTGCCCAAATTATGATCAATGTTCTATATATTATACGTAGTACTAGCAAGATGCCCATGCGTTCCACGGAACATCAACATGATCAAGGGGAGGCCTAATTTGCAAATATGGAGAGGGGTGTGGGTATCTTTTTTCAAAATTACCATAGTTTCCTTCCTATTCGTCAGATATAAATCGGACGACCTATATTGCAGGATGGCTGAATCATCAACAACTCCGTTTTTTATAAGAGTAGAGATAAATATATTATATGTAGTATAACATGTTCATAACCACACCATGTGTATCATCGTTATATATATTCACACATGCGTCGGTTTAAAACACTATGATAAATTCTTCAAATATCCGAATTAGCTTTTTATAATGAAGTATGATCTCTGTTCGTCTTTTACACCCACACAATCCTCTTATCTTTGTAGCTAGCTAGCGGTAACTTTCTCTCGTTCATGCACACACCCGCATCCCTCTCACCCTCCCTCAGCATTCTCTAGCTCCATCGCGCAAATTCGTCTTTTCACTTTAGGTCGCTCACCCACGGTATGTGTAGGCCCCCCAGCTCCTTCTTTACGGCACACATCGATCGCTATGCCTCTCTAGCCAGGTGTGCCTAACACAAACACAAGCTTCCCCTCTTCTCTTATCACCGTCCATGCCTGACTCCCACCACTCTTTTCATCGATCTCGTACTCGCACACTCCTTCCCCCTCGATATAGTATGACTCTCGCACCACCTCCTAGATGCATCCCTATCTCTCTATCCTTCTCCCCGTGCCTCATTTGCTTCTAACACACACATGCATGTATACCGATCGATCTCCCAACATATACCTAGGTCGACTTTAACTATTCCCCACCCCATCGATCGACGTACCTCACAAGTTATGTCTCTCCTTTCTCTCACAAAGGACGATTGATCTTCCTATGTAGTTATGTGTGCTTACCACAGCCATATCGTCCCCCCCCCATCATTCGTGCATGCCTCCTAACCCGTCTCTCACACGCACGTGCACAGACAGGCAGCCATCCCCTCTCTTATTGATATTGCAGGCGTGCCCTCCGGTTGTCTAGCAAGCCTATCCCACCATTTGTTAGAAGCAACTCCACTACCACCCCCTCCAACACTCTAGCCCTGTCTCTCTCCCAACCTTATTCCTCTCCTACACATATGCATGGATGCCGATCGATCTCCCTTAATACACGAGGTAGGCCTCTCTCCTCCTCCACACATATACCAGCCATTGTACCTCTATAGTTAATTAGGCCTCCCCCCACCACACACCGATAGTTGAGCGCTGTAGGTAGGTATCCATGCCATACAGACGAACTCCACCTGTCCCCTCTCTCGTTCTAGTAGGCCACCCACTCTATATCTTTGACGTGGGCACACACAAATTCGATGGCACTCTTTATCGACTGCGCGCGCGTGCACACACACACATCATCCCTCTCTTCGATTCTATGGACACCTCAAGTCGATAATACCTCCACTCTCTTCTCGTGGATCACCCCCTCTATATAAATTATATATCCAGGACTCTATTTCACACACATTGCATATGTTACATTTTTTGATTAACCCCCCCCCAAAACTCTCACGAACCCACACACTATATCTCTCTCACACAACCCCCCGTAGGTGGTGTACGTATACAAGAAGAGAATAGGTGCACCGTGCACGTACTCACGCTTCGTGCCCAGCCACACCCGCGCGGGTACACGATGGGGCTCATTTCTGTACGAAATGGCAGCCCACGTGCTAATTTGAATGCGTGTAGCGGTTGTTTACCTACGGAGGTCATGTACCACGCGTGCACGAAACAAAGTTCGACTTGATGCGTTGGCGCGTTATTTTAAATAAAGTTATATCGCTCAATGGCACGTACACAGAATAGAAAACGATTTTTATGGAGAAAAAGGTAGTCCGCTCCACTATATACAACGGAGACTCCCTGCCTGGTTTGTCTCTCTTCAAAGTATCTCACAAAAGGTTGTGGTGGCCTCTCTCTCTCACCGTTGGTCACTGATCCGGCCTCATCCCATCCATCGGCGGAAAGGGAGGACGTGCACCGTTTCTTCGTTCGACGGCGCCGAGGCAGCACATCCCGATCTGCGGTACACGCCGTTCTCTCTGACCAAGCTCTGGCGCGGTAGGGCCTACCCCACCTGCTCGTTGCCGCAGTATGGGCAGATTCCGCCCGCCGCCGCTCACCTAGTTACATCTTAACGAACTCCAGGTATCCCCTCTGGCCTTGCTCCACTGCCCGTCTTCCCACGTCACTGCATGTGGATCTTCCATAGTTCTTTGCACAAAACTTAGCTCATCCGGCGGACTTTCCATATTGCAATCTCGTCCTCACACCGTTTTAGACAAACACAACCGTGTTGTTATCTTCCCTTAGGACAAGGAATATGCTTCTTTTTTGTCGTCGCAACTGTCATCAACAATATTTGTCTTATTACAAATTTCAAACGGGCATATTTTAGAGTGTAGATTCACTCATTTTGCTTTGTATGTGTACTCCCTCTGTTCCTAAATATTTGTCTTTCTAGAGATTTCAACAAGTGACTACATACAGAGCAAAATGAGTGAATCTACACTCTAAAATATGTCTATATACATCCGTATGTAGTAGTCCATTTGAATCTCTAAAAAGACAAATATTTGAGTAGTCACTCGTTGAAATCTCTACAAAGACAAATACACCAGAGTATATTTAAGAACCGAGGGGGTAGTGCACAGCCGCATGGGAGACTCAGACCGGTCGTTGCGCCACATTAATAATGAGTAATGAGCAGTCAAATCATAAGCCCCACCTTTCCCACTGTAAGTTGCTTGGAAGAAGAAACCATCAATACGCTCTTCTTTGAATCCGCTCATACTACTCCATCCGTCACTGTTTATAGAGCGCGCTTCAGAAAAAGAGAAAATCTCTGGGACCAAGGCGACTAGCGATCGACCTAAAAAATAGCATTGGTAGTTATAGCACGGCGTCTATTACTAGAGGAAATAATGCGTACACACATGCATGCAGTGCTTCCACCCCGGGTACACACATGCATGCACTTACTCCACTCCATAGTACTACGTCGAGAGAAAATTGCGGTTACCACGCCCTAATTAATTGAGCATTAAACCAAACGTGTCTAAAGTCTCTGTGGTGGTGGAAATGCATTGAGAGAAATGCATCATAATGAAGTGCGCCCTGTAAACTGTGATGGAGGGAGGAGTAGTATGAAGGTGCAAAACCAAGTACGCGTACGGCCAGTCGGTCAACGCACCTCCTCTTGGCATATCACTGACATGTGGGACCGGAGTGTGAGGAAACCGATCTCAATTGACGGCAAAATGGCCAACCCGCCGTTCCTTGAGAGAGACGAGGAGCGAGAACACACAGACGGGCTCGCACGGAGGCCAAGATATATTCGAGCATGGTTGATCGATATCATTATTACATGTTGGGCAGCCGTTTTCCGCCCTTCTCCGGAATAAATGTGTACTTTATCAGAGATTAAGAAAAATAAGAGTACAGAGGCTCCACCATGCGGTTCTAGTAGTAGTACTACTCGTACTACTAAACCTTGCGCTTGGCTCTTCGCCTCTTCGTGAAGTCAAACAATGATGGTACTGCGCATGTTCGGTACTACAGTGTATGCCTCTGGCAATCTGACACCGAATGAACTGATGCATGTCCACCGCCTGGGCGAGGGTACGTTGCATTAGTCAAAAGGCGTAAGCGAGCTTCACCTTGTCCTGCAAGCTTCTCCCCATTCTGCGAGTTGACGAGACACACCAACAAGTAGTGCTAGTCCATACTCCCTCCTTTCCGGTTAATATGGCTTAATCTTCTTTGCGGGTAAATGAGAGAGCTTTATTCATATATAAGCATTCTTAGGACGATCAGCCAAGACATTGGTCACTAGGAAGCGAGGTACCTCGCAAAAAAGAAGTAGGAAGCGAGGTGTTTCATCAAGCCAGCTCTCGGCCACATTCAAAGTGCAGCAAGCACGGTTCGCACAAAGATGCGCCGCAAGGTTTGCTGACCTGTTTACATGCTGAATAACAAAAAAAAAGAGGAAATATTACTGAGCGCTCCTATTTGTCATAGGATATGAGCCAGAATTAAGCGAGAATTGTGGCGAGTGTTCCATGCAATCAACTTCCATTATCACATGCGAGAACCCTCGAAGAGAACCAAATGTGTTGAAGATTGCTTTATCACATTTTAAAAATATAATAAGAGTGCAGACGCTCCTCCATCCGGTTCCTAGTACTAGTATAGTAGTACATACCTCTATAGACTATAGTAGTATTACTAGTACTAGTAAACTTTGCGCTTGGCTGTTCGCCTCTTCGGGAAGTGCAACAATAATAGTACTACTAGTATAGTGTATGCTTCTGGCAATCTGAGAGCGAATTAACTGTTGCACGTCCACCACCTGAGCGAAGGACAGCTTGCATTAGTCAACAGTTTCTCCTTGTCCTGCAAGCCACCGCGTGCAAGCTTCTCCCGTCCTGCAAGCTTCTCCTCGTTTGGCAAGTTGACGGGACACAGCAAAGTAATGCTAGTCCATACTGCCTCCTCTCTGGTTAATATGGCTTAATTTCAAATGAGATAAATACACTATCTGTCACTGTATATTTGTAAAAATATGGTCAGTGGACTTCATAATACGCTCATTGCGCTCAATATATACATTTTCTGATGTTTATACGGTCCCTAGCTCACCCTGGCTGAGTGTGTGTGCATGCATGTGTAGGTTGAGCACTTGAGCGTGACCGTGTGTGTTCCGTCGTGTGCTCGGACATGCATGCATTAGGGCCTCGCGCGCGTTTTTGTGTCCATGTGTACGTGTGACTGTTGCATACACATAGGGGGAGTACGTGTAGGGGCCACTAAAGGAGATGTCAAATCACACAGTAAGTTAGTCGGAAGAAGCAACCATCATTTCACTCTTCAATGACACGTACGCAATATAAAATGGTTGATATGGAGAGAAAAAGATAACCGCTATATATACACTAGCAGGAGCCTAAGCTACAAGCCTGCTTGCTTGGGTTGCTCTCTTCACAAGCATATAACGACGGTGGCCACACCGCTGGTCACATATCCAGCCTGATCCCGCAGCTGGGGGAAGGGAACAATGTTCTGCGTAGATGCGGTCGACATCGGTGAGGGAGAAAATAAACAGTCGGTGCGTCCCAATCAGGGGTCACCGTGGTATGGGCCGATGCCATGTCCCAACCGCCCTTCTAGCTATAGCCCGACGTCTGTTTCAAAAATATTAGTGCATGTCAACAAAAATTATACTAGTATCGCTGTTTTGTTTTAAAAAAAGCATATAAGATGTTACTTCTTACCCAAAGGATCTTTATATCCAACAGTCACAAAATATCCATTCGACAGTTCGAAATTACTTTCACTACTGATCTGATGTCGAGGTAATTGCTGCATCGCCACCAAAACCCACCATCTCTTAAGCTAAAGTAGACCGAGCTAACCCCTATATTAGCATATTACTAAGATAAACATAAGGCATTGTAGAATCATTTAGGACGTGAGCTTGTCAATCTGAATGTGGAGGGACACCAGCTTAGCCCCGGCCAGCAGCTTGGGCGGAACTGTGAAGAAGGTCAGCTCCTGCACGGCGACGTCGCCGGGATCCCTGCTGCTTGTCACCTCCATTTCCACCTTGACGGCGTCGGTCCTGCCTTTGGGCTCCCCCGGCGGGCCGTTCGCGCACAGCTTGGCCACGTAGTGCGGCAATGGGGACGCCCCCGCTCTGATGCAGACGACCGACACGGCGATAGGCGCGCCGATGTCAGGCACACCGCCAACCAAGAAAAACGCGTGGCCGTCCTCCTCCGCAAACAGCAAGAGCCGTGGCTCCGACAATGGCACTTGCAGCTGGAGCGCCTTGCTGTACTGGATCCTATGCACGGGCATGGGATGCACGGTGCTGATGTGGTGGGAGAGCACCGACGGCGGGCCTTCGTAGCCGCAGACGGGCATGGGGTATTTGCAGGGCGCGAGCGGACACACACTCTGGTGATCGACGAGCTTGTGGTAAGTGACATAGAGCCCACAGCCTTCGTGCGGGCACTCCACCCTCACCGAGGAGAGGACGGCGTCCACCGCCGTGTTCCGCATGTCGAAGCCACAGCCGTGCTCACACTTCTGGCACTGCCGCTGGTTCCCGGGGCGCTCGACGCGGCAGTCCGCGCAAGCCAGGTGCCCTCCCTTGCACTGCACAAATCAATCGAACAACACATCAATCAATAAACCTGCACCTTGCTTGATCAGCTGAACGGACGAGGTGTATTCGAACCTCATACACTGCAGGCTTCAAGGGGCGGAGGCACAAGGGGCAGTGCAGCAAGGTGAGGTCCATCGAGACCATAGAGAGCTCCATCGTTGGGTCCTGTTCCGTCTGCGTGATCTCGCCCTCCTCGTGCACAACCATCTCTCGCTTTATTAGGGCCAGGGCATTACAAAGCTTTATCGTCACATATTCATACTACTTCAAGGTGCATTAAATCAACACATGCAAGTATCAAAAGGAGAGTCACGGCATGCATGCATGCGTTGTAATTAATGCATCGATAAACGCAAATTATTGCTTTGATGTGTTGCATTAATTCGTACAAGACCGAGAAGTTTGATTACTACAACGCCCTCTCGCCTTAACCGCACCTGCCTTTGGCTGCATGACAGGTGGGCCACCGACCTGTTGGGCCCACCTGTCATGGACACAAATGCAGGAGCAGTAAGTCAATGAAGCTGCGTCCCTCCCTCGCCCATGAGCGTGGTGGCTGGCAGGACTAGGAGAAGCTTTCATTCGCTACACGCTCTCCCTCCTGTACGCGGTGGACATGCAGCAGTTCAATCGGTGTCAGATGGCCAGAAGCATTCTGTAGTACTCCTCCACTGCAGTAGTACTCCCTGTTTGGATACTCTAATTCAGTTAGAGGTTAGAGTTAGATTCTAACCCCGAACTAACCCTGAACTAACTCTAACCAAAAAGGTGTTTGGATAGCAGGGTTCGATGGAGCGCGGATACGACGAGGCACCTTCACGGGCGGTGCGAGAGGGAGGGAGGGAGGGAGGGAGAGGACAAAAAGCTTCGAGGAAATGAGGAGGGATCTGCCTCGGGAAGAGCGAGAGAAAAAGGTGTTTTTTTAGTGGTCCTGAGAAGAACTAACCCAAATAAGCACCTCTTGGGTGGGTTAGATTTTTTGGATGAGTTAGATGCATCTAACCCAAACTAACCCTCCTGTTTGGATATTTTCGGGTTAGTTGAGTCCAAACTAACCCAAACTAACTCTAACCCATGGATTCTTGTTCGACTCCCGAGGAGGCGAAGAGCCAAGCGCAGCCCGGACGCTCGTGTGGCAGTTTCATGTGTAGAGTAGTCTAGGATAGCGTGTACCGTGCCTGTAAGCTTAAAATCGTTGGGGTCAGCTCCATGCTATATTTTTTGATTAAAATAATCTTCTGGCCCTACCTGTCATCCTGGTGATTCTAGTTTGCACGCTCATCTGGTCAAGACAGGAATATATATTTTAATTTTTGGTGGGGTAAATGTTAGAGGTTGCAGCAAATGGAGTATTATACACTGCGGGTCTTTCATCCAAGTTTAGAGGCAACCATGTGGGGTCAGTGCTATGATGTGTCGCGTCAACTCATACAATGAGGAGAAGCTTGATTTTACTACTACACGCCTTCTCCCTCGCCCATGCGTGTGGTGGCTCGCACACGAGGATAGACTTTTGCTTATAGTACTACAACAAGCTATCCCTCCCGCTCGCGGTGGACGGACATGCAGCAGTGGATTCGATACTGTAGAAGCAGTAGTAGTAACATCATTGTTTGTCTTCTCGAAGAGGGGAAGAGCCAAGTGCAACCCGAACGTGGCAGATTGCGAACCTTGGAGCACACATATAGCCAGGCTCTTGCATGAGACAAAATTGCTATGTGAGCCCACTATTGTAGTACTTGCTAGTATAGCCCTGTAAACCAGAAAGGAGTATTTGCCTTTTTAGAGATTTCAACAAGTGACTAGACTACAGAGAGACGGAATACATATGGAGCAAAATGAGTGAATCTACACCGTAAATAAATACGTAGTTCTCTCGTTTTCCTCTCGGCCTTGGTCGCGGTGCACAATATTGAGTATACCAGTACTATCATCTTGAAATTTGTGAAGTCACCATAGGCACCTCATCGTCGACGGGAACGTCTCCTGACACGCGATAGACGCGAGCGGCAGTCGCCTCCATAGGTGCTTGAATGCTAAGGAGGGAGAGGGTAGCGGTTCCCGAGACATTGAACGGTCAAAGATGCATCCTCAAATTACTCTACATGCAGAGGGAATTAATTGGATAAGCAAAATAGAGCCAGCACGATGTGAATGCAACAGAGTTTGGATTCTCATATAAAGGCGCCCCACTACTCCAATCCATCTACTCTTTAGTCTCTGCGCAACACTGCTCACTCCAATCCAAGACCAAGTGACCAGAAGCCAGAAGCACCTATGGAGGCGATGGTCGCGAGTGGCAGTCGGCTGTGCCAAATCATCCAAGGCGCCGGCCTACGGCCCCGCACTGCGCAGCGTTTCCACATGATGCTGGCGACCGCCGGCGTCGTAGGCCTCGCCGACGCCGGCTTCGCCTCTCGCATGGACGACATGATGGTCAACTCCATCTGCAAGTTCGCCGCCATCAAGAAGCGTGTAGCAAAAGCTCCTACTAGTCCTGCCAGCCACCTGGCTCATGCACGAGGGAGGGACACAACATCATTGACTTACTGCTCCTGCCTTTGCGTCTATGACAGGTGGGCCCAACAGGTGGTTGGCCCACCTGTCATGCAGCCAAAGGCAGGTGCAGCTAAGGCACTGGAGCTCAGTCCGCGAGGGAGAGGGCGTTGTAGTAATCAAACTTCTCGGTCTTGTACGAGTTGACGCGACACATCAAAGCACTACACTCGATATAAGTCTTTTTACACATTTCAAATGGACTACTACATACGGATGTATGTAGACATATTTTTCTTCGTATGTAGTCACTTGTTGCAATCTCTAAAAAGACTTATATTTGGAAACGGAGGGAGTACAGCGCATGCATGCATGCCGTGACTTCCCTTTTGTACTTGCATGTGTTGATTTGATGCACCTTGCCAGATTTTGACTATAAATTTAACTAACCAAATTTTCATGCATGTCACAAAAAATTACGGGGCTGTTTGGATTGTGACTATGTTTGTCTTATGTTGCCACATTATTTCTCCCACACTTGCCACACTTGCCTAACTTGAGTTGCTCAAATTGTTAGACACACTTTGGCTTGCCTAAGGGAATCTTGCCACACTTTTTGTGTCTATGACATGTGGGGTTCACTGCTAATAAAAAAAATTCTTGTCTTAGGTGTGGCTAATAAAAAAAGAATTATATTTAGGAACGGAGGGAGTAGAAAATATAAATATTAATGCATGTTGGGGCAACCCACGTTTCTGATAATTTTAGCCGTGGGCTTGTTCACAATTTTTACGAGGGGTGGTTGTTCATTTAATGGAGGGACTTGTACCAGACTTGAAAGATACAAAGTGCGACCTGGCACACCGTAACACCACTTGGAACAAGCGGGTAGCTATCTCAAAAAACAATCAACAACTAAAAAACGGCGACCTGGCACGTAGTACACAATTTTAAATGATTGTTTTGATGGAGTGAAAAAGGAAAACTACCCCACTACGTATATATAGGCCGGAGCCTCCTCGCTTGCTTGGTAGGGTTGCTCTATTCACACACTCTCATCTTCTCCAGATCTAAACAAGATAGCGGTGGTAACACTGACTTTCTTCCTTCAAAAAAACACTGTCTTTCTATCCTCACCGCTGGTTACAGATCCGGACGTATCCCCCTCCGCCGGTGAAGGGGAGGAGGGGCAGCGTTTAGGCCGTCGTCGACAACGAGGGAGGAGACCCACTGCCGCCCGCACCATTATCTCTGGCTGAGTGCCCGCGCGGGTGGTCCTCCGATCCCTTCGTCGTTGCCCTAGTGTGGGCGGATCCGGCCTCCCGCCGCCCACCTATCCACATCTCGACGACCTTCAGGTATATCTTCCTTCGAAACCGCCTTATCTCTACTTCCCTAGCTCGCTACGTCGCTGCATGTGCATCATTTTCTACCTCTCAGCCCCTCTCGATCGGATGGTCCAATGTCACCTATTTTTTATCTTCTATTGTTAGAGGTAAAGCTACTTCATGGAGTCGAATCTTATACTTGATTCAAACAAGAAATAAAGTGGGGGTGGGGGAATTTAGTATGTAGTACATCGGACTAGGTAGAAACAGGAAGGAAAGTGGGTGAAAGTAGTACAAACTGGTCATCCAACCGGTCTCTTGGTCGAAAAGGGAAATATAGGAGTAACGCTGTACACAGTGGTATGACCAGGACTAGATTTGCTATCCACACATACGAGTAGGTGGCTAGAGTGAACAAAAATGGGACCAACCCAGATATGTTTCTTGGATGTTTGTTTCTCGGGGCAACAAACTATGAATGACCACTTTATGCCCCTGTTTAGGTACATGGTGCTGGACTGCTGGTGCACCCACTGTCCCATGCCCTTATACCAAATATTTAGCTGTTCTTAATCTAATGCCCGTGGTAAAAATGAAGCCATGCCACTGTTATAAGCCATGAAAAGTTTAGCCAAATGTTTTTGCCTGTAATTGTTTGATGGGATCCCTTGTTTGATACTATGACTGTTTCCTCTGTAGCTTTTTGTGCAAACAGGGATATCCATTTCACCTGGTTGCTGTTGTGACCTTTTGGTGCACTACACAAAACTCTTCTTAAAAGAAGTGACTTTTGTGCTGTTTAACTGGAATGTCAGAATGGAATAGTTGGTTCATTTCGGTGGAACTACACAAAGGGAGATATGTGTTCCAATCCTCATCACCCATATTGGCACCATAACCTTCCTTTAGGTGATAATGATATTTAATGCATGTTTTCATCTCTATTTCGCGAATGCCATGAGAAAATAATGCTATTTTTTACTAGTACACTTGTACTCCCTCACTGACAAAGCAAATTCTTAAATAGAAGGCCAATCATGTACTTGGTTTCACCAACTGGTGAGGAGAATGAGAAACAGAGCATGAAGAGGAGGAAGAAGAAGAAGAGTAAACAGTGCCAAGGTGATCTTGCTGAAGCTAGAGGCCTCCGTCGAGGCCATTCAAGGGCTCCGGCAACGACTACCTTACATGTGAGACGATCCTCCAGGGAGCCCTTCCACTTCTGCTGTCTCACTTAATTAATTAGGAGTACTTAAGTACCACTAATTTATTGCTGCCTAATTTTCCCGTTGGAGTTAAACAAATGTTTAGTAGCACCCTATGCTGAATCATGTACGTGTGTATGTTTGTCTATGGAGGTGAATCATGTGGTGGAGCAGGGAGGGAATGTTAACTTTACCCATTAAGATAATGAGGGTGCTTTTATTTGTTAGTGTATGTTTCATCAACTAGTCCCACTATTACAGTAATCTCACTCTCTCAATATATGTGCCAACAGGGATGCTTGATTTTGGTGGAACTGCACAAAAACTTTGGGTGCTTCATTGCCTCGACAGTTTCCTTCCTTTCCTGTTAGTCGCTATTCTCGGCTTGCATTCTTCCTTTGTTGTCAGTCACTTGGCTTATCTCGGCTTCCAGTCAAAGGAAATAGTAATTGATATGCTACCTCACACAGGTTGGTACTGGTCTTTATCCTGATTATTGTGCTTGTCATATGTATTGGTAATTTGGTATTGTGCTACTGTTTGCCGATTTCATAAAGGAGTAACTTGGAGCCTGAACTCACAGGCAAATCATTACATCGGGTGATTTCAGTAGAACTGCACAAAAAGATCAGATGGACAGGTACTTATGCTGCTGCTATGTACTCCAAAGTTAACTCAGACAAGCATCGATGTTGACAAGAAGAAGTGCCTATATTCATTCGAGTATCAACCGGCGTCAACCAATTGTCAAACTCCAAGTATTAGGAGAGTGAACGCCAAAAATATTGCTTGGCGCATAGCCTAGAAAAACGCAGTCCAGTCTTTGGTCCCAACTTGTGCCTTTTGGTTATCGGCACATATGGTAGCGAACTGTATGGCATGGAGTCTAAAGATTCCAGACAAGTTGGTTGACGCGTATATTCATCTGGCACTTAATCAGTCTGGAAACCAGGGATGCTCCATTTTCGTTGAACTGCACAAAAAAATTGGGTGGTTCATTTTCTCAACCGCCTCCTTTCTCATCTGCAATGTAGAATTTTGGCGAGATACTGGACCAAGATGACCCAGTAAACTAGTTGGATGAAAGTAGTGGCCAAGTTGCTAAAACCTCCCTCGGCACGAGGCCACTATTTGAGGATAAACCTACAAGCAAAGTTCAGATTGTCTGTGTTGCCTCTTATGTACTCGAAAGTTTACTCGTACAAGCATTAATTTTAGCAAGAAGTACCTCCGACTGAACACCATTTACCAGTCTGCAATGTAGAATTTTGGTGAGCTACAGGACCAAGATGAGCCAGTAAACTAGTTGGATGAAAGTAGTGGCCAAGTTGCTCAAACCTCCCTCGGCACGAGGCCACTATTTGAGGATAAACCTACAAACAAAGTTCAGATTGTCTGTGCTGCCTCTTATGTACTCGAAAGTTTACTTGTACAAGCATTAATTTTAGCAAGAAGTACCTCCGACTGAACACCATTTACCAGTCTGTACCCTAGGTAATTAAAGTTCGTCCATGGATCATATTGGCTGTGATCTCAATCATTTGGATGCATAGACATACTGAACATGTGTATATCTGAATCTTTTTGTGAATTATCTATGAATATTGTTGTGTGATCAATCAATCATTTGGATCCATAGACATGCTGAACTTGTGTATATATGAATCTTTTGAGTTGTTGATAGTGAATATTGGCCATGAATATGAACGTGGCCTGTGAACCTGAGTTTGATACGAAAGCTTACCTTTTCTGTTGTGCTTGTGTGTGAACTTGTTAGTATGCCTACTGTGGGGTATGTGACGTGTGGGTGTCAATGGCACACCTTCTTCCCGAGAAGAATTGCACCTGCTTTGTTAGGGTAGCAACGGCACATCAGCTCTTCTTAATCTTTTTGCTCTATCTTGCCCCCTCCCCCGCTCAACTCCTGCCGTAATGTTTTCGGCCTCAAAACAAACATAGTACTGCGTTGTTTTTGGGGCTTGATGAAAAATCGAGTGCTGGTTTCTGTAGGTTGGCCCGCCCAGCAAATGGGCTGCTGGTCCACCACGGACTGGGAGGCTAAAAATACAAGTTGTATGGTGCAGAGGCAAGTAAAAAAACGCCATCGAGAGCCATCCACTGAAGACAAAAAAATCGCTCCTGATGTGCTTCTTTAGTCGTGCCGCCGGCCCCCTCTATAATCCAGTTCGATCGGGGATCTGGTATCATTTTTTTCCAGAGGGCGAACAAGTATCAGCTAGGCCTAGGTTTTGTATTTTAACATGCGTAGCCCACGACATACGGTGACAGTGGTTTCAACTTATATTTTGAGGTCCATACCGGCCTATGGGCTTTTTCTTAAAGATCGGCATCCCAATGTATTTTTTAACCACATTATATATATTTATATTATTACTATTATCCTATATTTTATAGAGACTTATATATACATTATAAAAACATCCTACGTGTTATTAACTTATAAAAGTAAATGTTTAACAGAAGTTGGCAAGGAAAATCCTGGTTGTTTTTGACTCACATGGAAGGAAAATCCTGGTGATTGCATACAAAAGCTTGCGAAGATTTTAAGGACCAATGCAACAACAACGCACTCATTTTTATTTTGAGCAATAACTCGCTAATTTGTTAATTATGTATATAAAAAATGTGCCTCTCCGGTTTATTTTTGATATTAATTGCTCCTTCTAACATAACATTATATATATAACGAGCCCAGCTAATTCGTGTATTTGAAGGAAGTGCAAATGGGCTGGGATTTCTTAGATAATATAAATGGGCTGCATTGACGTGATTTGTTCACCCAGCCCAGCAAATGGACTGTACATTCTCGAAAACATGGGTTAAATATATGCCACATTTTTGCAGGCTGACATGTGGGCCAATAGGTCGAAGCCTACGCAGGGCGTTGTCAACTTGATCAGCATGCACCTTCAATCTCTCGTCTTCTTCCTCCAGCATCGCCGGGACCGCCTGGTCCGGCCTCCGGCGGCTAGCGGCTCTGCTTAGCACGCATCGCTGTGAAGCGCTACCCCACCGCCGGCCAGGCTATCCCTCCACCCCTCCACACCTCCTGTTATTCTCCACCGACTGCAGCCCCACGCCGCACCAGAACCAGTTATAACCCTTCTCCTCCACTCAATCTGCGACTCCACTGTCGCGTCTTCCCATCTCCAAGTCGTTCCCTTCCGGGGCCTCGCCGTCGTCCACCACCTCGCTGCGCTCGGTGCGGCGTGGTCAACAAACGAGAGTCATCGGAAGAGGACTGTACGTGGAGAGCCTGACGGCTGGGACCCACGAGGTCCATGGTCGCACGGAAGGAAAGTTCGTCCTTATTAAGCTGAAAAAAATGTGTCCTCGACCTAACAGCTGGGACCCACCGGCTGTATCTTCGCACGGAAGGAAGTGCCTCCTTGTTATGCGAAAAAAATTATTCCTCCCATTGACAGCTGGGACCCGTCAGATTTGGTGCCTGACTTGTGGGCCTACTAAGCGGACGTGTACGCAGGGCTTTGTCAACTTAATCAACAAATGATTCTAGCAGCTGGACCGTTGGATGTTAATCCAACAACCGTGCTCCTTCTTCAACCTCTGTTCTTGCTCCTGTCTCCCGTGGGCCAGTCAAGTTTCCCACTCCTCTCCATCTGCGACTCCACTGCCCCGTCTTCCCCATCTCCGGGTCGTTCTAGTCTGGGGCCTCGCCGTCGTCCACCGGCCTTTGGTGCGCTCGGCACGGTGTGGTCAACGTGGTCAACAACCGAGAGTCATCGGAAGATGACTGTACGTGAGAGGCTGACAGTGGGGACGCACCACGCCCATGGACGCATGAATACAACGGAACACGACGTGGTCAACGTGGTCAAGGAACGACTTCCATCGGAAGTGTACTGTATGTGGAGAGGCTGACAGCTGGGTTCACAGCCGCAGCAAGGAAGTGCCTCCTTATTACGCGGAAAATAATGATTCCTCCACCTAACAGTAGGGACCCACCGGACAGGCCGCCGTATTTTGCAAAAAAAACATTTTTCCCCTGACTGCTGGGACCCACCGGACGGGTCACCGTATTTCGCAAAAAAAACGTTCCCCCCGCTGTCAGCTCGGACCCACATGAAGTGCCTCCTTATTACACAAAAAAAAATGAATACTCCCCCTGCTAGTTGGGACCCACCTTGGTGGGTGGCTAACTTGTGGGCCTACTAAGTTGACGGGGACGGAGTGCTTTGTCAACTTAGTCAATATGAACGATTCTAGCTCCAGTGACCATACGATGTCCATCCAACGGCCGTAGTCCTTCTTCAACCTCTGGTCTTCTTGCTCCAGCCGCCCAAAGCAGCGCCGGTCGTGCCGCATGCTCCTCCCTCCCGTGGCCGGTTGTGCTGCCGCGGAGGCCTCACCGCCCCCTACTATTCCCACCGCTAGCCAGGCCCTGCGGCGACGGTAGCCTCACACTGCAGCCGAACCAGTGAACCATCATACTCCTCTCCGTGCGGGCTTCCACTGCCACGTCTTCCCCGGCTCCGTGTCATCCCCTTCCTAGGCCTCGCCGTCGTCCACCGCCCTGGTGCTCTCGGCGCGGCGTGGTCAACGTGGTCAAGGAACAGCTTCCATCGGACGTGGACTGTACGTGGAGAGGCTGACAGCTGGATCGACGGCCGCAGCAAGGAAGTGCCTCCTTATTACGCGCAAAATAATTATTCCTCCACGTGACAGCAGGGACCCACTGTACGGGCCACCATATTTCGCGAAAAAAACGTTTCCCCCTGACTGCTGGGACCCACCAGCTACATCTTCGCACGCAAGGAAGTGCGTCCGGGCAAAAAAAATGATTCGCCCCCTAACTGCTGGGACCCACCAGCTACATCTTCACACGCAAGGAAGTGCCTGACAGTCGGGACCCACCTGGTCGAAGCGTACATAGCATTGTCATTCTGGTCGCGAACGTGTACGTACATACTGGTCGATGTAGAGGCGCACACGTGTCGTAGCAGAGGCGCGCACGTAGCATGTACACGTACGTACAGCGGCCAGGGTGCAAGAAAGTAAATACGGCCACGTACGTACATACGGGTGGGGTCTCGAACGCCTACTCGCGCGTACGTACGGCCAGGGCTCGTGTACATGGCTGGGTCGGAATGGAGAAACAACGTCGTCGTCATGTTCATGGGGAGCCAACCGGCTGGGTCGGAACGAAATGCGTCGTCGTGTTCATCGGGAGGGCTTGGACGGAACAGCCGATGGAAACGAGACCTGGCGTACTGCAGAACGGAGGAAACGGCCTTGTGTTCGACCGTCCACGTTCGAAACAGGATCCTGTTCATCGGGAGGGGACTGGCGTACTGCAAAACGCAGGAAACGGACCTCCTACGGTCAAAACGGGGGTCCTGTTGATCGGGAGGGGTGTGGCGTACCGCAAAATGGAGGAAACGGACTTGTGTTGGAGCGCTACGGTCGAAACGGGGGTTCTGTTCATCGGGAGGGGTGTGGCGTACCGCAAAACAGGACTCCACGGGATACTGTTCATCTCCACCATCGACCCCCTCCAGCCTCCACGGGCTACTGTTCATCCACCGTCAACCTCCTCCAGCCTCCACCTGCGACTATTCATCCACGGGCTCCTGTTCATCCAGCCTCCACCGGCTACTGTTCAACCAGCCCTCTCCACGGGCTCCTGTTCAACCACCCCTCCACAGGCTACTGTTCGTCCAGCCCTCCGCCGTCTACTGTTCATCCTGCCCAACACCTCGCTCGGGTTCAGTCCGGGCGATATGACAGGAAAAAATTCGTTCGGCCCAAAATTTTTCATTTCTCTCGTACACGCACGCGCGTGGGTGCGAGGCGTTGGCTCTAACTGAACCCGAGCGAGGCGTTGGGCTCTAATTGAACCCGAGTGATTGCACTGTAGGCTACGCGTTACTGAATCCGAGCGATCGATCGATGGCTGTTAACTAAACCCAATCGAGCGATTCCTTCGCTACTGCTGCTAACTGAAGCCGATCGATGCTGCCTCTGGATGAACAGTGAGTGTTGCTGGGGGGTTTTGATGAACAGTTCCCGGTGGGGGTGGATGAACAGGACCCCGTGGTATTGCCTTTGGATGAACAGGACCCCAATCGATCGAGCCGGTTGGGGCTGGATGAACAGGACCCCGTGGAGGGCTGGATGAACAGGACCACCCCGTGGAGGGCAGGATGAACAGTAGACGGTGGAGGGCTGGATGAACAGTAGCCCGTGGAGGGGTGGTTGAACAGGAGCCCGTGGAGGGGGCTGGTTGAATAGTAGCCGGTGGAGTAGCACGCAGTGGAGGCTGGTTGAACAGGAGCCCGTGGATAAACAGTCGCAGGTGGAGGCTGGAGGAGGTTGACGGTGGATGAACAGTAGCCCGTGGAGGCTGGAGGGGGTCGACAGTGGAGATGAACAGTATCCTGTGGAGTCCCGTTTTGCGGTACGCCACACCCCTCCCGCTGAACAGGACCCCCGTTCGACCGTAGCAGTCCAACACAAGTCCATTTCCTCTGTTTTGCGGTACGCCACACCCCTCCCGATCAACAGGACCCCCGTTTCGACCGTAGGAGGTCCGTTTCCTCCGTTTTGCGGTACGCCAGACCCCTCCCGATGAATAGGATCCCATTTCGAATGTGGCCGGTCGAACACAAGGCCGTTTCCTCCGTTCTGTGGTACGCCAGGCCTCATTTCGATCAGCTGTTCCATCCAAGCCCTCGCGATGAACACGACGACCCATTCCGTTCCGACCCAGCCGGTTGGCTCCCCATGAACATGACGACGACGCTGTTTCTCCGTTCCGACCCAGCCATGTACACGAGCCCTAGCCGTACGTACGCGTGAGTAGGCGTTCGAGACGCCGCCCGTATGTACGTATGTGGCCGTATTTACTTTCTTGCACCCTGGCCGCTGTACGTACGTGTACATGCTACGTGCGCGCCTCTTCTATGACACGTGCGCGCCTCTACATCGACCAGTATGTACGTACATGTTCGCGACCAGAATGACAACGCAACATACGCTTCGACCAGGTGGGTCCTGACTATCAGGCACTTCCTTGTGTGCGAAGATGTAGCTGGTGGGTCCCAGCAGTCAGGGGGGCGAATCGCTTTTTTTTGCCCGGACGCACTTCCTTGCGTGCGAAAATGTAGCTGGTGGGTCCCAACAGTCATGGGGAAACATTTTTTCCATGAAATACGATGGCCCGTCCGGTGGGTCCCCGCTGTCAGGTGGAGGAATAATTATTTTGCGCGTAATAAGGAGGCACTTCCTTGCTGCAGCCGTTGATACGTCCATTTTGCATCATGCTTTTATATCGATATTTATTGCATTATGGGCTGTTATTACACATTATGTCACAATACTTATGCCTATTCTCTCTTATTTTACAAGGTTTACATGAAGAGGGAGAATGCCGGCAGCTGGAATTCTGGGCTGGAAAAGGAGCAAATATTAGAGACCTATTCTGCACAACTCCAAATGTCCTGAAACTCCACGGAAGTTATTTTGGAAATAATAAAAAATACTGAGCAAAGAAAATACCAGAGGGGGCCCACACCCTGGCCACGAGGGTGGGGGCGCGCCCTACCCCCCTGGGCACGCCCCCTGCCTCGTGGGCCCCCTGTTGGCCCTTCGGTGCCCATCTTCTGCTATATGAAGTCTTTCGTCCGAGAAAAAAATCATAAGCAAGCTTTCGGGACGAGTCTCCGCCGCCACGAGGCGGAACCTTGGCGGAACCAATCTAGGGCTCTCGCAGAGCTGTTCTGCCGGGGACACTTCCCTCCAGGAGGGGGAAATCATCGCCATCATCATCACCAACGCTCCTCTCATCGGGAGGGGGCCAATCTCCATCAACATCTTCACCAGCACCATCTCGTCTCAAACCCTAGTTCATCTCTTGTATCCAATTCTTGTCTCTAAGTTTGAGATTGGTACCTGTAGGTTGCTAGTAGTGTTGATTACTCCTTGTAGTTGATGCTAGTTGGTTTATTTGGTGGAAGATCATATGTTCAGATCCTATATGCATATTAATACTCCTGTGATTATGAACATGAATATGCTTTGTGAGTAGTTACGTTTCTTCCTGAGGACATGGGAGAAGTCTTGCTATTAGTAGTCATGTGAATTTGGTATTCGTTTGATATTTTGATGAGATGTATGTTGTCTCTCCTCTAGTGGTGTTATGTGAACGTCGACTACATGACACTTCACCATTATTTGGGCCTAGAGGAAGGCATTGGGAACTAATAAGTAGATGATGGGTTGCTAGAGTGACAGAAGCTTAAACCCTAGTTTATGCGTTGCTTCGTAAGGGGCTGATTTGGATCCATATGTTTCGTGCTATGGTTAGGTTTACCTTAATACTTCTTTTGTAGTTGCGGATGCTTGCAATAGGAGTTAATCATAAGTGGGATGCTTGTCCAAGTAAGGACAGCACCCAAGCACTGGTCCACCCACATATCGAATTATCAAAGTACCGAACGCGAATCATATGAATGTGATGAAACCTAGCTTGACGATAATTCCCATCTGTCCTCGGGAGCGCTTTTCTCTATATAAGAGTTTGTCCAGGCTTGAGCTTTGCTAAAAAAAGGATTGGGCCATCTGGCTGCACCTTATTTACTTTTGTTACTTGTTACCTGTTACAAATTATCTTATCACAAAACTATCTGTTACCTATAATTTCAGTGCTTGCAGAGAATACCTTGCTGAAAACCGCTTATCATTTCCTTCTGCTCCTCGTTGGGTTCGACACTCTTACTTATCGAAAGGACCATGATAGATCCCCTATACTTGTGGGTCATCAAGACTCTTTTCTGGCGCCGTCGCCGGGGAGTGAAGCGCCTTTGGTAGGTGGAATTTGGTAAGTGTCGGGGATATACCATGCGGTATGACCCGGCCGGAAGTATGACCCGGCCGGACTTAGCGGCTCACAGAGACCCGGCGAGTATCTGGTGACTTACTGATAACCTCAACGGCGGGTCAGATAGAAGACAAGGCCCAAGGCCCAGAAGGCCGGCTCACGTTTATGATGGGCCGGCTTAAGAAGAAAGGGATGACGAATATTTCCTTTACGAGGAAGCAAGACCCGGACATGTAATTAACTTGTAAGAGAAGATAGACTAGTCCTAGTCCTACTAGGACTCCACATGTAACCCGCCCCTCTAACTTATATAAGGAGGGGCAGGGCACCCCAAAGAGGGACAAGAAACAAGCAATAATCTCTAGGGCTAGACA
Organism: Aegilops tauschii subsp. strangulata; assembly: GCF_002575655.3. Classification (NCBI taxonomy): domain Eukaryota; kingdom Viridiplantae; phylum Streptophyta; class Magnoliopsida; order Poales; family Poaceae; genus Aegilops; species Aegilops tauschii. Next base: position 187,688,444 of record NC_053036.3, read on the forward strand.
CAACAAAGGAGAGCCGGCTTACCGGCGACTCTCCGATGAGCATAATGAGACCTAGCCTCAAACAGCATGTAGGGTTGTTACCGGATGATGTTTCCCGGGGGCCCGAAGCTGTCTAAACCTTTGTCTTGTGCGTTGATCCGCCCTGCGTCTCTCATCCCAATCAACCCCTCTCAAGCTACTACATAGATGCGTTGGCCTCACGACTAAGTCCTTACACCTAGGACATCTGACGTGTTAATTCCACGACAGTTGGCTCCCACCGTGGGGCCTGCGTACAGTGGTGTTGAGTTCTTGAAGGGATTTTTCAAAGGTCGAGAAGCTTGTGATGAGATCAGAGAACAGGAACAGAATGATCGTGGAGGATAACCCGCCAGGGAACAGCCATGAGTCAAGCTGGCAAATTTGTTGTTTTGTGGCCGGAATCATGATTAACTTTGGAGCTGACAGATGCGAGATTAGATCGAGAGGAGAAATTAGGGTTGCGTCGATTCCGCCGCTTATCTTTCTACAAGACCGACAGGAATTCCATCTATGGTGTCATACAGCAATCGGATCGATGTATTGGATTTTTCTTTCTCTTAGACATCCTGGTGCAAAGCTGATGAGTCAGATCCAATATAAAAAAACGTACGCAGCGCACGTCCCCTGAACAGAACACAAGGTCCGCTCGTACAATGGTCTACGGAGGTTCTGCTAGTCCTTGGTCAAATCGGCGTGTAGATCGAGGAAACCATCCTGCTAGTGCGCCACCATGCGAAGGCACCAGATCACCAGGTGATTAGACAAATCACTGCTCCTGCTGCCGCCAGGCCGGGGCAGTCTGCTTCCTCATAAAAATCAAATACCACTACTACTCTGCGTCCCAGGTATAGGCCAAAACAAAAAAGCGGTGTTTGCACAGGAATCAAGGAATAGTACTACCTTTTGGATGAGAAGGAATAAGACAAGAGGCAGGCACCAAAAAACAGTCAAGTTAATCACGTGAGTCTCCCAATAGCCGGGTTCATGTCCGGCTTCAATAGAAAAGGAAAAAAGATAAAAAAGGAGATTACGACCTAGAAGACACGGATATGGAGAGTCAAACTAACATCGGCCAGGATGAGGATTTGAAGCGGGGGTCAGACTCGGACTCCGCCATGACCTGCCGCGCGATGAGCCGCCTGGGGTGGGTTGAAGCCGTCGTTTATGAGCCACTGTCCACTGGGACTGGCCCCGAGCCAACTCGTCTGCTGCATGTCGCTGCAGTTTGGTTAAGCCGCTTCTGCCAGGCCTGACCCGGCCTCTGTATGGGCCTCACGCTGCCGTCATCGAAGCAGGAGTTGCGCTGTTACCTCCGCCTCCGTAACCCGCCAAGGGGGCATGACTTATTTAAAAAAAGCTGGATAGAGGTGTGGTTATATGTTTGGACGTGAAGGCCATCATTTGGTAAAAATTGTTGTGCAATCACTTCGTCCGAGAAATACTTGAGAAAAATTGCTCACTACATCAACACGACGTGGTTGACTCGACCGTCCGCGCGGCTTACCGCGCCCGCGATCGCCTCGCCCGTCCGCCTTCACCGCCGGCTCACGCGTCCGCGCCGGCTTACAACGCGGAGGACAACTTGCTCGTCCGCACCGGCTTGCAACACCGCGGCCGACTCATCTACCTGCACCCGCGGCTGACTCGCCTGTGAGTGATTTCAACGTCACGTTGTGATCAACAAATTCATGGCCGGTTACTTTCCGGCCTGGCACATCAGGTGATATCCATCTAAGATATATTTTATTGGCGCGTATTATTTTTGTCGAAGAGTAGTTTATGTTTGCAGGATCAGTTTAACAAGAATATTTAACCCGGAGCACAACCTGTCAAATTGTTCTTGTGTTTATATTGCAGGATCAGTTTAACATGGATAAATCCAAATTAAACTGGGGGCTAATGTCGGGGATATACCATGCGGTATGACCCGGCCGGAAGTATGACCCGGCCGGACTTGGCGGCTCACAGAGACCCGACGAGTATTTGGTGACTTACTGATAACCTCAACGGCGGGTCAGATAGAAGACAAGGCCCAAGGCCCAGAAGGCCGGCTCACGTTTATGATGGGCCGGCTTAAGAAGAAAGGGATGACGAATATTTCCTTTACGAGGAAGCAAGACCCGGACTTGTAATTAACTTGTAAGAGAAGATAGACTAGTCCTAGTCCTACTAGGACTCCATATGTAACCCGCCCCTCTAACTTATATAAGGAGGGGCAGGGCACCCCAAAGAGGGACAAGAAACAAGCAATAATCTCTAGGGCTAGACACAACAAAGGAGAGCCGGCTTACCGGCGACTCTCCGATGAGCATAATGAGACCTAGCCTCAAACAGCATGTAGGGTTGTTACCGGATGATGTTTCCCGGGGCCCGAAGCTGTCTAAACATTTGTCTTGTGCGTTGATCCGCCCTGCGTCTCTCATCCCAATCAACCCCTCTCAAGCTACTACATAGATGCGCTGGCCTCACGACTAAGTCCTTACACCTAGGACATCTGACGTGTTAATTCCACGACAGTTGGCGCCCACCGTGGGGCCTGCGTACAATGGTGTTGAGTTCTTGAAGGGACTTTTCAAAGGTCGAGAAGCTTGTGATGAGATTAGAGAACAGGAACAGAATGATCGTGGAGGATAACCCGCTAGGGAACAGCCATGAGTCAAGCTGGCAAATTTGTTGTTTGGTGGCCGGAATCATGATTAACTTTGGAGCTGACAGATGCGAGATTAGATCGAGAGGAGAAATTAGGGTTGCGTCGATTCCGCCGCTTATCTTTCTACAAGACCGACAGGAATTCCATCTATGGTGTCATACAGCAATCGGATCGATGTATTGGATTTTTCTTTCTCTTAGACATCCTGGTGCAAAGCTGATGAGTCAGATCCAATATAAAAAAACGTACGCAGCGCACGTCCCCTGAACAGAACACAAGGTCCGCTCGTACAATTGTCTACGGAGGTTCTGCTAGTCCTTGGTCAAATCGGCGTGTAGATCGAGGAAACCATCCTGCCAGTGCGCCACCATGCGAAGGCACCAGATCACCAGGTGATTAGACAAATCACTGCTCCTGCTGCCGCCAGGCCGGGGCAGTCTGCTTCCTCATAAAAATCAAATACCACTACTACTCTGCGTCCCAGGTATAGGCCAAAACAAAAAAGCAATGTTTGCACAGGAATCAAGGAATAGTACTACCTTTTGGATGAGAAGGAATAAGACAAGGGGGAGGCACCAAAAAACAGTCAAGTTAATCACGTGAGTCTCCCAATAGCCGGGTTCATGTCCGGCTTCAATAGAAAAGGAAAAAAGATAAAAAAGGAGATTACGACCTAGAAGACACGAATATGGAGAGTCAAACTAACATCGGCCAGGATGAGGATTTGAAGCGGGGGTCAGACTCGGACTCCGCCATGACCTGCCGCGCGATGAGCCGCCTGGGGTGGGTTGAAGCCGTCTTTTATGAGCCACTGTCCACTGGGACTGGCCCCGAGCCAACTCGTCTACTGCATGTCGCTGCAGTTTGGTTAAGCCGCTGCTGCCAGGCCTGACCCGGCCTCTGTCTGGGCCTCACGCTGCCGTCATCGAAGCAGGGGTTGCGATGTTACCTCCGCCTCCGTAACCCGCCAAGGGGGCATGACTTATTTAAAAAAGCTGGATAGAGGCGTGGTTATATGTTTGGACGTGAAGGCCATCATTTGGTAAAAATTGTTGTGCAATCACTTCGTCCGAGAAATACTTGAGAAAAATTGCTCACTACATCAACACGACGTGGTTGACTCGACCGTCCGCGCGGCTTACCGCGCCCGCGATCGCCTCGCCCGTCCGCCTTCACCGCCGGCTCACGCGTCCGCGCCGGCTTACAACGCGGAGGACAACTTGCTCGTCCGCACCGGCTTGCAACACCGCGGCCGACTCATCTACCTGCACCCGCGGCTGACTCGCCTGTGAGTGATTTCAACGTCACGTTGTGATCAACAAATTCATGGCCGGTTACTTTCCGGCCTGGCACATCAGGTGATATCCATCTAAGATATATTTTATTGGCGCGTATTATTTTTGTCGAAGAGTAGTTTATGTTTGCAGGATCAGTTTAACAAGAATATTTAACCCGGAGCACAACCTGTCAAATTGTTCTTGTGTTTATATTGCAGGATCAGTTTAACATGGATAAATCCAAATTAAACTGGGGGCTAATGTCGGGGATATACCATGCGGTATGACCCGGCCGGAAGTATGACCCGGCCGGACTTGGCGGCTCACAGAGACCCGACGAGTATTTGGTGACTTACTGATAACCTCAACGGCGGGTCAGATAGAAGACAAGGCCCAAGGCCCAGAAGGCCGGCTCACGTTTATGATGGGCCGGCTTAAGAAGAAAGGGATGACGAATATTTC